>NC_083316.1:17712036-18045153 GCF_963455315.2 Globicephala melas | reverse complement strand
TTGACAGAGCTCTAATTTTTGTGAAACAGTGGATAAAACATATTTCCTGGAAGGGAAATTTGGAGAAACTGAGGAGCTGAGGTTTAGAATGAAAAAAACAGATGGATATCAGACTATGAACGGTTTTGAAAGAGTTCAGACTGTGTGTAGTGATTCATAACATACCACTGAAGGATTTGGACAGAGCCATGATACGTTCAAAGCCCTGTAACCAAAAGACTAACCTGCAATAACGGAAAAGTTATTTTAAAAAAGAGGTAAGATTGGTTTCTGTTTCAATTTGCAGAAAAAGTTACTGGAATTAGAAGGAAACAAGGAAATCGTAGCCCATCATCATAAAGTTGAAGAATTTTAACAACCATTTTGATGTGGGTGCCCTATGTGCCATTTACTATGCAAAGCAATTTACATGCATTAACTCATGAACGAGTTCTACGAGAACCCTACTACTTGTACTCCCATTTTTAATTTGAAACAACAGAGGCTTAGAGTGTTTAAGTGACTTGCCAAAATTTTGTTAATTCGGAAGTAATAGAAAAACCCCAATCCATCGCCAAGTATACAATCTCATACAAAAAGGGATGTATGGTCTCGAATCATCAAAATGCTTATAGGTTGAGCTTCAGGCAGGTTGGGTCAAGACTCCCCATCACCTTTCCTGGAATTCCCAAGTGTGTGTGGCCTCTTGTGTGTGTCTGTCTCCAGTCATGTTTCCCCCAAATGTTGAAATAACTACAGCCAGACGTTTGTGCACCAGAGTGCAGAGAAAAAGAAAAAGAGAGCATTTCCTAGAAGGTCCTATCAAATATCTCCTCTGGTTTTATTGGCTTGAAATGGGTTATATTTACATTCCTGAACCAATCATTATTAGCCAGAAAAAAAGGTTCATGTTTGTTAGTTTAGACTTGAGCCAAATGCATCCATGGATGTCAAGTTCCTTGTAAGGTATACTGAAGTGTGAGGGAGAGAGTGATATATGAATATGTATATGAACAGTTCCTACCATTAGGTGGGATTAATTTTTTCTGGGAGATTACTACATTATCCACTACAATTACAGTACTATCCTTACAGAAGTGAAATAATTTGCAAAGGATCATTTATCTATTTAATCGCAGAACTGGTTCTAGGTTTCAATACTTCTGACTTCTGGTGTATACACACACGTACACACATATACGTATATACATACATACATACACAGTTTGCATTTTTCCTTTTACTAAAACTAGATAAAGTGATAAGTGGTTAGGAAGATAGATACAGATAATAGAGTAGATACATACATACATATATGCATATATACATAGATCTCTCTTACCCTTAACATGGCAGAATCATCCAATCAAATAAAAACAAATAATTTCAGGTGTGTTAGGTGTGTTTTAAATAAATTCTAATTAACTGGTCCTTAGTACCTTGGCTAAATGCATTTGAATCAGAAGTAATTTCTTTATCTTTTAAGAATATAAAGCTACACAGCAAAAATACAAACCTTACTGAATTATAGCTGAGAGCCATTGAGTGAATGAATTCCAAGCTCATACATTTTTTCATGATTTCTATGGAATTTCCCAATGACAACTTCTGTGAAAATAATTTCTAAATTACATTAAGTACAAAGGAGACAACATTGTACCATCACTAGAAGTCAGAGTTCAGTTATGTGTTGCTGGGAGGAGACATTAGGGTTTGTATTGGTGTTCGTGGTATAGAATTCTTGGCACACAACAGAGATAAAGTGCTCATTAAAATGGATTCACTTATCCATCAAAGTACATTTGAATCACAAGGTGTAAATATGTATAATCTAAAATATTTAGAACATATCTGGGAAGAAAGTTTTATAACCTTAGAGTGCTTCTGGATCATTGGACTGAATAACAAATCACAAGTTGATGTCACAGCATTACATGTGCCAGGGGATACTCTGAGGCCAGGCTGAGCAGAGTCAGAGTTGGTGGCAGAGGAAACCAAATTGCCTGCTCTGATCCTAGAAGTACAGGTCAAGGGAGCATAACTTCTGTCCTGGAGGATTTTTTTTGGCATATGTCTTTTTTGATCCTTAAAATTTCTGATTACTTCAGGCAGGTTTAATAAGTATGCAAACTCTTCATTCTTGTGTCTCTAATAAAGTGACCCAATATCGTCAGAGTCCACTTGTTTACATTTTAATATATTTTAAACACACATCTCAAAATCACATTTTTCTAACATACAGGAGATAAAATCCAGATTAGTATTCAATATTCAAATAATATTCAAATATTAAGGTATGGGACTTAAAGACAGGAATCATACTAGTGTATATGTTTGGGAGTTGTCACCCTTTGTGTGATGCAGGAGAACAAAAAGTGAGTATATATGTATTTATTTTATGTTACATATACTCAAATAGCACATATTGTGTGGGAAACTATTATAATTTCTTTATAAATATTAGCTGATTAAATACTTCTATAAAACGAGTATTCTTTTTTCTTTGTTTTTTTTTTTGGTATGAGGAAAACAGAGATGTTAAGTAATTTGCTTGAGGTCTCACAGTTTGCTAGTGGTTGATCTAGGATTGCTAGTGGTTGATCTAGGATTCAAACCTAGGTATTAAGGTTCCAGAGGCAAAGATGGTAAACACGATGGCAAGCAATGTAGCCTCTCCTAATTGAAGGAATCTCCTAGGGAAGGTGTGTAGGACTGGACTTCTCAATGATGGCTACTCGTCAGACTTATCTGCAGAGATTTTTAAGTGTTTCTGATACCTGGTCCACCCAAGAATAATTAAATTAGACTTTCTGATGAGGGCCCAGGAATTGGTATCCTTAATAATCCTTGTAAATGTCTTATATGCAGCCCTGGTTGAAGATAAAGAGGACAGAGGAGCCATTTACAACTTTACAAATATAGAGAGAATCAACAGAAGGAAGCTAAGAGACAAGTGTTCATAAGCAGTGCAGTGAAATCTAATGTAAAATTGATAAAGACTCAGTTCCCTTAAAGAGTAAGCTCACCTGCTGTGCATGTATGTTTAATTTTACTGTGTAAAGTCTACTATAGTTATAGTTTCAATGTCTTATAGTAACCTAGGCCTGTAAAGTATGTCATATGTGTGCACACGCCCTCATTTGCTTCCCTCTATCTGACTCATTTCTGAAACCCTCTCTGCTTTATAGTTCTCTGCTGCTTAATGTCTTCTTTATGGGATAAAATGTACATTTATTTTCCAATCTTATTTGGAAAGAAAGTGTATTATATTTATAATTCTATACCTTTTTAACTCTGTATTATTTCTTGATTATAATGCAGTGTATACATAAGGCAGAAGCAAAGAGAAAATATGTTGCATTATATTTTTATTTCTTTTCCTGTTTATGCATCAATCCTGAGAAGGGTTAACATTATTCAGCAAATAAATGTATATTGACTTTCATCAGATGTGTGTTCCAACTTGTGGCTAAATCTTGTTTATGTGATTTTTTAAATGTAATGTCACTCATTTCGGGTTCTGCTTTCTTAAATGAGAACAGAGATGTGCATTACAAATTCAAGACAAGTTAAGCTCTCAATTTAGTGTTAAAAAAACTCTAAAGGCCATAACTAGGTTCCAGGTTGCCCATTTCAAGTATTGTGTATTGCATTTGTGTCTTTTGTGTGTATTTAGGAGTATTACAAGGATTCACCAATAAACATTTATTTGGGATGTAATTCATGACAGACATTAGATGTACAAAGAATGAATATGGAAGGGCTTCTGATGTAAAAGACTCTGTATTCCATGAGAAGAACAAATGATGTGCAGAGTTTAAAAAATCAAAATGTACTAAGGCTATTGGGAGTACACAGGAGTGGACAAACTATCTGTGCTTGGGAGCAGAAAAACAAGGACTCACAGAGGTGACAGTAGAACTGGGACATCAGGAGTGAGTCGGATTTCTCCAGATGGTGGAAGTCAACGTCCTTCAGGCAGCAGGATCACCTGGGCAAGAGCACAGAGGTGTGAAAGAGCCTCAAATAAACAGTAAATAAGTATGTACAGTGACTGCCTGGGGTCCCTGGCAGCACAGCTGGAAATTAATCTGGGAGGGATATCGAAACCCATTCATGTCATGCTAGTCATAGCATGTCAGTGAGTTTAGATAATGTTCTTTCATTAGGAATAAAAATCCATTGGAAGTTTTTTTTTTCTTTTTTAATTCTAACATTTTTTTAAATGAATGAGAGTAACTTAATCAATCTCATGTTATAGGAAAATTACTCTGATGCTCCTGTGTAAAAGGAGCTGGAAGAGGAAGCAATTAGAATGCTCTGGAGCCTTGCAGTTGTGAGAGTGACGATTCAAACCAGTTGAGACAGTGGCAGGGCAAAGACAAAAAGCAAAGGACATATTCAATTTATAGAATGTCCTTATACATCTGAGAAGTTTTAAAAAATGAAGAGGTCATAAATTCAACAGAATCCAATTATGTTTTCAATGTATTTCTAGTAAATTTGTTTATTTAATACCCTAAATGCAAAAAAAATACATAGAATATAAACCTGTCATGCTGGAAGTAGTGTTTGACAGAAAATAATTAAGTAGCGTATTATTTTTTATTGTATGTTGAGAATAGTACCTGGTGCATGGTGTGGACCACTGAACATTTCTTGACTGAAGGAAGAATGAATGAATCAACAGATCAATGCCTACTTTAGCTGAAATCATGAGATAGTTGGGCTCAGTTCTATTACCACCTGTCTACTATTTTGTATGAGAATGACTTTCAGTGTCAATAAGAATGATTTTAACATCATTGGGCTTCAATTCTTTCATTGTGAAATGCAGACATTGTGTCATTATTTCTAAAATTCATCCCCATTGAGAATATTAATCTTAATGAAATCAAATAAAGTATATCACATCTTGCATGAGCAAACAGAAGTAGGCCATGTGTAGTTGCATTATGAAAGAAAGCTGGCTTACTTTCTCTAGGCTCCAGAACCCACATCATGTGCATGGAATAGAACTTAGGGAGGAGAGAGAATTAAAACTCTCTGAACTTCAACATTTAGAGTGGTTACATTGTCATCCTGTGTTTCAGTGATAGAATAAACTCCAGGATGATGGCTACAGAGAAGAAGACTACTCCAGTTTCTATGGATTTCACTGACTGTATTATTTCCTTGTTTCATATCAAACATGCCCTAACCACAACCTCCCACTCCTACCTCTTGGGTATTTAGTGTTTAATAGTGTCAGGAACTGGTGTGCTACACAAGCACTGACCAAGGTAGTCTTTGGAGATGTATGTGCTCCAGACAATTAGTTGCATCTTCTTAATGAAGGGAGTATGAAGTCTCTCTTTTGCATTAGTTTGATGAAAGCTGTGGACCAGTAAACAAAACAAGCTGATATAATGCTGTTTAATTGTGTTCTTATAAACTCATATAGAGGTAGCTCAAAAACTCTTAAATAACTTACATCAGAAACTGCTTTTTCACTAAACTAGAGTTATTCGCCACTGTAACTTAGTGTATACAATTTTTTAATATCATGGATATAACTATGGATGAAACAAGTGTCATTATTCTTGCTATCCTGTGATCCTTTTGAGTTGGACAAAAGTGGAATTGAAGGATGCATATTTGCTGTTTCTATAACTTATGGGAATACTTCTTAATTCACTCCTTTAACATTTGAGCTTAAAATTATTAACATAAAGAATTTAATATACATTTGGAAAATATTTTTTTCTATATACTTAGCAAAAATGTATTCTGCATTGAGCATATGGTGACCATTAGATAAAAGTTTATTAAATTTGTTACTACATACTTTCTAGAAGATATAATACTTTTTTCTTCAAATATATCCTCAGAGTAAAACAACCCACTGCTTTTCAACTGCAATATTTATACCTAGAATTGGGCATTATTCAATATTTGTAGACTTTACCTCTATAACACATGTGTTATGAAGTGATAATGAAGTTCTAGGTAAGTGATTTTTCTGGGGGGAAAAATCATTACCTAGAAGAGAGGAGGGAAGAGGGGAATTGACTCTTGCAACTGTTCATTCTTACATCATTAAGGAGGACATACATTTGATGAATCCTTAATATAGGTCCCCAATGCCTACCAATGCTTATTTATCCAATAATTATTAGAGATGCTGCAAATATTGCTGTTGATGATGATGAAAATGATGATGATGTTGAATAATATCAGTTATCATTCTTGACAGCTTAGAAATGTTTGCCTACTTTCGGGAATTCCCTGGTAGCTCAGTGGTTAAGGCTCTGAGTATCCACTGCAGGGGACACAGTCCTTGGTCAGGAAACTAAGATCTCGCAAGCCGTGAGGCCAAAAAAAAAAAAAAGTTTCCCTACTTTCCTTCTAGTAGTGTCTTCTCCTGGGAAAGACTGTTGTAATAAAACATATGCTTTATCTGTTGATATAACTAGGATTCACCAAAACATCTTAAGATAAAGCATTTGGCATTGAATGTCTACTGAAAGTTACGATTTCTTACTTTTTCAGCATTCTAACACTTCATGTAACAAAAAAGTAGAGGTGAAGAGATGGTTCATTCTCTTAGCTTTTAGAGCAAACCTTTAAGATTAAGTTTGTTCCTGTTGGCACTGTCTTAAGAAAAAAGCCTGAGTGAGTAAATGGAGCAATCTTGCATTCCCCAAACTGACAGTTACATTGAATGCCTCCAAGCGATGAAGCGTGTTCTGCCCACTGTGTAACTTTGGATGCACATTTCACTCCCTTTATGCTCAGTAGGCATTTCCTTCCTTCATCAGCAGCACATTATTTTATTTATACTGAGTTTGATAATTTTGATTCTACTTTGTTCTCAATTCAGAATAGTAACACTGAATGGACATTAAGAAGAGATACTCATTTAAAAAGTTCTTAGAGGAAGACTTAACTATGACTATGAATATGTAAGACAAAACTGCTGAAAAAAATCTCCCGTTGGGCTTCCCTGGTGGCGTAGTGGTTGAGAGGCCGCCTGCCGATGCAGGGGACACGGGTTCGTGCCCCGGTCCGGGAGGATCCCACGTACCGCGGAGCGGCTAGGCCGGTGAGCCATGGCCGCTGAGCCTGCGCGTGCGGAGCCTGTGCTCCGCAACGGGAGAGGCCACAACAGTGAGACGCCCGCGTACCGCAAAAAAAAAAAAAAATCTCCCGTCAACTTCTCTTAGTACATAAATAATATGGCCAAGTGTCAAGAGATAAGAAAAGCTACAGATAATTTGGATTGTCTTTAAAGTTTTCCTATGTCAGTGAACACAGAATAATTCAGTCTTGAGGCATAAAGGTGCTTCTCTAGCTAGAATTGCAATTATTTTCGGTTCCTCATTTTCTCAAATATTCTGTCCTAATTAAAGGCTTCCTAAATGAGTACGTAATTGTTGATTTTTAAGCTGCAATTGCAAATTACTTACACCTTCTAAAGTTCAGTAAGCCTTTAAACCTTTTAGCTCTTCTATTGATATCCTAATCATGCAATTAAAGCATCTACAGTAAGCAGATGAGCTAATGCAAGCGGTGTCATGTTTTCTTTGGTGTACAAATCAATAAATCTATTGTGATGACTTTCAGGTCAATGACCTAGCTACTGGAAATGGACACAGCTTTAAAAATAGATATTTAAAAGAGGTATCACTTGTATAACAGCTAATATTGTTGCTCAACATTTTGGTTATAATAGTTCAGTTATTCTCGGTGACTTCATATACTCACTGAATTAAGGAATGCCATATTCCAAAGGAAAATGGAGTCCAGAAGATAAAAGACATGACCTTGAGCTCTATAAAACAAAGATGCTAGAATCATATGGTCTTATTTTCCAGGTGCTTATGTGCTCCAGGTCAAGGCCACGGACGCAGATGACCCAACCTATGGAAACAGTGCCAGAGTCGTTTACAGCATTCTTCAGGGACAGCCTTATTTCTCTATTGATCCCAAGACAGGTAAATTTTTTATTAGAGACAACATTATCACCTCCCTTTCCCATTCTAACACGGCAATAAAGATTCAATGCGCTCCCCATCTAGCAAAGGAAGATAGGATCTTACCTTGCTGCTGCAGAGCTATTTCTTTCAGATTGAACTTGGTATAAATATAAACCTTTTTACACATATATGCCAAGTCCAAATTTGTTAGTTAGGAATTCTTTGTATGATTTAAATTTTCCAAAGTCTAGGAATATTTGTTTTTTTTTTTGTTTCTTCTAGCTAAAATAGCTTTTTATTTCAGTTTTTCTTGGTTGGTTTCAATTATATTCCATTTTGGGCCTAATCAACCCAAGATTATGGAGTTTCTATTGCTATCTTTATAGATGGGGTTATGGATGGTGACTTTGGAAAAATATAAACTTATGCTTCTAGTAGGGGAAAGAAGAGGGCTGACAAACTTGAAACCCCAAGATCATTAATTCTTCTGGTCTATGATTTTGAAGCCAGTCTCGTTTTTAAGTCAAACCATTGAAATTCCAGTTTTCAAATCTATGGAATCTATGGAAAGTATAGAAAGGGCAGGAAAACATGCAGGACGATTTTCTATTCCCTTTAAAATGAAACGAGATCCCCCTGTTTCTAGAGAATCTGTTTTTGAGTGAAGATAGTTTTTAAGGAGCTGCAGTCATGCTGACCAGTTATCAAAGCTCAGTGTCACAGTTAAAGCAGAAACTCCATAACGACAGTTGTTTTATCAACTCTTATATAATACATAACATGTTGCATATTAAATTCAATACTGTTTATCACATCGGTTTAAAGTAATGGAATAAACTGTTAACATACTGGACTAATAAGTTACTTTTAAAATTTGTAAATAGATCTTTAAAGAGCTACATTGATTTGAAGGGTATTCGTTTCCGACACTATACATGCAAATGGATTAAACATTTCAAAATTTATACTTCCTCAGAAGTGTGTGGGAACTGGAATACCAATTAGATATAGGTTAGTTAATAATTAACCATGGATGGATGTTGCTTGGAAACATAAGGTCAATTAAGTGAAAATAAAGAACCAGCAAATTTTCTGTCAACTAAACCTGCCATTCTGTCTGTCCTCACTTCTCACCCTTTTCATCAAGGCAACAGGGGGCCAGAAACCATCAAAAATGAACGGAACAAGGCTGGGAGCTGCTCCCTTTTGTAAACTTGAAAAGGAATAGATTGTAGTAAGGACAACATTAGTCCTTTAAGAAGGGAACTTCAGTGCTGAAGAAAATACAGAAAGGTTCAGGACAAAGAAGCTCTTTTGGTTTGGAAGTAGGATCAGAGATCAAAAGCCACGGGGTCAAATGTTAAGAGTGAGTGTGTAATGGGGAGATTACACCTAAAATGTAAGTTATTTTCCAGAAGTAGGCAGTGAAGACAGGAGAAGAAAATGTTTGGCAATATAGGTATTGAGGAAGTTTTGTGGTGGCTATTGTTGTTTAGCTTTGGGAAAATCATATATTTGTGGAAAAAAGGGAAAATTGTTGATAAGAAAGTTTGGGGAAGTTTTCAATGAAGTTTATGATGGTACAAAACTCCAGAGGAATTAGGAAGGTTTGTGCAATAGGCCAACTGTATAGACAAATAATGAGATTATCTAAGATACTATACATCCTTTTATCAAATGGGAACATTATGGGTTATTTTTTCTTATACAGTTACATTTTCCAATTTTACCATAACTGGGAATCTAACAGAAGTAGAAGTAAGGACAATATCTGTCTCCTAGATCACTTCAGCCTCTGAGAAGCACTTCTCACAGACAGAAAGGATGGGAGAAAAAGAAAGGAAGGTGTCTAGAGATTGGTGAGGAGGGAGGTTTTTAGTATTAGGGTACGCTTACTGAGTTTCAGTGATTAATTATATAGAGTAGATGAGTTTATATACTCAGAATAAATGTGGCAGAAGCAGGATCAAAGATTTAATATTGGAAAAATAACTATAGACGGAGACCATACCTAACTAAAAAAGCAAGATAAAAATCACACAAAGGTGAATCAAAGCGTAAAGCGTGGGTACAGAATATAATTGCTTTGGTCAAATTAATACTGGACAGACAACAATTACATGAAGGGCTTACTTGCCCTCCCATTGACTTTACTTGTTCAATATCAACTTTAGATAAATTCTAATGCCTTCAGAAAGTATCATTTTACAGAAGAGTATATATATTCATAATATGCCTTTTCTAATTGTGTATTTATATTTTTATATCATGCTTATTATTTAGAACTGAAGGTGAAACAATTCTGGCATGAACTATGGAATAGATTTTTTGAAGCATTGATTTTCACTGGAGACAGAAGTCTTGATACTAACAATACCCCAGACCACTAGACAGGAAAAGAGTTGATGGTGAGGCACTTCATTAATAGAATGATAACTAGTTCTTCATGCACAGAAACCATTAAGAAGACTTTTTGTCAAATTTATCACCTTGTGGTAGGTAAGAATAAATCAAAACTCAAGGATAATTGCAATTTCTCAGAAATAGCCCCCATATAGCTTCCTTTTATGATTCCTTTTGCCGTTATTAAATAAAATGCATGAAAAACTAATATTACCTAAAATTTTCCACATTTGAGTGTAGAAACCAGTTTAAAATAATTTCTAAAGGAAGAGTCTTATCAAAACTTCTGGTGACTAAGTATTTATGAAGAGATAAATATAACTATTTAGTATTCGTTTGGAATGAGAACATTTTTTTAAAGGTTTTCATTGACATTGCTGTTTGACAAGCATTCCTAGCACCTCTATCCAAGGTATAAATATGGCAGGTTTATTTATAAATAATATAAATTGATACATTCTATGAAATAAGCCCCGAATTGAGTTTAAAATTGGCTAATTTGGCAATTATTTGGCTTACCTAAGAGAATGTTTACTGTAACTTAAAATTTGCATGCATTCATGTATATGCCTCAATGATTATTAAATATTTTAAAAAAACAGAAATGTAGATACATTTATAAAACATTAAATAACATTGATCCTTATTATACTTAATGTTTATAAAACACTAAAATATTTGTCATATTGGCATATTATATTATTATATATATTTTACACTTAATATTTATGATACATTAGAAAAACACTTATAATCTATAAAATGTTAAAGAGGTATTGTAGTATTTTATTTGATGCATGAAATTGAGATGCTAAATATTTCCAGAGCATTGATAATAGAATTATTTCATTTAGGAAAACAAACATTATTATAAACTTGAGTTTATTATAAACTTGACTGATCTCATGACTTAATTTACATTTAAAATTCTTTTAAAGTATTTGAATTTTTCCCTAAACGATTTCAAAATCTAGTCTGAGTTGGATAACTAGATATTGCTATTTGGTGTATCATGTGGTGATGATATGTTGATTTTTCTAAATAATCTGAGCTCCACCTGAGAAAGCATTATATTGATAATACTATTTTATCTCAACATTTTAAAAAAATCTATAAGCTTTAAATGGCTCTGTCATGGTAAAATATATATTTTGCTATTTTAACCATTTTAAATGTACTATTCAGGGACATTATATACATTCACATTGTGTAACCATCACCACCACCCATCTCCAGAACTTTTTCATCAGTGCCTTTTTGTTTATGTGCACTGTCAAAAGTGCATATTTATAAGTCTTTATGTTATGTATTTACATGTGCATTTTTAGGATTCAGATGGAAACAATTGAATGAGAATGGGATTTCATGCATGAGTTACTTTCTTTTTTTCTTTTATCCACTACCCTGATACTTCACGCTCTATGATTCTGTCCTAGCTTCTGTTTGGGAAATCTGATGAAGTGCTGAGAGAACGGACACTTTCTCAAGATTTTTAGTTCAATTATCACCTTTTGATTAGAGATGATTATCTTCAAGCGTACTTCCCAAATAGAACATCACCCCCCCGACTGATATTTATTCTTTTCAGTCTTTAAAAAAAAAAAAAAGTGTTACTGTTTTAAAGCCCCATAGTGAAATTAAAGCATGGGTCAGACTTTATATTTTGGGCTAATTCTTTATATAAACTACTATGTACATATTTACAATGTTTTATGGCCTGAGCATGCCTTTGACTTTAATTCAGAGAAAAGTCTTACAGGATTTAGAGACAGTGCTGGTGAGATAAAGACAGAAGCTCTTTTTTTCTTCAAGAGTGAAATAGGAAATAGACAATTATTAAGATTAAACAACACGTGCCATTATCACTTTTGTAATATTTTACATATATGCAGTAAAATTACATGACTAAAAATGTACCGCAGACAATGGTTCCCTTGTATTCTGCCTTGTCACACTTCACGAGAACTCTGTGTGAACTCCACTTGCCTTATTTTAGAAACCATGGAATGCACACATCTGCAGATGGAACTCAGACTATTTGGTCTTGAAAGGAAAATACTCCAGGCGGATGTGATACATGCCTTTCGGAAGTTGTAGAGCTCTTATGTAGAAGAGGAGCTAGCTGTATTCTCTGCAGCTCCAGAGGGCTATCAATGTCATGAATTACAGGAAGAAAGAATTTTGGTTTCATTAGGAAAAAAAGATGTTGATGATTGTCCATAAATAAGAGGGGCAGGTACCTCATGAGATTGTGAGCTTCATATTACTGGAAGATTTAAAGCAGGTAATGAGCGATAAGCCAGTGGTGCTGGATTTGGGTATGGATTTCCCGGATTTGGGTAAATTGATGCACATTTATTTATAACCAATGACCTGGCAGGTCCTGTGCTGCCAGGATACTGAGATGCATCAAACCGATCCTCAACTAGATCCTCATCTACTCGGGGGAGGACATCAGGTCCTCAGAAGATTACATTTGGGTTTTCTAGGATACCACTCTATGATACGTAGTGTGACTACTGGGCACTAGATATAGACTCATGAGAGCAGGGAAACTCCTGAGAAAAGAACTTTTGGGGAAGTGACTTCTAAATCTTAAAGAATAGTTAAGGCATGTTATGGTGCAAAGTCGGACCATACTGTCTTTAAATTTTCTTCCTACCTAAGATAACCTGATAACTCTTCTTGTCCTCAAAATACATTATTGGCAACAGTTTTCAAAAAATTATACATCTTATCTGTGTAGTCATGAACACCATATTTTTAATAAAGCTTAAGAATGTACTAGCTTTTAAAAAAATCTATTACAGAAGCAGTAGGAAACTAATTCAGCATAGAATTTTAGTTGGAATGACCAATACAGTCCTATGAAGATGACTTTGATGACAGATATGAAGGAAGTAGAGCAGCTGTTTATGGTTACGTCTTGGAAAGAACATTTCCAGCAGAGGGAAGAGAGGGTACAAAGCTCTAGTGAACAAAGGAGGGAGTTGTAAGAGATAAGATCAGAGAGTTAAGATCAGGGAGTGGGAAGATGGAGATTATGTGAGGTCTGTAATCTGAGCGACCTGGACAATCTCTGAGGATTTCTGATTGGAGGGGCTCTGTGACTGCTTCGTGCTCAGACCTAACCACTGTGACTGTTCTTTAGAGAACAGACTAGTGGTCTAGGTCTCCTCTGGACTCTAATCCTCAGTGAATGGAGAATGCAGCCATTCATCCATTGTTCATTCTACCTTTCTGTATCTATCTCTTCCTATCTATATCTATCTATCTATCCATCCATCCATCCACCTAATCTATCTGAATAGTCTCAAATTAATAATTAGCATTTTTCAAGCTTTATTGAGATATAATTGGCATATAGTGCTGTGTAAGTAAGTGGTATACAACTTGTTGATTTGATACACTTATATATTGCAAAATGATCACCATCATAGTGTTAACCACACCTCCATCAGGTCACATAATGACCATTTCCTTTCCATGCTAAGAACTTTTAAGAACTACTCTCTTAGCAACTTTCCAGTATATAATACAGTAATATTAACTGTAATCACCATGATATACATTCTATCATTATAACCTATCCACCTTATAACTGTAAGTTTGTGCCTTTTGACCAGAATCTCCCCATTTCCCCCACCCCACAGCCCCTGGTAGCCACCAACCTACTCTGTTTCTATAAGTTCAGCTGTTTTAGAGTCTACATATAAATGATATCATAGACTTTTTGTCTGACTTATTTCATTTAACATAATGTCCTCAAGTTTCGTCTATGTTGTTGCAAATGGCAGGATTTTTTTTTCATTCTCATGTCTGAATTATTGAATTATATTCCATTATATCACACCTTCTTTATCCAATCATCTGTTGATGGACATTTCTGTTGTTTTCATATCTTGGCTGCTGACTAATGCTGCAATGACCATGGAGCACAGGTATCTCTTCAAGATCTTGTTTTCACTTTCTCTTGATACATACTCAGAAGTGGAATTGCTGGATCATATGGTAGCTCTATTTTTTACTTTTTTTTAAGGAACCTCCATACTATTTTCCATAGTGGCTGTACCAATTGACATCCCTACTAACAGTGCACAGGGGTTCTCTTTGCTCCACATCCTTGCCAACACTTTTTATCTCTTGCTCTTGACTTATTGATAACAGCCATACTAAGAATCATGAGGTGATAAGTATCTCATTGTAATTTTGATGTATGTACATTTCCCTGACGATTATTGATATCAAGCACCTTTTCATGTAACCACTGGCCATTTGTATGACTTCTCTGGAAAAATTTCTATTCGGTTTCTCTGCCCATTTTTAAGTAAGATTTTTTTTGTTTGTTATTGAGTTGCATGAGTTCTTTATGGTATGGATATTAACTCCTTATCAGATATCTGATATGCAAATAGTTTATCCCATTCCATAGGTTGCCTTTTCATTTTTGTCTATTATTCCTTTTGCTATGCAGAAGTTTTTTAGTTTGATGTAGTCTTACTTGTTGATTTTCAAGATGCCTTCCCAGAGAGTTTATTTATCTTTGAAAACCACTATCTCACTTCTCTCCCACTCTGTGATCTTATTTTATACCATCCCTCCCAACAGTGGTATGTTGCAGCCACATCAACCTCCAAGTTCTATTCTTTTTTTTTTTTTTTTTTGCGGTACGTGGGCCTCTCACTGCTGTGGCCTCTCCCGTTGCAGAGCACAGGCTCTGGACGTGCAGGCTCAGCGGCTATGGCTCACGGGCCCAGCCGCTCCGCAGCATGTGGGATCTTCCTGGACTGGGGCACGAACCCGTGTCCCCTGCATAGGCAGGCGGACTCTCAACCACTGCGCCACCAGGGAAGCCCCAAGTTCTATTCTTGTATGCTTTGAAGAAGTAGTGCTCTCCTCCTTTTCGTCCCTGGGATACTCCTCCCTGGGTTCTTTCTAAGTCAGCCTCTTCCACTTCTCTGGGATTGCAGTCTTTCCTCAGAGGGGACATTTCTGATACTACCTTCAAGAGGACTTTCTTTCATTTTCCTCATAACACCAATCACCATCTGAAATTAGCTTAATCATTTAAAAGCTTCTTTATGACCTCCTCACCACTTTACAGGAACACATACCCATTAAATGTACAGTCCATGAAGGAACCTTATACAGAGACTCTATCAATTATTTTCCCAGATGACAACAGATGATACCCAGTTGGGCAATTTGAGATTAGTTTAATAAAAGGACTCTTTATTAAAGTGCAAGCAGATTGTAGGGAAACCATAAGGGATCAGGCCGAATCTGGAGAAGAAATAAGAAGTGGATGCAGTTACCACACTGGGGTTGAAGGAATGAGGGTGTTCTAGAGTCACAGGCAGAGACCATGGCAGGAGAGAGTGTGGAATGGAAAGTGGGGGATCCATGGAAAGAAAAACCCAAACTCATTCTCCTTCTATCATCTAATCTCCTGTCAATTGGCCCAGGGCAACCAGAAACCAGAGAGCAGAGAGAGGTCTAGAAAAGTATATATAGTGGAATTGGAGGGGCAGATGGAAACCATTATACCCTTAAACCTAGGAACAGTGCCTGAATGAAACATATATTTTAGTACAAGTGTTGACTGAATCTATTATCCCATGTTTCAATCCTGCAGTTCAGCACTCAATTCAAGAAAAAACTTGGATAAAATCAAATCCTTGATTATCACATGTAATATTTCATGATTTTTCATATATAGTATTGCATTATTTTCATCTCAAAAAGTTTTCATCAGCATATCTAACCCATTTTCACAAAATAAGCTGAGATCCACCAAAACTAAGGGACTTGCCTATAACACCAAGGTGATTGCAAAGGGAGAATATATCCCCTGGCAGATTAGCATCCTTTGGTACTATAAGGTTTTATAACCTTAATATAAGGTTATAACTCTCTCAACCATATATTTCCATTCATATTGGCAGAAATAAAATCTATTTTTCTCATTCTTAATTTGCTCTAATTATCTTGCATATGTTCGAAAGTTCATCAGGTACAAGACCATACCAGTATTCAATGTAAACTTGCATATCTACTCTTTTTTTTTCTAAAAAATAGGATTTATTTCATAATTATTTCAAATTAATTAAGGTTTGTGGTATCACTACTGTGGAGTACCTGTGGAGTATTTATACTGTTTTATAAAATGCATGTTTTTTCTTTTTAATCTTAAACTATTATCATACAAGTTTGTTGCTGTACCTTTATATACAAATACTGAAAAATAGAGATGGCTACTTGAACCTAAATCTAAGATCTGAAGTGACAGAATGTAGCATTTCCTTCGGCTGGTTGCATTTTGCTATGGAAGCACTTTAGTCCAGTCGTTTTCAAGTTTCCTCCTTGCTCAAGACCAGGCAATCCATTTTCATTTGTTTGGTTTTAAATGTTAGGAAGTATAAAAACAACCAGTGGCCATAAGAAGAGTAACTTTTTGAATAGGAGATTCCCCGCACCCCCCCCCCCGCCCCCGGTTTTATCAATAGGCCACAGTATTTAAGGATTCTCTACTCACAATGAATTTTGTTGTCTGCCTGATTCCCCAGATTCAACTCTAAAAAAATTCTAGAAATGCCGTATGCTATTTCTCTGGGACAGTGGCTCCTAATGAAAATGGTGGTGGGAAGGGGAAGCACATCATGGTTATCAGAGGAGATTTCCTTTGAAACTACATACACAACTCTTTCCTCTCTAAATTCTAACATACAGTCTCCCAAAAGCAGCATTAAACTAAAAGGATGGCTGGATGCGGCGGCTAGATCACCTATCAGACACAAAATGGAGGAGTGCAGGGCAGTTAGGGGTATTCATGACAATTACATCAAATCATCAGAAAACAACTCTAGTCTTAAATAAGTCTGATAATGTTTATTTGCTCTCTTTTTCATAGAATCAATGTTTTACATATGCATACATATATCATAAAATTTATATATCAAACTTATATTTGTAAATTCTATTGAAAATTTTCATAGCAGAAATTGAGTAGAGTAAGAAATATACATATATACTTACTGGAAATGAACTGAGTAAAGATAAATCTGGTCAACAACAGGAAAATACGTTATGAGTATGAATTCAACCCAGGCATTTATCTAGAAAATACAAATATTATAAGGCAGTCAGAAGTCATGTAGCTTAAGGCATGTAGGACCAGGCCACTGAGATGCAGAGATGAAGAATCTTATTTAAGACACTTGGAAATGAAACATCAGAAATTCAAGCTGAAGAAAGGACAAACAGATTGAAGTAAATGGGTGTCAGTAGCAGTGTATGAGTAAAACTGCAGGAGCAAAAAATGGAACTTGCTTGGCAATTTCCTGCCAAGGGCCAAAAGAAATTTCAGATTGTAGTTAAGTCTGAATTAGCAAAAGAACAGCATTAGGTAAGTATAGTTAAAATAAGGATGTATATTGAGTTTGTGCTTAGGGTTCTATATTTTGTGTTGACAATTGATATTAAATTTGTTATTCATGTATGCCTTATTATTTAAGAAATAATATCAAAGACACATGGGTTTAAGACAAATTTTCTGCAATCTCTCCCTAAAATCATTAGGTATAGATTGGAATTTGTTATAAAATTTATTCACAATTTACCTGCAATAAATCCAGAAGGTTTTAGTTGTTACACTATGAATAAATATAAATATAAATACAGACATAAATATAAATTAGTTCTGCACCCAAACACAAGAACAGGAAATGAGTAGGCTATGTAAATATGCATATATATCATGATTCATGATTATAAATTATTTATAGGGACTTCCCTGGAGGTCCAGTGGTTAAGACTTCGCCTTCCAATGCAAGGGATGCGGGTTCAATCCCTGGTTGGGGAGCTAAGATACCACATGCCTCGTGGCCAAAACACCAAAAGATAAAACAGAAGCAATATTGTAACAAATTCAATAAAGAATTTAAAAATGGTCCACATCAAGGGCTTCCCTGGTAGCGCAGTGGTTGAGAGTCCGCCTGCCGATGCATGGGACACGGGTTCGTGCCCCAGTCCGGGAAGGTCCCACATGCCGCGGAACGGCTGGGCCCGTGAGCCATGGCTGCTGAGCCTGCGCGTCTGGAGCCTGTGCTCCGCAACGGGAGAGGCCACAACAGTGAGAGGCCTGCGTACCACAAAAAAAGGTCCACATCAAAAATAAATGAATAAATAAATAATTTATAGATTCCTTCCTTCAATTCGCCAGTCATTCCACTAGTCAGATGGTCAACCATTCTTACTGAGTTTTTTCTAAATGACAAGCACTCCATTAGAGGTTGTAGTATAGTAACTTGGTGACAAGAGAGACAAAATCCCTGCAATGGCAAAGCTTAATAAGATCTAAGTACAAAAACCTGTGGCTAATATAAGTAAGAGGAATCCTGAAAGACAAAATAAAATACACAAAGGAGATATTCAAGTGTTCAAGGAAGCAAAGTAATATATATGTATTCCAAAAACTAGATAAGAATGAAGAAGAAGATGTTATTCTTTAGAAATCTCACCTTCAGTGTAGTCACTTAATTTTTTTACTATATATCTAAAATATATATTGTCTAACAATTTAATTCTTTTTTGAAGGTAGGAGCATTCTGTATAAATTATGTCTAACTTGGTTGACTTAGTGAATGACGACCATCTTTTAGAGCCAATACATTGTTCCTTAACCATATTCCACAATGTTGCACAGCATTTCACTATGTGGCTATTACCACAATATATTTAATTATATCCTAACCATTGGATGTTTTGGGTGTTTCACTTTTTAATACACAGAATTTTTGTTAGCATGTTTTTTTGCTAATGAATCTAGATAGAATCATTTTCTTGTTGTGGACTATTTTATTTTGGAAAACTCACCGTTTGTGATATTTATCTTTTATTTTTTTTCCCCCTTAAGGTGTTATTAGAACAGCTTTGCCAAACATGGACAGGGAAGTCAAAGAACAATACCAAGTCCTCATCCAAGCCAAGGATATGGGCGGACAACTGGGAGGGTTAGCTGGAACGACAATAGTCAACATCACCCTAACAGATGTCAATGACAATCCACCTCGATTCCCAAAAAGTATGTTTTTCCTGTTAAGTCGAAATCAGTGCAGCTTTTTAAAAAATGTCTTACATTTCATTGAATTTTACAGGAATTGTAATAATTTTCCAGACACTTTTTGTCTTTAGGAAGCAGAAGCTAAAAATTAAATGTCCTCAGAATTACATTTTTCCATTAGAATCATGCATAGTGTGATTTTAATAGAAAAAAATATAAATGAGTCAATAATTGTACGAATCATGTTATCAATTCTTATAAAAGTAAAATATTCACAATAGGTTGGGATCTTGTCTAATTTCTTACTAGTTGAAAAAGTAATATAAATATGAAAAGTACAATGTAATTTAAGATTTATGACACTGTACTATTTGTTATATCATATAATTAGCATAAAATTTTCTGCCTTCACTTTATCAATTATATGTGTTGAATCATTTCTGTATACTTCCCTGGAGATATCAGATGACATTGCAGTGATGCTATTTCTCTACTTTAGTTGTATTTTATTTTAGTTTTGCAGTAGGTGAAAATTGCTACACTTTCTATGATAATAGAATAATTCACACCTCTATCTTCTCTGTAACTCTATATTTCTTATTGAAAATGAATACTTCTCACTTGTGTTACATCCAGTTTTCTTTTGCAGTATTATATTTAACACCAATAAGTACCTGTTCGACTTCTGGTACATTTTCAAGGATTATAGTTCAGTGTTCCTAGGATTTAGAATACAGAAACTGTTTCTTCCATTGCTTATATAAGTAATTTGATAAAGTCACTAGACGCTCATTTACATGAACAGTTTTAAAAAGCAAAACAAGGCAAATCATTTTCTTCTTCTAACTCCAGGAGAGTTTGAGTTTATCTACTAAAGTATATAACAATGAGAATATTTAACTAAATGGATATTTTATTCCTCTAGCTGTGTGGTTTTACATAATTTACTACTTTGTCATTTTTGTCTTAAAATGATCAACCTATATTTTCTTATGGAAATACACTTACTTAGTGATCAGAAAGTCAGTGCACTGAACAAATGTTATCAAAGTGGCAATTAGAAATCATTATACTTTAGCAACTGGGATGTATATGACAAATGGCTAGTAAATATAGGTTATGACTAATAACACAGAGTCCTACAGCAACACTTTCCTTGCTTTCTATTCAGGGAAACTGAAAAAATATAAATATTTCAAAGGAGAAAGAAATAATGCATTTGATTCTCTAGAATATGGCATTAAAAAAGAACATGTTCCCACCTCAAAAAGACTGATTTTTAACAATTTTACTGCTTATTTGTGGCAATCTGTAATAGCTAATGGAGGAGACTAGTTTGAAAGATTGTTCTACTTTTACATAAAAGGTGACATTGTACATTTGAATTCTGTTTTGGATTTGTGCATAAAAAGTGTGTTCAGTTTAGAGTATAAGAAATAGCAGAGATCTTCCTAGGTAGTGTCAGTATTCTTATTCAGAAGGATGATAGTGAGGTTTTTCAGATGAAGAGTGTAAAACTCAACCAGTGGAAGGAAACAACTTCTGGGTATGGATGAAGGGTAATTTGCAAAAGTTTGAACAGCCATCCAGACAAATAGGCTGGAGTGTAACAAAGAAATGAAAATATCTTAATGGGAGAGAAACTAGAGTATGGTTAGGGAACCAAGATGGCATGCTCAGTTCCCAGGGAGACAGGAAGATCAATTCCAGATCTTATCTAGTGAAAAGAATCTGTGCAAAGAGCAGGCTTCTTTGGAATTTATTCGAAGTTGAATCTGTAGATCTAAGCGTAACTAGATGAGACCCACTAGGAAAGATTATGGGGTTAAGGGCATTTGAACTTTTAGAGCATTTTCATGCTGTGTCAGGAACTTTATCACTTTCGTATTTCCTTTCCTCAGAAACACTCTGAGATCTTTATTTTCCACATTTTACTCTTAAGAAAACTGAGACTTAGATTAAGTTGCCCAAGATCATCAACGCTGGCAAAGGCTTTATTTTGATACTAAAGTTCAAATTTCTTCTAGTTTAACATACGAAAATGAAAAGATAGTCTTTTCTTTTATCTGCCACTCTGAAACCATATGTTTTAGACACGTCTGCAAAAATGTCACATGACATAGGCTGAATTGTCATCATAAACAGAAATGAGAGGGTAGAAGGAATATACCAAATAGATCACTGTGACCTAATTATTTTCTTCTTGTGTTACATGCATATTCGAACTACAGCCTGAAAGTATAATAGGTGAGAGATATTTTTGAATCATGAGAAAGAAGAGAGTTTTCACATTTTTCATGAATAAAAAATTAATCCCCTTGAAATCTTACATGCCTTTGTGTCAAGCCCTTTTTACTGTACTGTTATTTTGATTTATATTCTTCAGAGGAAAAAGACAGAATACATTCATAAACAGAAAAGCCACCTCTTTAGAAGCCAGTGCTCTTTCTGCAGGAATATTTCTCACATGGATCAATTAAACTGAAAATATGACATGAAATGACAAACTGAAATAAAAACTTTTGAATGTAAAAGTCAAGAAAACTAATATTTCATACATAACTTAACGAGAGAATTTCCCACAGCTAGCTATATTTGTTCATGTCAGTTAAGCAATTATGCTGAAAAGAAAATCTTCCTTCAATTGAACTTCATGGAGCTGCATCTTTTTCATTGCTTAAAAATGCACAAGATAATTTCTTAAAATTTACTAATCATAATTCATTTTGGCTTTGTGTGTGTACATATGCATGTGTGACATTATTAAGCACCCATTTCCATCCATTTCCTTCTATAAATCTGTTAGAAATGAAAATAAAATTAAATGTCATGGCCATTTGTAGGATGCAAGTGTAAATAGTTTGCTGTTTTACTGTTGCCCAATAGATGGTTCCTGAGGCATCAGAATTTCCTGCCAATTTCATTTGATGATGGTGACAATGATATTTACTAATAAGTTACCATGTGTCATGCATTATGCAAAATGATTTGCATATATATTCCCATTTAGCTTTACAACGACTGTATAGTATTTTCTCAATTTTAGAAATAAAAGAACAAGGGTATATTATTAATAAAAGTTAAGTAACTTGTCCAAGATCACACAGCTCCTAGGTAGGAGAACCTAAGACCTAATCTTATGAAGGGACTTCAGAACTTTTTATCACTTTCCCTCTTAAAAGGCAATTTGCCTTTAATGCCTGTGTTTTGCCCCAAAAGTCCTACAGACAGAACTGTTCACAAATAAAGGAGGGAATACTGTTTCAGAAATAGAAATAATACCAGGCATGTTAAAAGAGCTCTACCTGTAGTCATATAAAAACAAAATATTTTCTTTGTAAAATCTTTTACGTATACTCATATAGCTTCCATCTATGATAATCGAGGACATCCGTAGAGGATTTCCATCTGTCAAAATAAGCTACAGCAAAATGCTGATGGTTTCCATTACTTGAATTTTAAATAACAAGACCATCTAACAAGCTGGTCTAAATTATACATTATGAGATCAAATCGATTAAGTTTTGTGGTTAATTCACATTAGGCAAAATACTTCTCTCACTTGTCTCTTCTGTGTAATAGTTTTGTAATGAATAAGAAAACAACTTAGGTGAAATAAAGCCCTCATAGTTTACATAAAAAGGGATAATTTGTAGGAAACGTAAAGAAGTGTTTGCTTCTTTTTCCTTTCTTTTTCAATATAATAAACATTTAAGAGAACTGTTTGTATGGTAAATGGATTCAAATGCAGAAAATAAGACATTGATATTTATTTTACGACAAATTCTTAGTCATAAATAAAACAGTATTTTAAAGTAAGTCTGTTTTTTGGGAGTTCCCTGGCACTCCAGTGGTTAGGACTTCGAGCTTTCACTGCTGTGGCCCAGGTTCAATCCCTGGTTGGGGAACTAAGAAGATCCAGCAAACCAACTGCAGAGTGAGGCCTAAATAAATAAACTAATAAATAAATAAACAAAATAAAGTAAATCTGTTTTCATCAAATGCCCACCAAACATGTTTATATTGACTGTTTCTAGTTTTAGGACAATTGATTCGGTTATAAGTCAATAAAATATTATTTGTACAATAGTTATTTTCTAAAACATATAATTGTATCCAATATTATACCTAGAACCATGAACCCAATTATATTCAGATGGGGCACAAAGTCTGTTTCTCTTTGTTTACCATTTACCATCTTTATACCTGGAAAACTATAAGCTTTGATACTGAAATTTACTTAGTAAAACCATGTAATAAGTCATTCCGAATACAGAATTAAAGAGTAATTGAATTTTGACAGCTACTCAGATCCAGCCTTAGAAAATGTACCATCACGTTCTGCCAGGTGTCCAAAGTTTGATTGTCATGGGGATAACTGAGATTGACTACTAAAGATATAAGTTCATGCATTAAGTTTATTTTTAGATATAATATTTGTACATTTTTATATTTATTTATATATATATATATAATTTGAGAATTCAAAACTTTATATAGATTTATATATTTATTTAAATAATATCATAGGAGAAAATTTTTCCTGGATTTTGAGTGCCCAAGATATGTCTGAATATGTAAATTTGTGTATGCTGAGAATCACTTCGGTTCTTTTCACAATCTCTTTCTGTGACTGTTAGGGAGTGAATTATGTACAAATCTCTCCTTCCAACTTATCTGGAGACTCTGGCCAAGGGCCTGCTTCCTACCTGCAGATCAAGTACAAATAACTGTTAACACCCTCAGCATGTTTCTAAGTGATGCCTCTGAGGCAAAGGTGGAATTTCTGTTCTTATCACTGCCTCCAATATGCTATTTTAGGTGAAATAATGAGAAAGAGAAGATGGTGGCAATTACTCTGAAAGAATACCAAAAGAGGCATGACTAAAATAATGGATCTTATGTGAGCTCCACTACTATTAAAATGAGAATGACTACTTCCGCTTCACTCAAATATTTGAGATTGGAAGGGTGGCGTGGACCAACTGGTCTGCAAAGTTAACTGTATAGATCAAATGTAAGTGAGGGCTTTCCTTAATTGGAACTGGGTGTCGGTTTTAAATAGTAATAAAAAATTAATATATGAAGGTGTTAATGATATAAATTCATATTTGCTTATGTTTCTCAAACTTAGTACTGGTGCCAATTTAGCGTCAACTTTAATACACAGTTTAATTCCCATAATTTAACCTAGTCTGTGGCTTTTAGGTCAGTGCCTCTCAAAGATATAAATATGACAAAAAATTAGATAAGTTGATCTTTGATATTGTATGTATGTATGCTATATTACAATTAGATATGCTCCTCATGTTTAAATGTTTAAAAATGCATTAAAATGTTTAAATGTTTAAAAATGCATTAAAATGTTTAAAAAGCATTAAAAGTCGGGCTTCCCTGGTGGCGTAGTGGTTGAGAGTCCGCCTGCCGATGCAGGGGACACGGGTTCGTGCCCCGGTCCGGGAAGATCCCACATGCCGCGGAGCGGCTGGGCCCGTGAGCCATGGCCTCTGAGCCTGTGCTTCCGGAGCCTGTGATCCGCAACGGGAGAGGCCACAACAGTGAGAGGCCCGCGTACCGCAAAAAAAAAAAAAAAAAAAAGCATTAGAAATCATAAATTTTAGGGGTTAAAAAATTATACAAAGCGTTTATATTCAGGTATCTTCCAGTTCTCACATAGAATGCAAGCATGAGTCATATTTGATGACTCTTATTTCTATTCTTGAAAAATAAGCCAAGACACGTTATAAAACTAGCTTTTTACTAAGGGAAATAAGCACTTCAAGTTTAATTCCCAAATGGGCCTTTGTCTACTTCAATGAAAATAAATAAGAAACAACTATTTCCTGAAGATAAGGCATGCAAACGATAAACTGGGACTTATTCACCAGTGGCTCTCCCAGGGGTTCTCAAATTGTATTTGCCTTAGGAATTCCTTGGGATCCTATGTCCCAACGAGGGAAGTTCTGCTTCAGTTGACATAGTTTAAATCCAGAAACTGAATTATAGATAAGTGTTCCAGTAGATTGTGATATAGATAGTCTGCAGGGCACAATTTGAAAATCTGTGATGAAGGAGCAAGTGTTGATTCTCTGAGAAGGCTTTTTCATTATTCGTTAACTAGAGGTAATGAGTTAATTATTTTGTACCTCATAAGAACTTTTTGATTCATGCAAAATTCCACCTATTTGGGTGGAGACTGAGTATTAAAATGTAGTCTTTTTTTTTTTTTTCGCGGTACGCGGGTCTCTCACTGTTGTGGCCTCTCCCGTTGCGGATCACAGACTCCAGACGCGCAGGCTCAGCGGCCATGGCTCACGGGCCCAGCCGCTCCGCAGCATGTGGGATCTTCTCGGACTGGGGCACGAACCCGTGTCCCCTGCATCGGCAGGCGGACTCTCAACCACTACGCCACCAGAGAAGCCCGACAAAATGTAGTCATTTTAAACTAAGTATTTTGAAAGTTTATTATTTTTTTTAACATATTAAGCACTCATATACAGTTGTACGTCTTGTTTAGAAGTTTTCCAAAGAGTTTACGGATGTCAGATACTGATGCTTTAAGGCTGAACTCAAACTGGATCAAAATGAATACAATTTGAAGGCAAGATCAGTGAAAAACTTTGCACTCCCAGTTCTCCAATGGGAAGTGATTAGTGAGTTTCACTAGACTCTATGTGGGCAGATGTAAGCAAATGAAAAATAGCAGAAATAGAATGTTTAAATAATTTTTCATTGCTATAATTATCATTATTCACATCATATTGTGCTTTGCTAATGAGTATATGAGTCCTTTTAAAATAGTGCTGACACTTTTTGATGACTTATTTCGTTCTCTTTCCCATGTGGCAAAGTATAAAAGATTGTAGCCTGGTTGCTCCATTGCCCCATTAGCAGACTCTCAGAAGAATTATGCTTATGAGCTGGATGGCCAGCGACCTTCTTGAGGTGGCAATTACAATCATAATACTAGTTTAAACACTTTTACCCAGAGTAAAGGATATATGCTATGATTGTTAATATCATTTCCCTAGTTTGCTTAAAATGCTTAAGTTTATTTTATTATTATTTCAGTCTTTGAAAATCACATTATAGTCAATTAAAAATTCCTGCCACACAAATGGGACCTAATGAAACTTAAAAGCTTTTGCACAGCAAAGGAAACCATAAACAGGACAAAAAGACGACCCTCAGAATGCGAGAAAATATTTGCAAATGAAGCAACTGACAAAGGATTAATCTCCAAAATACACAAGCAGCTAATGCAGCTCAACATTATAAAAACAAACAACCCAATCCAGAAATGGGCAGAAGACCTAAATAGACATTTCTCCAAAGAAGATATACAGATTGCCAACAAACACATGAAAGAACTCTCAACATCGTTAATCGTTAGAGAAATGCAAATCAAAACTACAATGAGATATCATCTCACACTGGTCAGAATGGCCATCATCGAAAAATATACAAACAGGGCTTCCCTGGTGGTGCAGTGGTTGAGAGTCTGCCTGCCGATGCAGGGGACGCGGGTTCGTGCCCCGGTCCAGGAAGATCCCACATGCTGCAGAGTGGCTGGGCCTGTGAGCCATGGCCACTGAGCCTGCACATCCAGAGCCTGTGCTCTGCAATAGGAGAGGCCACAACAGTGAGCGGCCTGTGGACAGCAAAAAAAAAAAAAATATATATATATATATATACAAACAATAAATGCTGGAGAGGGTG
The DNA here is from genome assembly GCF_963455315.2 of Globicephala melas. NCBI lineage: Eukaryota > Metazoa > Chordata > Mammalia > Artiodactyla > Delphinidae > Globicephala > Globicephala melas. The sequence continues at coordinate 18,018,033 of NC_083316.1, read as the reverse complement.
TGGAGAAAAGGGAACCCTCCTGCACTGTTGGTGGGAATGTAAATGGATACCGCCACTATGGAGAACAGTATGGAGGTGCCTTAAAAAACTACAAATAGAACTACCATATGGCCCAGCAATCCCACTCCTGGGCATATACCCTGAGAAAACCATAATTCAAAAAGAGTCATATACCACAATGTTCATTGCAGCTCTATTTACAATAGCCAAGACATGGAAGCAACCTAAGTGTCCATCAACAAATGAATGGATAAAGAAGATGTGGCACATATATACAATGGAATATTACTCAGCCATGAAAAGAAATGAAATTGAGTTATTTGTAGTGAGGTAGATGGATCTAGAGACTGTCATACAGAGTGAAGTAAGTCAGGAAGAGAAAAACAAATACTGTATGCTAACACATATATATGGAATCTAAGAAAAAAAAAAAAAAGGTCATGAAGAACCTAGGGGCAAGACGGGAATAAAGACACAGACCTACTAGAGAATGGACTTGAGGACATGGTGAGGGGGAAGGGTAAGATGGGTTAAAGTGAGAGAGTGGCATGGACATATATACTCTACCAAACGTAAAATAGATAGCTAGTGGGAAGCAGCCGCATAGCACAGGGAGATCAGCTCGGTGCTTTGTGACCACCTAGAGGGGTGGGATAGGGAGGGTGGGAGGGAGGGAGTTGCAAGATGGAAGAGATATGGGGATATATGTATATGTATAATTGATTCACTTTTTTATAAAGCAGAAACTAACACACCATTGTAAAGCAATTATACTCCAATAAAGATGTTAAAAAAATTCCTGCCACTTTTATACAATCATATATATGTATTTATTCATACTTGTTCTTGATTCTTAAGAGAATTGAATGAATTGAATAATACTATCTTTACTTTTCTCAGTCAACAGTGCACTCTATAAGACAAATATCTATATGTATAAATATATTACAACCACCGTAGAATTCCATAATAGGAATATGATCAGAATAATTATTGGCATAAATAAGATACAGTTATTAGATCTAGCTGGGATTATTAGGAAATATGAAGGATAAAGCATTTAGGAAGAAATATATAGTAAGAATTTAACAGACTGAAAGAGAGAAGGTTGGTTGAAGAGTGCCGCACTCCTGAATTATACACATGTATTTATGTATGTATGTGTGTGCTTTTGAGTAGAGAGGCAATATCATAAATCAATATGTTTAAAAAATAACTTTGTTAAGTTGGTAAACACTGAAGTAGAGAGATATGGCACAAACCCAGGGCAGTTGTTTGGAATAAACAAACAGCCAGAATTGAGAAATACACAGCAGCAGAATGGAAAGGACTTTGTGATCTATTGGATTCAGAGATAAGTAAGATAAAGAGCATGTGAAGAAAGTATTTAAGTAGGAGACGGTTTTTCTGCTGATATGCTGAAATTTGAGTGGAAATGAGCAAATGATGGCCGAAAATATAGGGAACCTCAAAGAGAAGTCAGAGTCAAAAAACATTTCTGAGAGACATTTAATGATAGAAGTGACAAAGGAAACTTGAGGCATGCATGAAATTAATCAGATTAAAGAGGGCATAGTTCTTTAATTTTGAATGTAAGAAAATCCAGGAGGTAGAATGAACAAAGGTATAAAGAGAAGCTTAAAAATCACCACCTCAAACCTTTAATACATATATTTCTGACAATGGTGTATATTTTTAACCACAGTTGTGAAGGTATCCTAAATTCTCATTTATGTCACATGGTCTAAATCTATTTCATATTTGCCTTATTATTAGTCTTAGCATTTATATAGGCAAAGAAATTGGACTTATACAGTATTTATGAAAGTTAAACACGATATAAATAATACTAAAACCATGGAAACAAAATATTTTGCACATAAGATATCTATTTTATTAACAAATATTGGACACAATAAATTATTTCCTTTAACAAATAATGTTTCATGGATTGCTAGTTTTATAGAAAAGTAAATGCAAAAATGGCTATATCATTTTTTTGTATGTATAAAGGCATAAAAAATTAATCTCTTCCCTCAAGCAACTCTGTGTATAATGGAGAATTATACTATTTGAAGTAAAATGAATGATAGACTTATGCACATGATGATATACAAATGTGTAAGATGGGTACCAAATCATTACAGAGCAGATCTGAGAGGATGTAGAAGGAATTAATATCAATATTAATTTCTGAAACCTCTAAGAAGAGTTAGCCAGTGGAACAGCAAATGTGTACCAAAATATTTTAGACCATTGAAAAAACATAATGTATTATTTAAAGAATAGTGAAAAAATGGAAGTGCAAAAACAAGAGAAAATTTCATCAAAAAATGACTTGAAGTTGTCATTGAAAGAATGAAGAATAGAATTTATGTAAAGGGGGATTAGGAGCAGTGGGAAAATGAAACATTTTAGGCATGAGCAACAAGATAGGGAAGAGATATGCAGCGTTCAATTATAAAATACAGTCAATTAAAGAAAATTTAAACCATTGTATACATACATTAATGCATTAACACATGATGAATATTTAGAAATAAAATTTGTAGATCAATGAATTTGGTGCTGTTGAAAAAATTAATTTTGGTTAAGTTTATTTTCTAGACTAGTCTCACAATGTTTCAAAAAAATCTGTGAAAAAACAAACTCTTGGTTAAATAAGTATTCCCAGGTGAATTTGAATTTCAAACATTTTTCGGGCCTAGTTTGTAAGATGTTGAATATATTTATAATTTATAATAAAACCTCAGGTGTAACCCATTTTTGTGAAATTATTGGGCAATATCAATGAGAATTATCCATCTACTATGTTTTGTTAGGTGGGTCAGAAATTACATAGACAAGGACAAAAGAAATGTTTACATGATTAATGGAGGTTTTAAGGGAATATTAAATGTACTCCATAAAATGAATGCACAACGGAAGGTTATTGATGCACTTGAAACGTTGTGCACTCTTGCCAAAACCTACATCATGTTTACTATGTAATGGAAGTAGTGGCTATATAAATCATATATTAAAAATACATATTTTTGAGAATCAGGAACACTTTTTATTCTGACAATCATTAAGTAACATAAATGGGTTTTTGTTTCATAGTTCATTTGGAATTGGTTTGGTTGGAATTTTCAATACTGGCAAGTGAATGACGAGACAAGGCAAAGCCTGTCAAGCCATCCATTTCCAAACTGAAGCCCCATCTGCACTGGCCCAGTTTGGCTTGGGGGTGGACTGGCAGACAGGAGAAGTCTTAATTTTGCACATGGATCAAATCACTAATTAATATGATATACTGGAAATTTCTGATTTCCAGATCTAGATTTTGGTAATTAAAGTCAACATAAGACTACTATTTGAAAATGAACAGAGAACGCAAAGCATACTGGAAATGAAGAAAGTCTAAAGGAACAGTGAGAGACAAAGGAAAAATAAGGTTTTTACTACATCTTGCATGTTGTACTTTTTTAGACTAATGGTAACATGATGTGGGATAGTCTAAAAGTTCAGGAAGCTGAGATATCCCCTCTATGATATTATTTTTTTCTATGAAATATGAGACATGGTCATATGAGATATGGTTTTTGCTTTTATTACCTTTTTATTTTCCATAGATAAGGCAGATCATTTTGTGTGCTATTATACTTGCTTAAGTAATTAAAACACTAAAATATTTATAAAGCAACATTTTACTTCTCTGTAATTAGATGGTAAATCACACACACACACATATACACAAGATCACTATTTGAACAATTTAATGTCTGACTTCAATCACTGAATCAACAGTTTTATAGTAATATGCATTTATTTTCTAAATTTTATTTATTTGTTTTCTTTTATGAAGTTTTTATTTTGTTTTTTAAAAGTGTACAATTCGGTGTTTTTTACTATACACAAAAAGTTGTGCAACCATCTCTACTAATTCTAGAATATTTTTATCATTCCAAAAAGAAACCACATACCCATGAGCAGTTATTCCCCAGTTGCTCTCAATTGCATCCTCCACTCCCGTGCATAATTTTATCTACTTTCTGTCTCTGTAGATTTGCTTATCTGTACACTCCATAAAATGGAGTAATACAATATGTAATCTTTTATAACTAGCTTGTTTAACTTAGCACAGTATCTTTAAAGGTTAATCCATTTTGTAGCGTGTATCAAAAAATAGTTCACTTTTATAAATTGACATATATTTGACATACAATATTATGTTAGTTTCAGGTCTAGAGCATAGTGATTTGACATTTAAATTCATCACTAAAAGATCACTACAGTAAATCTATTGACCATCCATCCTCATACAAAGCCATGACAGTACCAGTGATGATATTCCCTACTCTGTACAATATAACACTGTGATTATTTATTTTATAACTGGAAGTACACACCTCTGAATTCCCTTCACCTATTTTGCCCATCCCCATCCCCTTCTTCCCCTCTGGAAACAATCCATTGTTTTTTCTCTGTATCTATGAGTCTGTTTTTGTTTTGTTTTGTTTTCTATTTTGTTTTTTAAATACCAAATATAAGTGAGATCATATGATATTTGTCTTTTTCTGTCTGGCTAATTTTACTTAGTATAATACCCTCTAGATCCATCCATGTTGTAGCAAATGGTAGGATTTCATTCTTTTTATGGCTGAGTGATATTCCATTGTATATATGTACCACATCTTCTTTATCCATTCATCTCTTGATGTTCATTTAGGTTGCTTTAATATCTTGGCTATTGTAACTAATGTTGCAATTAACATATGGGTGCATATATCTTTTTGAATTAGTGTTTTTGTTTTCTTTGGGTATATATCCAGAATTGAAATTGCTGGATCATCAACACTTATTTTTTGGCTTTTTGATGATAACAATTCAGACAGGTGTGGGACAATATCTCATGATTTTGATATTTACTTCCCTAATGATTAGTGTTGTTGAGCATCTTTTCACGTGCCTGTTGGTCATCTGTACTTCTTCAGAAAAATGTCTTTTCAGGTCCTATGCCTATTATTCAATTTTTTTTTTTTTTTTAGTTTATGAGTTCTTCAAGTATTTTGGGTATTAACCCTTTACTGGATATATCATTTGGAAATATCTTCAATTCAGAAGTGTGTTTCTTTAGTTTTTTAATAGTCTCATCTGCTTATTTTTGGTTTTGTTTCCCTTGCTGGAGGAGACATATCCAAAGAAATATTGCTAAGATAGATTTTAAAGAACACACCACCTATGTTTTCCTTAGTAATTTTGTGGTTTCAGGTCTTAAATTTAAGTCTTTAATCCATTTTGAGTCTATTTTTGTATATCATGTGAAAAAGTGGTTCAGTTTCATTATTTTTCATGTACCTGTCTGGTTTTCCCAGCACCATTTATTGAAGAGGTGATCTTTCCCCCACTGGATATTCTTGCCTCCTTTGTTGTAGATTAATTTACCATAAGTGTGTGGGTTTATTTCTGGGGGGGGGTCTCTATTCTGTTCCATTGATTTACTGATCTAACAGTACCATTGACCTAACAGTACCATACTGTTTTCATTACTGTAGCTTTGTAGTAAAGTTTGAAATCCATAAGCATGATACTTCCAGCTTTGTTCTTCTTTCTCAAGATTTCTTTTGTTATTAGTGGTCTTTTGTGGTTCCATACAAATTTTAGGATTATTTGTTCCAGTTCTGTGAAAAATGGTATTTGTATTTTAATAAGATTACATTAAATCTGTAGATTGCCTTGGGTAGAATATTTAACAATATTAATTCTTCTAATCCATGAGCATGGTATATCTTTCCATTTGTTTGTAAGTTTTCAATTTCTTTTATCAATGTCTTTTAGTTTTCAGAGTACAGGTTTTCACCTCCTTGGTTATACTTATTTCCAGGTATTTTATTCTTTTTGATCAAATTGTACAGAGGATTGTTTTCTTAATTTTTCTTCCAACAGTTATTATTAGTGTGTAGAAATGCAACAAATTTCTGTAAATTAATTTGGGATCCTACATCTTTACTGAATTAATCTATTAGTTCTAATAGTTTTCTTTTTTTCTTTTTTTTTTTTTTTTGGTGGAGTCTTCAGGATTTTCTATGTATAAGATATGTCATCTGAAAAGAATAACAGTTTTATGTCTTCCTTTCTAATTTGGTGCTTTTACTTATTTTCTTTTACTTATTTTTCTTGTCAGATTGCTGTGGCTAGGACTTCCAATACTATGTTGAATAAAAGTGGTGAGAGTGGGCATCCTTGTCTTGTATCTGATGTTAGAGGAAATGCTTTCACCTTTTTACCATTGACTATGATGTTGGCTGTGGGTTTGTCATATATAGGTTTTGTTATGTTGAGATATGCTTCCTTTATACACACTTTGTTAATAGTTTTTATCATAAATGAATGTTGAATTTTGTCAAATTTTTTCTGTATGTATTGAGATGATCATATGATTTTTATCCTATGATAATGTAATGCATCACATTGATTGATTTGTGGATTTAGAACCATACTTGCATTCCTGGTATAAATTCCACTTGGTCGTGGTGTATGAACCTTTTAATGTATTGTTTAATTTGGCTTGCCAATGTTTTGTTGAGGACTTTTGCATCTATATTAATCAGGGATATAGTCCTGTAAATTGATACTGACCTCACAGAATGAGTTTGGAAGAGTCCCTTCCTCTTCAAATTTTTGGAATAGTTTGAGACAAATAGGTATTAACTTTTCTTTAAATGTTTGTTAAAATCCACTTGTGAAGCTGTCTGGTCCTGGACTTTTGTTTATTGGGAGTTTTTTGATTACAGATTAAACTTCATTACTAGTAATTGGTCTGTTCAGATTTTCTATTTTTTTCTGATTCAGTCTTGGAAGAATGCAGTGCTTCTTGGAATGTATTCATTTCTTCTAGGTTGTCCAATTTTTTGGCATATAATTTTTTGTCATAATCTCTTATGATCCTTTGTATTTCTGTGGTGTCAGTTGTAACTTCTCCCATTTCATTTTTATTCATTTTAATTTCTTTTCTTCTTGATGTGTCTGGCTAGAGGTTTATAAATTTTATTTATCTTTTCAAAGAACTAAATCTTAGTTTCATTGATCTTTTCTCTCTACATACATACATATATATATATATATATATATATTAACCTCTATTTCCTTTATTTCTTCTTGGCTCTGTGCTATTTTCTTCCTTCTAGTAACTTTAAGTTTTGCTTATTCTTCTTTTTCTCATTCCTTTAGGTGTAAAGTTAGATTGGTTATTTGAGATTTTTCTTCTTTTCTGTGGTAGGCCTATATCATTATAATCTTCCCACTTAGAACTGCTTCTGCTGTTTCACATAGGTTTTGGAATGCTGTGTTTCCATTTTCAAACTCTGTGGTTGTAACTTCCCTCCTGTTTGCCAGTTATCATCCTGGGGGTGTGGGTCTTGAGTATAATCCATCTCCTCCCCTTCTACCCATCTTGTCGTGGTCCCTTCTTTATATCTTTAGTTTCAGAAAATCTTTTCTGTAAGACTTTAGGTTGTTCTCATAGATAGTTGCTCTTTAAGTAGTTGTAATTTTGGTGTGCCCAAATGATGAGATGAGTTTAAGTCCTTTCTACTCTGCCATCTTGATTCTCCTCTCTATTTTCTAAAGTTGAAATGTAAATGTAATATTTCAAGTAATCACCTCCTTAAGTGGTCTGAAGTATATGCTTTCAAGTTCTTAAAAATGCTTAACATTCTTATCAATTTGAAATAATTTCTACTTAGACCAAATTACCTCCAACTTAGTTATTTGTTACATATAGATACGTTTTATGTGCAGCTGAACATTGACTTCTTATGTATTGTTTTTCAGTAACTTTAGATTAGTTATTACTATAAGCATAAAATAAAATGTATTTCAAAAGAGAAGTTGTAATGGATTATTCCATCTTCTATTTATTTTCTATTCTTATGGCTGAATGTTGTCACAGTACTGTATAATTCATTCATTCATTTAATGTATTTATTCAGGTCCTATAATCTTTATTTCTGATTAAACTGTAACATATTAATTTGTATTTTGTTAAGTAAATATATATTTTTGGTGTTTTCATCAATACTTGGAAATTTTCTCAAAGAAAAAGAAAGGGAAATATATATCCTTTGTCCTTAGGTATTAATGAATGTGCACACATGCACACACACACACGCAGTGCAAGTTCTAATAATCAAAATATAATTTTTTGAGTAGCATTAGTTACTTAGAGGATGCCCACTTAGCCTATAATTAAGTAACAAATACTTTTACCTTTGGAATTAACAGGGCACATTACCTGTAAGAAGCTAGAGAATTTGATCACTATAATTCTACCTTAGTTCACTACATGCAGTTTTCTCCTTTTCTATGGGAACATGGTTATTTTTGTTCAGCCTAGCATGCATATTTGATAACTATGTAAGTATATATTCTTATTGACTCTGTGAATAATTTCTTGTCACCTGTCTTCTATCTTAATGTGTGTTGTAGAAGTAGTGCCATTAAGATGTTTCATATGTGTCAAAAGTAGGATGTCCAGAAAATGATGGCAGTGTAATTACATGGTACATCATAAGCGATCCAACTTTGGCACAGGTGAAGATTTACTTCAGTTTTGAATTAATCTTAATGACCCTAGCTTTATTGCTGTTGAGTTTCTAGAAATGATAAAATGTCAAGTCATTGGAAATAAAATGACAGAACCTAAACAATCTGACAAGACTAATGCATAGTTTCTCTGATTTGTTCCATGTTCTGTAGACTTTATTGCCAACTACAATGTTCTACTGAGAAATGCTTGTCTTAATGAATGCATCTTCCACCTTACTACAATGTATAACTGTTATGCAAAGAACAGAAAATTCAGTGCTCTCTATGTGTTTGTTTTATGTACACTAAAACCTCAATGTAGAAAACAGATGTAAGTGGAAAACACTGTTTTACTTCTATTATATCTTAATTTTAGTAGGGTATGTTAGTTGAATGCTATTAAGTCCATCTTTTTAGGACAAGACTAATATTTCAATTTAATGACAAGTTTTCCAGTGCTGTTAGATAATTATGAATTTTGCAGGCAAACTACATGCTGACAACTTTTTCTAAAACTGCTATTTAACTTATATTGATAGAGGATTGCTAAGTATGGCTGTCTTCACATTTATTATTAGCCTCATAATATGTTCTTTTATAAAACATAAGAGTCATATCTCAGCCTATAGTCTTGAAAAGGCATATAGTCTTTCATCTATAGTCTGTATTATCTGATGTCCTTTAGCTAGCCTCTCAGAGTTTAAATTTTTTTCTGACATTGAAAGGTCTCAATTCTGGCTAAACTCTTCACCTTCACTAACCATAAGCCTAAGTGATAACACCAGACTAGATTATTTCCCTTGATTTTTTGATTCTATTATTTTTACTTTTAAATGTTCAAATGAAAAGCGAACTCATAAACCTAACATGTAACCTAAAGTTGCTCCCCCCGAATAGCTTGGATAAAGTAAGCAGAAATTTTCCAAGCTTTTACGTTAGATGCCCATATTTTCCTAAAGATTCCATTCAACCCTCCCGTTTCCCCAGTGATGCAACACCATCACCATCATGCACTGCTTGGCCATGTTTTTAACTTGAAATCCACTACACTTGACAGCTCCCTGTCTCTCTCAAATCTCTGCCAGCTATGTCTTCAGTAATTTTTAGTCATGTTTCCTAACTAAGTATCCTGTTAGAGGAGCATTTATTTTCCAACATAGACCTCCACTGCTCTATTTGGAAAAATTCAAGAACTTTCCTAACACTTACTGATGTACTGTTAGATTAGACCATGACAGATCACACTATAGATTCAAGGCTTTTGGTGTTTCTTCATTTCAATATCACAATCACACAATGAGACACAAAGGTTGTAGACACGTTTCTGGTAAATCATAGGTGCTATGAAAGGAAGAAAAAAGGAAATAAAAAATACTTCACATGTTCTATGCCTTGTCCTCTTTCTTTGGAATTTGTCACTGAGAAATTTAGTACAACTTTATATAACTGTGTCACATGCTTTCTTGCCACATTAAACAGGAATTCAGGCATCCTTCTGTTTGCTAATATCTCAGGAGTGCTTCAGTAGGATTAGGGTTTAATATGGCTATCGTGAAACACATGTTCTATAGAAACTAGGTTGCAAAAGCCACATTATGTCTTGCTTATTAATCATGGCTATTTGAACTCAGACAAATTCCCCTTGAATATCTGTCTTTACCCTTTTTGGAGGCAATGGGTATACAATGTAACCCATAATTTTATTCTTTTTCTTTGCTCATGTTTTCTCAAATTCAAACCCTGTTTTGAGTTCACAAACATTGGACAACTCTATAGGATAGCCACTCTCTTAATTGTTTAGGGAGTAAAGCCTAATGAAGCATAATTATAGTCTATGAAAAGTTGCTAGTTTGATAGATAAATATGAATTCTTCAACCAAAATTATTTTATAATGTCTACATAACACTCCATTGTTGTCACTTGAAGTATTTTTATTTGGTATCTATTTATTTATTTAACATTTACATTTTCTCTTTTAGAGAGATTTCTCATATCTTGTTTGAAGGCAGTTATACTGTTAATTAACTATTAAGTTAACTAATTAAGCAAGTATTTTATACCACTGTAAAATGTACTTTCTGTCTATTACATGGAAACAAACAATTTTAGGTAAATACTTAGCTCTCTTGAGACTAAATATATTATATGTCCCGTTGAGGTAATGTCCACTGGATGGATATAAATAAGGCTGATTTTAACATTATAGGAGCAAAAGGTAGATATCCTTTTTGGGGGCAGCAGGTAGAAAGGCAGATGGCAAGATTTAAGTGCTTCCTGGGCTAATGAAATTGGAAAATTTTGTAAACGGTTGTGAAACAACAATAGACCTCTAAAAATAACTGGGAATAAAGAATTGACAATTTGGCAGAATCTCCATAAAATGTGAAAGATTATTTTTTCTCATATCTCAAAGGAAACAATTGTAATACTGTAATGTAGCTTGTTGAATGAACTTCAGCATCCAAAAAACATATTAAAACCTTCCGAATTTAATTGCTATAAATGTAACTAGAATTTCAAATCAAATTAATTACCCTGGTTGCTTTACTCATGGGAAAGTAGAATCAAAAATCTACTAACAGAAGCTTAAACTGGTGTCAATATTAATTTAAACTTTATATTTTTGTGTTTAGTTTTGCTTTAGCATTTGCATTTCCTCCTATTTTCTTTCTTTCCGTTTTTTTGATTTAAACAGACTGCTGTTTAACCTATTAATATTTATATTGGTGAGATATCAGTAAAATAGCCCATATTTTTTTCTTCACGTTATACCTTACAAAATTTTGTAAACTCTTTTAAACAATGTATATATTTTCATTTTTGTGAGATACCATAATTTTTCTTGATTCTATTATATTTTATATAGATAGAGATTTTTATAGGATTTTCTGACTCAGTATCAAATTTATAGTAATGTTGGTGTTCCGCCTGGTGGTACACAATAAGCATTTTACTTTTCTCTTTTCCTTAACGTTAAAAAATTGGGAGATAGAACTTTATATCCTGACTTTAAAAGTGTGTAAAAGTACCTGGAAGGGAATCTACTAAAAATTTACTAAGTAGAAGTTGAATATTAGTTTGTAGTATACTATACTTAAATCCATTGTAGATTAAATATATGTACATGTATTTAATACATAGATATAAAGATATATATATACACTTATCATTTTACAAGTAATTTTTAATTTAATGATTTATACTTATTGAAGAAATAGTTCATCTATTATTATATTCATTTACATATATGTTTTATATTTTTGTATGTTAGGACACATAGCCTTATTTTTCTATAAATATCTAAATATCTGTCTTCTATCTATCTATGTATCTATCTATCATCTATCTATGTATCTTTTTAATCTATGTCTTGTATCCTGGATTCTTTTGCATTAGTATCAGTTTATTTCATGACTATTCCCACCTTCACATTTGATACTGGTTACACTTAGATGGTGCTAGTATGTAAAATATTTCTTCACAGTAATTTTAATTTAACACTTCCTACTATTTATAATGACCAATTGAAATTCTACAACAGAATCTATTGAAGTGAAAAGTGAAATTATTACTCCTAATTATAATCTTTAACTGGATAGCAAATTGCCTTTCAATTTTGCACTATTATGTTTTAGAGTTGATTTATTTTCTGTAGACTATATTTTCAAGGCTGGTAATCTTATGTACTTTACTAACTCCACTGTATACAAAAATTATATATATCTTATCAGGCATTTTCCATCTGAAAGTTCCCGAGTCTTCCCCTATTGGCTCAGCTATTGGAAGAATAAGAGCTGTGGACCCTGATTTTGGACAAAATGCAGAAATTGAATACAGTATTGTTCCAGGAGATGGGGGAAATTTGTTTGACATCGTCACAGATGAGAATACACAAGAAGGAGTCCTCAAATTGAAAAAGGTACATAGACATGTTTTTCAAAGTAGATTACCCAATAAAAATTAATGAACAGAAAGACTAAAACTTGAAAATGACAGAAATTTTAATTTTCCTTCAATGAGCAATATTTTAAATTAAAAAAAAGACCAGGTGACTATGAAGTATTCACTCCCAGAGACACTTTTATTCTGTGATTCACCAGGTATATATTTTGTGTTGAAAAAATTAGGCTTATTAATTTGCTTAAATCCTTAAAAAATTCTTACCAGAGTCTAATTTTAATTTAATTTTTTAACATTATCAACTCAGACGAAAAGGTTAATTTAAAAATAAGATCTAGAAGTAAACTCTATGCACACCAGGCTTGGTCTTGCCCCTTTTATTACTTTTCTGAGAATATAAATATCTAATTCATACATTGTTAGTGAGCCTGGACCTCAAACTGGAAGAATTCTGATATGGGCGAGCGCTGCTACTGGTAAGTGGACGAAATGAGAATGGGTAGCGCTGGGTTTGAGGGGCTATGACAAAGGAAGTGAAGAGAAAAATTATCGAGAAGGAGGGAGAGGACAAAAAGGTGAAATGCGGTGGGAAGCCCTCGAGTAATGTTAAATTGTTTTATATAAAAGAGGATGGAGAGCAAAATTCAAAATATTGGAAATGAATCCTTATCTCAGTGTATGTAGTTTGTTTTTTGTCAGGTAGGGTCATGAAGATGAAGAATGTAAATGTGAGAAAGAAAAAAATCATGACTGTATTTGGTGTGTGTAGATTATTTCTATAACAATGAGGTAAATTATAGGAATTTCCAATAATACAGCGCAGGCAAAAAAATGAGCTTCATTTAATTTAGTACAGTTTTTCCCTCTCCCTATTATAGCAAAGTGCACTCTATTTATCCCAAAAGGTGGTATACCATACACATTTAATTTTGATACTTGTGATTATTTTAACCTGCAAAAAGTATTTTTACATTCAGTCCCATTAATCATGCTACTGTTTCCATATTTGTTCAGGAACTCTGAATTTTATCAAAGAAACAACATATGTGGTAATAAAAATAATCCTGAAAAGAAACAGTTTTCATGTAGATGATTTATCAACTTTTAATTCCTACTATTGCAAGAAAATTGTGCTTTGTCTAGAAATTAATTTAATCACATGGTCCCATTCAGCAAAATTTTTCATTTATGCTAAATTTTCAGAGTATACCTAGAAAAAATAATTGTGTCAAATGTTTATTCCATTATTATTTTGTTGTGGTTTTGCTTGTTTTTCTTTTTTCTATTCAGTAACAAATCCCTTAAAATCTTGTCACAAGTTTTTAAAAATGATCTCAATATATAACAATGCTTAAAAGGTGTAGAGATATTAATTCATATTAAACAGATATAAATTCTCTTAGTAATATGAGAAATAATAGAAAATATTTTATATCAATGATTCATAAAACTTAAGTTTGAAATTAAATATATTTACAAAGTAAAATTGAGGTACAAAAGAGTTACATTGTATATAATATATATATTTATATTAATTTATATTTACAGAGATACAATGAATGCATTTTATATTTACACATAGGATTTTATATTTTGTATTGATTTACACTTATTTACCATCTATGCCAATAAATGATCAATGTCTTAGTGTCAATCTGGGAAAATGTATGACTTTCTTTTTTACTTTTTAACACAATTGAAAAGGGAGTAGTGTGCTAACTATAGAACTTTATATTACCATGTAAAAGTGGATTAATCATTGAAAGTAATGATGTAGTTATATAAATAAACTTTTTGTAAATACTTATTATGCATAATCACTAAAGCAAGAAGAATATATCTTCTCCCTTTTTAGTGTATGGAGATGTCATAAAGAGTGAAAGAGTCTTATTTATTTTGTATTCATTTTGTTTATTTTTTTTATTTTCTAGTTTTTAACTAGATTAAAAGTGATATTTGTGAAATTATAGCATACCTTTATTAAAATGGATTTACATATAATGTATAAAATAGTCTGGAAAGTATATCTCGAAGTAAATATATATATATATGTATGTTTATAAATACATATATTTTTCCTCCTGCAGTGGATAAATAACCGTTGCCCATTTTGCTGGCATAAAATTTGTTATCTAAATAAAGCTCAGGGTTCATAACTAAAATTCACTCCTTCATTCACCATTGATGCAACAACCACTAAATCCTAACCCATTCTGGACTCTGGGGGGCAGTGAAGGAAATGGACACATTCACTCTGCTCAAGCAGCTACTGTTCAACCAGGGAAGTTAGACAATAAGTAAATTTAAAAACACTGTCAGTGTTAAATTTAAGTTTTCAAAACACAAATCAGGGTAAAAATAAGCAATTTAGAGGGTAGTGGCTATCCTACAGTGAGGTAGTCAGAAAAGACTTCTCTGTTAGGATGAAATTTCAGCAGAGACCTGAAGGAAGCAAAAGATGAGCCATATGGTATCTGAGTGATGTGTGCTCCAGAAAGACTGAGCAGCAATTGCAAAATCCCTGAAATGGGAGTGTACCGGGCAAGGAGGCCAGTGGCACTGAGTACAGTGAATGGAGGGGCCCATAGCTGGAGATGAGGTCAAATATGCCGACGAATGTCCCATCATGGAGATCCTTGCAGACCAGGCAAAGGCTTGAATTAAATCGTGAAGAAGACCGTGGCAAATTTCTATCTAAATTACCATTACCCTTGGTAAAGCCAGGATATGCTGACTTTTCTGAGGCGAATAATGACTAGGGAGTAAGGACAGAAATAGACCAGTTAAGAGACTATAGAAATAATCCAGGAAGCCAATGATGGAGATATGGTCCCTGATCTTTATAGCAATGAAAATTGTGAGAAATGGTGAGATTCTGGCTAGATTTTAAAGGAATGGCCCAAGTATATTTTTATAAATGTTCTTAACATCCGGTAAATTATGTCAAACATTTGAATAGATTTGTTTTTAGCATTCTAATTTGTTTTACTCTCTAAGTAAGGAGACACCAGAGGCAATCCATACCAGCTAACCTCTTATTCTGTTGGAAAAGAAAATTGCAACCTACAGACTACATTTATAAATCTGCAAAAAATAACTCAGGGGAACATTTTTGTAACAAAATTTTGAAATTATCTATTTATCTATCTACCTACCTACCTATCTACATATCTGGTGTATGTATTATTTTGAGTAAATGTGTGTGTGTGTGTATATGTGTGTGTGCGCACACGTGCTCACATACATATATAGATATATGACTTGAATAACTATGGCAGTATATTTTTCTAAAAATAAAACAATGAGGAAATATTCTGTTCACTAAAGCCCACGAAAAACTCAAAATTAATTTAAATAATGTAAATTCTGTACTTTTTATTGAGGTATAATTGACACACAAAATTTTATATATTGCAAAAGATCACCACAGTAAATCTAGTTAACATCCATCACCACACATAGTTAAAAATTTTTTCTTGTGATGAGAATTTCTAAGATTTACTCTTTTTGCAACATTCAGATATGCAACACAGTATTATTAACCTGTAGTCCCCATATAGTATCTTACATCCCCGTGACTTACTTTATAACTGTAAGTTTGTACCTGTTGACTCTCTTCACTCATTTCACCCCTCACCCAACCCCCACTTCTGGCAACAACCAATCTATTCTTTGTAATCTATGAGCCTGTTTTTTTCTTGTTATTTTTCTTTTATGTTTTTGTCTTTTGTTTTAGATTTCATATATAAATGAAATCATATATTTGTCTTTCCCTGTCTGACTTATTTCAGTTTGCATAATGCCTTCAAGGTCAATCCATGTTGTTGCAAGTGGCAAGATTTTATTCTGTATCTCTATATCTCTAGGTTCCACATCCAAGGATTCAATCAACTGTGGATGGAAAATATTGGGGAAAAAAATTTTCAGAAAGTTCTAAAAGGCACAACTTGAAGTTGCTGCACACTGGCAACTATTTACATAGCATTTACTTGTATTAGGTATTACAAGTAATCTAGAGAATATTTAAAATATATGGAAGGCTGTGCATAGGTTATATGCAAATACCACTTCCATTTATATAAGGAATTTGAGGATGCTTGGATTTTGGTATCTGCAGGGGTCCTGGAGCCAATCTCCCGTGGATACAAAAGGATGATTGTATATACCACATTTTCTTTATCCATTCATCTCTCAATGGACATTTGGGTTGCTTCCATATCTTGGCTATTGTAAATAATGCTGCAATGAACACGGGGTTGCATATGTCTTTTTAACTTAGTGTTTTTTTGTTTTCTTTGGATAAATATCCAGAAATGAAATTGCTGGATCATACAGCAGTTCTATTTTTAACTTTCTGAGGAACCTCCATACTGTTTTTCATAATAGCTACACCAATTTATACTTCCGCCAACAGTGCACAAAGATTTCTTTTTCCTCACATCCTCTCCAACACTCATTTTTTGTCTTTTTGATAATAGCCAGTGTAGCATATATGAGGTGATGTGTCATTGTGTGTGTGTGTTTTTTTTTTTTTTTTAGAAGATGTTGGGGGTAGGAATTTATTAATTAATTTATTTTTACTGTGTTGGGTCTTCGTTTCTGTGCGAGGGCTTTCTCTAGTTGTGGCAAGCGGGGGCCACTCTTCATCGCGGTGCGCGGGCCT
Organism: Globicephala melas; assembly: GCF_963455315.2. NCBI lineage: Eukaryota > Metazoa > Chordata > Mammalia > Artiodactyla > Delphinidae > Globicephala > Globicephala melas. The sequence goes on along the minus strand of NC_083316.1, from coordinate 18,000,901 downwards.
CTAACTATCGTGGCCTCTCTTTTTGCGGAGCACAGGCTCCAGACGCGCAGGCTCAGTAGTTGTGGCTCATGGGCCTAGTTGCTCCGCGGCATGGGCATATGGGATCCTCCCAGACCAGGGCTTGAACCCGTGTCCCCTGCATTAGCAGGCAGATTCTCAACCACTGCGCCACCAGGGAAGCCCTCATTGTGGTTTTGATTAACATTTCTCTGATGATTAGTGATGTTGAGCATCTTTTCATGCACCTGCTGGCCTACGGTTCTTTAGATATTTTTTGAGTGAACACTGTATTATAGGGCTATTTATGCGTGTGTTCAGAGAGTTCTCAGAAGACTTTATCTTGAACTTATTCAGAGTCCCAGAAGAAGTAGATGTAAAATCATAAATATGTATGTAAATATCAACAGCAGTATTTGTTCCATAATGATCTTAAAATTACTCTTTGGAAACTTCTCCCTGCAATATCTCAGCATAGAATTGCAATGAAGAGTTTTGATGTAAAACCAAATTCATACAGAAATTATGTTTTAAAGTATATTACATGCATCTAAAAATCTAAAAATATATACTCTACATTTGAATATGTATCTGTTTTTGAATATAATGATATTCTTTGTTTTCGGAGCATTTTTCTTTTTTAAGCTCACTTAAAAAATAAATGAAAATGCTTAATATTCTCTGAAGCACATATTCTCATTATAGTTTTATTTCCAAAATTTTTATTTACTTTCCCTTCACCATTTCCCCCCCCCTTCTTTCTGCATGGAGGGAGGGTGTACATGTATAAAAATGATGGTCATGCTTGTATGAGCTGAGAAGAATGAAAAAAAAAGCATTTTTATTTTATTTCTTTTAAACCTCAACTTGGATTCAGTTTATGAGCACTGTGACAGAATGCCATTTCACTGTGTCACTTTGAATTCAGAATAACATTATGCAACTTTATATATCTCTACAAGGCACAAGATATATATATATATTTTTTTAAAGAAACAAACTATTCTTACTTTATACTTACGTCCTATTGCACTGAGGAAAGAATGAACAAATAAAAAGTACCCTATATGTTGCTAAGTATTATAGCAATAGAAACAATAACAAAATTAGGGTAATATAACTTAAAAATTTTTTTTGTCACATCTAAAAATTAGGCGATAAGTTACATTTAAAATAAGAGAGAGTAAGGTATTTTAAATTCAGCAATTTCATTCTTACATGAAAAGTTAAATGAAATACATTTTTAGTCAGTAGTTTTTATTTCCTACTGGATAAGTGAGAATAAATATATACTTATTGGATATAAATATAAAGTTTCATGAGTTAAAAACATTCAAGAATGGAAAATACATGTTTATTTATAGGCACACTGTGGTTTTCTTGTTACTGATTAAGAAATTTAGGCAATTAAATAGTGGGATGAATACTTAAATTGTACAAAAGAACAATTTTAATGTCTTGAATAATTTCTAAGCCAGTTCTGTGCTATTTCTACAAAATATCTATCTGGAACTAACAAGTAATGATATCTGTTTAAAATAAAGAACGGTAAAGTGATTTCCTATTTAGTTTAAAATAAGTAAACTTTTTTGGAATTAAAAAATCCTTACTATTTTGCTGTACTTGGCAATATTATTTCATTTCAAATAACCATAACGTGATCACAGTGAATCCAAGGTGAATTATTTTCTTTTTCCTTAAAAACAAGAGCTAAAATATTTTATTCTTCACCATAATTTTAAATAAATAGGCTAAACTCTCAACTGGTCTCATTGGACAATTTTATTTATGTCCCATTAGTCACTAAAACTCATTTTCTTTTTGACATCTCAAATAGCAGGGGAGTGAATTCACATCAAATGATTTGGTAGCATAGCACCATCATGTGGTTAATTTTTGAATAACTCTTAGAAAAAATAAAAAAATTAGGAATACCTTGTTTTATATAACCAAGCATACACCTCAATTTATTGTTTAAAATATTCCTGTTTTTGTCATACAAACATGAAAATTTCAAAGAAAAATACGTGGTGTTTGTTTCTGTAAATATTATGCTCCTGTTTTTGTAAATACTTATCTTCATCTTCTTTTTAAACATCTCACTTCCCTAGTCTCATCAACTCTCAACTAGCCCCCAAGTTGACATAACAAATGAACATTGTTTACTGCCTTGTAGACATTTCTAAGTTGTGTGTGTTAGTCTTTTCACATTCAAAATGTCCAAAGCTGAATTCCTTGTCTTCTCCCAACCAAAGCATGCCTGTTCACATTTTCTCCTTCCTGGATAAGGCCCTACTTCCTCTCCAGTTCCTTAAAGCAGAAATCTAGGCTTATTCTTATGCTGCTTCCATTACCATGAACTCCCCTTTCTGAATAGGATGGGAAGCCTGATCACTGATTCCTTCTGAACTTGGATTAAAATTACCCTTTCTGCTCTTCATGGGTTGACCTACAACAATCCTTGTTACTCTTTTCCACCACTTCAATGGCTATTTTCTGAGCCACACACCTTATGTTCATCCATTTACTTTATGAGTGAATGGTTGAAACCTACATCTGTTTATTTTACTCGCACTCCTAATCTGTTTCTGACTCCTATCACTAGTAAGATAAAGAGCAAATGGTATATTTTCTATTATCATCTTCTTCATACACACACACACACACACAGACACACACTCACACACATATTCACCTGCTACATTCCAACCACACCAAACTCATTGCAATTTCTACGGAAGATGCTGTGTTATTCTTCCTTCTGCATAGAAGGCACCACCTTACATGAGCATTTCTATTAATTTTTTCCTGTTCTTTAACATGGCTCTCACTCATGTCCCTCACCAAAGAATTCCTTGAGTACCTCAGGGAAAGTTGATCCCTCCTTACTTTCTTCCCCAAATGTTACCATTTCTGTCCAAGCACCTATGAGACTTAAAGGTACTCATATTCTAAATGCATCTGCTTCTTTCTACTATAGTTTAAGCCCCTAAAGATACTTTGCCATATCTATATCTGTGTCGCCATGATAAAGGAAATGCTTAAAATATACAGGGTGTTTAAATTTCTTTTAAAAAAAAATCATGTTGGTTTATTGTTTTAATTTCAGATGCAATACTTTTCTTAGTATTCACATACCATGCAGAGTTCAACATGTTTTTAAAGTATTTAGAAAAATATTGCTTTACTGATTATATAAATGAGAAATATGAAGCTCATTGGAGAAAAGTAAATTTTTCAAGACTACACAACTTGCAGTAAATTATAGAACATATGTGAAAAGCATATACTTTCAACTATTGTGAAGAACAATATATATTAGAAGGTAAAATGTGAGAGTGGACATTCAAGAAGTTGAAAAGAATTCCCCCTCCCCCGATGGCCATGACTTACACTGCATGTGCCTATAAAACGTATATCTTGCTTAGGCATTAGTAACAGTTGATGAAATCTTTTCTTTCTTAGGGAAAATATCACCACAAACACTCAAATAAAAGCACTAGGTGTACTTCCAATTCTTTTTTTTTTTTTTTTTTTTGCGGTACGCGGGCCTCGCACTGTTGTGGCCTCTCCCGTTGTGGAGCACAGGCTCCGGATGCGCAGGCCCAGTGGCCATGGCTCACGGGGCCCAGCCGCTCTGCAGCATGTGGGATCTTCCCAGACCGGAGTATGAACCCGTGTCCCCTGCATCGGCAGGCGGACTCTCAACCACTGTGCCACCAGGGAAGCCCCGAATTCTTTTTTATTTTGTTTTATCTTAGTTACTGAATTTGTTGCAAAAATTATTGTCACTGAAATATGGCTTAGAAACGATGCCATGATTCTTAAGTTAATTCATTAAAATTATCAAAAATTTGCAGTTCTGCACAAAAACCTAGAGTTGATAACTTGCCCACAGAAAAATTAAAATCATTTCTAGTAAATAGTTCTGTAAAAAATTTTTTAGAGATAAGGTATATTAATTATATGTTTCTTCATTTTAATATTTTTACTTGACAGACACTTTTTGTCTGGTAATTCTATTGTTCTTTTAAGCTTTTAAAATTTTAGAACTGAAATACTGTTAAAATTTGTCAAAACTAAAATCTACATTTTAAAAATGGCCACATTTCACTGTTTCCCCTTTATGATAGGGGCATTCTCATCTGATAATGTGACAACTTTTATCCATCAGATAACTGCTTGACATTTTTTGTATGTGTGACACTGAGTTGAATTTCTTCCTCAGTGATGATGGGATATACCAGACCCTCCCATAGCTCCCTCTCACATAAACACACACACATTCTTCCCCATCTACCCCTGACACACACAATACACATCTGTCTTCCAAGTTTTGGATTTTTCCATAGCACTTATTACCACTTGGGATGCTACCATTTGCTTATTTATCTTATGTCCCATTATACTATTTTCCTCATAAATCTTACCACTAACTGAAAAGTATTATTTACTTATTATTCATCCTGACTCTTCCTCTCTCTCTAAAAAAAAATGGACTTAATTTAACTCATGAACCAAGATATCCTCAATTCCTACTGTGACAAAATAAAATCTACTCAAATATTTGATTCAATTTATGCAGAATTAAATTGAATAAATCAATTAAAGAAGTAGGTACAGACATCATCTATGGATGATTTAATATGAGACTTGAGTAGTGGTAGAGTTTTAGACTAATTTATTAGCTAATAGGAAAGTCTAGCAAGGAGTAAATGAATTGACTGCTGTATTGTTAAAAAAATTAAGTTTGAGGAACTTGATTTTCCTTTAAAATGATGCTTGATCTGAAAGTCTTATCTTTTTAGTTCAGCCTCGTATCATAAACCTTCCTTACAAGAGCTTGTTCCTAGTGTCTTTTTATCTTTGTTCAGCCCGGTATAAATCTGCTTTCTTGTTGCTTGTCTTGAAAAGCATCTTCTCTTTCAGATACATTTACAGCCTTCAGTTATTTGGGTTCATTGACAATTTTCCTTTCCATTCACTGTTAAGACCTATGATATGACTGAGAGAGTAGAGTCATTTCTAAAGGATACATTTTGTTAAGAGTGAGGACTCTACTGTGATGGTGAAAATGGTACATGTTCATCATAAAAAAATGAACCAGTAGAGAAGAGCAGAAAGTAAAGAGCGATGAAAGCACAAGGAGTTGTGGGTCAGAGCATAGTATATGTGAGTCTTCTGCTCAGGGTCTTCCAGGCTGAAATCAAGGTGTAGGCCACTGCTGCGACTGATCTGAGGCACAGAGTTTTTTCCCAAGATTACTTGTTTTGGCAGAACTCATTTCTTTATGGCTTTATGACTGTGGGCCCTACTTTTTTGCTGGCTGTTGTTCAAGATCCGGTCTCAGTTCCTGGAGGCACCCCAGGCACTTGTCAGGTGGGCTCCTATATCACAAATTTACTTCTTCAAGGCCAAGAGATCATCTGTAGTACCTCCTTCTACTAAGGCTCACATGATTACATCAGACCCTTCAAGCAAAATCTCCCTTGTGGTTAACTGGATGTTAAGTGATTAAAGACCCTGATTATATTTCAATCATTTATTTTTCCATAAAACTTAACAAATTCAAGGGGTGATATCCCATTCAGTTCAGAGGCCCGTCACACACTCAAGGGCAGCAAATTTTACAAGAGATTATAGAAGAGATTATCTTGTCCTTGTGGGTGAGAATTTTGGGGACACCTTGGGAATTCTGTCTACCAAAGCTACTTTTCAAATTCCTCAAAATATAACTCTAGCTCTCCGTTTTCACTCAACATTATCTGGAAACATGATGAGGCCTGGAAGAGCACAGGGAATTATTCTTTTGTATTTCATGCCAAAAATTGCTCATCCCTCTTTGAAATGAGAAAATATTTTGGCACTTGAATATTTTATGTAGTTTTTCATGACCTGGACCTCAGCAAAGTAAAAGCAGAGAAAGTGGCTAAAAACAAAGAATCAGAAAGATTATATCTTGCCCAATTTTTTCCTTTTATATTCTAATGAACAATTAAATATATCCTACTCCATTTCTTTTTTAAATTTATTCATTTATTTGGTTGTTCCAGGTCTTAGTTGTGGCTCACCAGCTCCTTAGTTGCAACAGGTGGACTCCTTAGTTGCAGCATGCGAACTCTTAGTGGCAGCATGCATGTGGTCTAGTTCCCTGACCAGGGATTGAACCTGGACCCCCTGCATTGGGAGCACGGAGTCTTAATCACTGCGCCACCAGGGAAGTCCCTCCATTTCTTCACAGTTTAGGTTTCTTACTGTACAACTCCCTACGATATAATTGTTTCCTGAAAATCCTGGTTTCACTAACCTTCCTTTATCGAAACATCCTGAGGACAAAGGAACTACTCAACTAAATTCTATTTAATCAATCATTTTCTTACTTTTCTAGAAAGGTTCATAAAACTGAATGCACCCCAAGCAGTACCACAAAATTTTCTATTTATTGTGCGAGAGCTAAATTATTTCCACTTCATAATAATGGATTTCTGTTATGGAATATGATTCATTTCCTAACAATAATAAAAAATCCTGTTTTTTCTATACTTGTTTCAGATAAGAGGATTTTTGTTGATTACAAAGTTAGATGAATTTCATTCCTCGCTGCCATCCCACCCCACCTCCTCCACAAAGAGTGGTGGGTAGTCTGTCAGATGAGTCGGATAAAGTCAATTAGAGAGAGATTGGTATTGATTTTTGTTTTTGCTCTTTCTGAGCTATCCGGTTTTATACAATGGCATTGCCTAAGGGCCAGGGTCACGAAGAGGTAAGGCCCTCTAGGATATTATTGTGGCATTTCTCCTACAATTTTCTTCAGTTGTTTGATCACTGCAGGAGATAAGTTTTCAGTCATAAAAGAATATCTGTATGTACAGATAGTTTCTTTCATCTCACTCTTTATCACCCTACCCACTAAATATTTGTCTACTGTGACAGGTCAGGAGTTCTTAAAAGGCATAGATTATGTCTAATCTCCAAAAACAAAATATAGAAAAGGTTTTGGAATTCTCCCTTCATTCCTGGGTTTGAAATGGACTCCAAAGTGGGAAGTCAAGTCCATCAGAGAGCAGTGACATGTTAATTAACTAGGTAAATAAAATTGAGATCTTGTCTAGAAAGAATATGCCTAAACCTACAGACAATCAGAAGCATTCCGATGTCTAGGAGAAGTATAGAGGGAAAGGATGAACAATTGGTACTAATTTCTACATTTTAAGAGAAGTTAATTCTGGGCCAAAGAAGGGGGTAAGTATCAGTCAAGGCAGCTCAAATAGCCTTCTAGGCAAAAGGACCTGAGATGATAAAATCAAAATCGTCTTACACTAGAAGTTAGGGGTAACTATGATAAAAAATTATATTGTTTAACATTCATCAAGATGGCATTTAGAGTTTACAAAACACGAAGTATATTTCTATATGTTCTTTAACTTAAACTAGCTTGTACAGCTTATAAATTATACATCACTCAGGCATCTCTTATGGCACCTGATTTCTCTTGAATACATCAAATGATGGGGGACTTACTACTTATTCAAACAACTCAGTCATTAAACAAGATGGCAAACCTTATTTATCTTTGCCTCATTCTGTCCTCCTGGAATGTATCCCAGGTCTTACCACCATGTAGGCAATCAACACTTTTTAAAATTAATTTAGTTTTGAATGGTTTCGTTTGAGATTTCTTCTTTTTCTTAGCTTAAAGTTGCCATGTTTAATAATTTATTGTTAATTTCCCATTGAGAGACTTATAGAATAACCCTAACTGATATTCAATATTTGTAAAGGTTTATCCTTTTTTGTCTCTGTCTTCTTCATTCCAGGATTAACATTCGAAATAATGGTAACAGTTTTGCATTTTTGGTTTGAATAATATTTTGTTACCCTATTTTGTCAATTGGTTGGCTTTTCTTGAGCCTGATCCTTTAACAAAACACTGTAGTCAAACTGTGGGCTGATCAAAACAGTAGCATCATTATCTCTTTTTCCAGATATTATGTTTCTGTCTGTTTAATCAACAGTCCCAAAATCAACCATGACATATTAGTCAATAACTTTACTTATATTGCTTTAAGACAAATCAAAAATCTTAGCAAGAAGACAGAAATTGAAGAAAATCAGTATTCTATGTAAACAGGTATGAGTTGAATAAATAAAAATATAAAAACTAAAAGAAAGCATCGAGTCCAAGGCAAAGAAATACATGAATAAAATTTGGACGAATTAAACAAAATAAGGGGAACGATTACAGGGAAGATAAAGATAGATCCCCCTGAGTGAAAATTACTGTGAAAGAAACTTAATGTCAAGTCCAAGAAGTGTTACTGTTTGCTATAAAAAACTTATAGATTTGTGAGTTTTTAAGGATTTCACAGTGATTTTCTTTCTTTTCTTTTCCCTTCTTTACTGGAAAAGCATAAAACAGCAATCTTGTCCTTAAAAGAGAGAAATATACCCACTTTATTTCCCTCAGGTGTACTGAGGCAAAATAGAGATATGTTGACACAGCAATTAGCACATCATGGGAGTCATACCAGAGGGAATTAATTTAGAAAACAGAAACTTCTAAAGGTCCCAGAAAATCACTATGTTAATTAACTATGTTAATGTTAATTTCATGTCTTAGTTTGTCATACGTGATTAGAAGTCACAGCCAGTGACCTTAAAGTTTTCATTTTAATAAAACACTACAGCAACAACATATTTCTGTAATATAATATTTCCAGTTATTGGGAACATAAAACTAATATTCAGAAAAAGGTAAATATAAGCAGTGTAAAGTGAAAAATCAACGATCAGTGACTCCAAGGACAAATTACAACCAAATATTTTGTCTCATGTTGTTCTTTAATCCTATATGTTCAAAGCCTTAATTCTTGGTCATATATCCTGATCATGCATTACCGTGCCTACTAATTCTATGTGTAATGCTGACAACACAAAGGACCAAAACTCTGGATATAGTCCTTGGCAGCAAAAATACCTAGACATTAAAAGTATTCAATAGAAAAGGATATTATTGTCAAAATAATAAAATTTGTCCAAGAAAAAAACATAGTTTGCTACACCAAATTTTTAGCTGGAATCTAAAAGTATCATTTCAATTTTGTTGTACTTTTAATTACTGCTTAATTCCACCAGATGTCAGTACTGGATAAGAGCATCCTTAATAGGTACTTGATCTCCTGCAGTTGTAACCACTCATGTGAAAGGAATAAGCCCTATCTAGTACATATGTGTGCATGTCATTTAAATGTATGCAGCTGATGACATGTACAAGTTACCCAGACACTTCTACAACTGGTCGACTCTTAAAATGTTTAACTTGTACTTCCCTTACCCACTAATTATTAAAGGAAAATGACCATTTGATATTAACTTGCAAATTACTCTGTCCACCATCGTTGCCACATCCTATATGAATGTATCTCCTCACTTTTGATTTGTCCTCGCTACAGCCATTGGATTTTGAAACAAAGAAGGCTTATACTTTTAAAGTAGAGGCCTCCAACCTGCACCTTGACCACCGGTTTCACTCTGCGGGCCCTTTTAAGGACACTGCCACAGTGAAGATCAGCGTGCTGGATGTGGGCGAGCCGCCGGTTTTCAGCAAGCCCCTCTACACCATGGAGGTTTACGAAGACACTCCAGTTGGGACCATCATTGGCGCCGTCACTGCCCAAGACCTCGATGTCGGCAGCAGTGCCGTAAGGTAAGAAAAAGAAACGTTTTCTTTTCTGTGTCAGAAAGAGAAAGAAAATAAAACAACACTCTGACCAGGCTCGCATGAATTATTTAGAGAATACAACGCTTGAAAATCACTTTACATAGTAAGTATAAGAATAGAAGAAAAAACATAGGATTTAAACAAAAACATCTGATATCAATCCCTGCAACAGGATTTAGTAGTGACCTGATGTTAGGCTTGTCACTCATGCTGGTCAACCTCAATTTTTTTATCCACAAAAGGGATTTAATAGTAAGCCTAAAAGGATGATTCTCATGAATAACGATATTAAGATACTTTCACAGTGCCTGAAATATCATAGATATATAATACATTTTTCAATTATTCTAAAATCTCTGTCCCTTACCCAAAGTTAGTGCTTGAAAAAGATTGTTTTACCGTTTTAAATTTGCGGCTCATTTTTTCACTGTGGCAGTTGTATATGCTGATGGAAGCATAATTAGAGTCAGTCTTAAGGTAAGAGGCATTGTGGAGTTGCTCAAAGCCCAGACTTTGCAAGGAGTTCCTTACTGGCATAAGGCTGCTTGGTAGTGAGTCAACAAAGCAATCGATGGAATAAGAAAGAGTAAGAAAATACAACCCCCCCCCGCCATAAATGCCACTTGCATTGCTGAAACATGGTGGGATTCCCTTTTCCTCCCTTATAAATCGATCCTACAACGTATTTTGAGACTTGTTCTGATTCAACTTTGCTTCCTCTGTATGCTTAATCCCTTCCAGGTGCCCACGTGCCTACAAGAACGGGGTGGGGGGGGGAGGAAGAAATTAACATACGTACAAAACAGGAACAGACTCATAGACTTTGCAGTTGCCGATGGGGAGGGGGTGTAGGGGAGGGAAGGACTGGGATCTGGAATTAGCAGGTGCAAACTAAAAGAAGAGAGAGAGAGAGAAACGTGATTTGTTCCAAATCTTCTAACTCTAAAGGGTTGAAGCTTATAGTATGCAAAATCCAAACCAAAGAACACTTTAAGTAGGCTTTTAAAGCAAAACACCACTCTGTCGACATAGGAAAAATACATAGACATATATCTCACAAGATTTTAAGCCATGGGGTAATTAATGGTTAAAAAAAAAAAAGCATCCTTTCAGCGGTATTCTCAACACATTCATAGCATAGAGAAAAATTTCAGGATATGGCTTGAGAGCATGAAAGCTCTGCTCTTTGTATTTGTCTGAATCCATCCCCCAAAGTCGCCTGAACACTTTCCTTCTTGAAGCATGTCTGTGATCAAGAAAGAACTAAAAAACCACATTTGTCTTGGGAAAGGGAAGAAAAAGAGCAATTATTGAGTGCCCCTACATGTCAGGTTGAATGCTGGCTCATTTCCTCATTGGGTTCAAGTTGTTCTACATGCTCATATTACAGCATGATTCACTGTCAGTTAAACTCCAGAGAAGTCTATTTATTACCAGTGTTCACAGGGCCATTCTCAAGAATCTGCTACGTTAGTAGTTGTTATACATTAATCTGTCATCATTCATCAATCTTGTTCCTGAATACCCTGAGTGTGCTGTTGGTCATTGTGAAAGTGGAAAATGCCTGCTGAGTGGATTCATAGGTAATTTCAAGAATGTAAACAGAATGGAAGAAATATTGAAGGCTGTAAAAAAGTAATAAAAAGGTAAATAAACATGGATTGAAATTCTCTACAGTTCAATAGATGAGAATTGTGGGACATAGTGGGACACAATATCTTAGGGAAAATGCTAAGTTGTTTAATTTACTATATCTACTTTTTATTTTGCTTTATTTTTATTTTATTTTATTTTTTTGACTGCATTGGGTCTTCATTGTTGCACGTGGACTTTCCCTAGTTGTGGCGAGCAGGGGCTACTCTTCGTTGCGGTGTGCGGGCTTCTCATTGCAGTGGCTTCTCTTGTTGCGAAGCCCAGGCTCTAGGCATGCGGGCTGCAGTAATTGTGGCTTGCAGGCTCTAGAGTGCAGGCTCAGTAGTTGTGGCATGGGGGCTCAGTAGTTGTGACTCGTAGATTCTAGAGCACAGGCTCAGTAGTTGCGGCTCACGGGCTTAGTTGCTCTGCTGCATGTGGGATCTTCTTGGACCAGGGCTCTAACGGCTTCTTAACCACCAGGGAAGTCCATATGTTCAATTTTGTATACTGATAATAGCAAGATGAGGTCGAGATATGAATAAAATATTATTTTAATGAAATACTTTAAAACCAAAAAATTGGAGAGTTGAAAAGTAAAAAATACCACCCAGTAAAGGTAAGGTGAGAATTACAAACTTCTAAATATAAGAAAATGATTAGATCAAGACCCTGGTGTGACGAATAAAAGAAGGCTACATTTTAGAGAAATTGTCCAGGTACAAGCCTATTTTCTTTATCTGTTTGTTTGTTTGTTTTTGATGTCACAGAAACTAGTGTCTGACAAGTGCTACTTTATGTGAAATGAAATAGTATTCCCAGTCTTTTTTTCTAATGGGCCGCAGCCTGACTCACTGAAGCTGCAGACAGAGATGGATTTAATTGATCCCCGTGAGGGGTTGTCAAAAGACAGAGGAGCTTTTGAATCAACATGAAAGTTGTCTTACTTTCATTTTCTTGGAGTAAACAATAAACTTGAATCATGTCAGTTGAGGAATGTGGGGTATGGATCATCTCTTCTTGGTCTGAAAGCATGTTCGCTCACTTAAGAAAGATAGTAAAAATATGTTATAAAAAATAAGCATCAAAATGACAAGTTACTTGGCATGTGTAGGTATGCTCTGTTTGTTTTGTCTTCCTTTGCTTTACTGCATTTACTGCTCTGCATTACCCTTTTCATAGGGTTATTGTGGAAGGTATTAATTTAAGATTAGGTTATTCCACACCACTGGGTATTTTATAAATATTATTACTTCATCATCGCTGAGCACAGCAAAGAGGCAGAAAGCAATGACATTAACCAGGGATTGCAAAACCTTAGAAGAAAGGTTCAGTTAGGTGTAATGCCCCCAAATATACCGTATCCTGTCCCCTCTTGTTGTGAGCTTAATTTCTAGTTATTGTTTCCTTTGTGTTTCTAGCCTTTGCCTTTAGATGAACTGATTTCCTATCTCTAATATTCTATATCCTTTGACACTCTTATTATATAGTTCATGGGAATGATTTCTAGTGAGTCCAATAGGAGTATAATGAGTGTACCTAACATTAGTGAGGTGGGGCACTCTCTTAAGAAATGAAATTTAAAACAGGTGACTATTCAGTTACATTGGAAATTAATGTTTGTTTTGGATATAAGTGATTTAAGTTACAGAGAGATTTCAGTGGATAATTCTGCTCAGTATGTGCTATTTTTCTTTTGTTCCAAACATTTAAAAATCTTAGTTATCCTATGAATGAATTTCAAAATAAAATTTAATCAAAGTATTTTTCTGTATAAAATGAGAAAATGGACAATTCCATTCTAAACCTACTCCATGTAAGATGGGTTGGATAAGAGACTGATAAAGTAAACTAAAATCTATTTTATGTATATAAACGTCCATGTGTAAATTATTATAGTATTTAGTAGAACAATTGAATGGTTTATTTTTCAAGTTACCTCCTTTTGTTTGATGATATGTCCAACCAAAACCCATCACGTAATATCAAGTAGTGAAATTGATTAATAAATAGAAAACCATTATTAATTATCATAAGTAAAAAGTAATACATAAAATAATTAATAACTGGTTGTTAAAACATAAATGTCTAAATGAGTCCCACTTAAAATTATCTTATATTCCATATCTGGTCTGTACTTTCCATATCTGGTCAATGCACTTTTGGAAACATTTTTGTATCACTTGAAATTGATTTTTTCATCGTGGATTAGGAGGCTATCAGAGTAGCTGATTTTCATTTGAGGGCCCTTTCCAATACACCAGAAATCTTGTTTTGTGGACAAAAACCTAAGCTCAAATACAAAACAAGCTTAGAGAATGAGAAGAAACAGAGGCCCCACTTATCAAGTGATATCCTAGAGCAACACATATAATTTACTTTAAACATTAATTAAATGAAATGGTAAAAATTAAAAACTTGAAAACTTGCTCGCTTTCTATTTTTCTCCTATTTAACAAGATTTTTGTAGGAATTAAATGAGGTATCGGTATAAAATGTTTTATTTTTAAAATTTTTTATAGATTGTATATTTTTTAGATAAGATTAGGTTCACAGCAAAATTGAGAGAAGATACAGAGATTTCTCATATGCCTGTTGCCACCACACATACATAGCCTCCCCCTTTAGCAGCATCCCCCTTTGGAGGGATACATTTATTGCAGTGATGAACCTACATTTACATCATAATCATTCAAAGTGTATAGTTAACTTTAGGATTCACTCCTCGTGTTGTACAGTCTGTGAATATATTTATTATGACACGTATCCATCATTGTAATATCATACAGAGTATTTTCACTTCCTTAAAAATCCTCTGAGCTCTGTTTATCCCTCCCCACACCAATTCCTGACCTTTTCACTGTCTCCATAGTTTAGCCTTTCCACAGTGTCATATAGTTGGAGTCATACAGTATGTAGCCTTTTCAGATTGGCATCTTTCTCTTACTATTTACATAAAGCTTTTTCCATATCTTGTCATAGTTTGATAGCTCATTTCTTTTTAGTGCTAAAATGTATTCTGTTGTCAGCATGTACCACAGTTTATTTATCCACTCACCTACTGAACATCTTGAGTGTGCTTTAAGTCCTAGGAATTACTAATAAAGCTGCATAAATATCCATCTACAGGTTTTTAACCTGGACATAAATTGTCAGCTCCTGTGTGTCAATACCAAGGAGTGCAATTACTGGATCAGATGACAAGAGTATGTTGAGATTTGTAAGAGACCACCAAACTATCTTCCAAGGTGGCTGTGTCATTTTGCACTCCCACCATCAATGAATGAGAGCACCTGTTGCTTCACATCCTTGACAGCATTTGGTGTTGCTGGTGTTCTGGATTTTGGTCTTTCTATTAAGTGTGTAGTGGTACCTTATCGTTGTTTCAATTTGCATTTCCCGGATAACATATGATGTGGAGCATCTTTTCATGTGCTTATTTGCCATTTGTATCAATATATGTTCTTTGGTAGGATGTTTGTTAAGGTCTTCCACCTATTTTTTTTTTTTTTTTTTTTTTTTTTGCGGTACGTGGGCCTCTCACTGCTGTGGCCTCTCCCGTTGTGGAGCACAGGCTCCGGACGCGCAGGCTCAGCGGCCATGGCTCACGGGCCCAGCCGCTCCACGGCATGTGGGATCTTCCCGGACCTGGGCACGAACCCGTGTCCCCTGCATCGGCAGGCGGACTCTCAACCACTGCGCCACCAGGGAAGCCCCTTCCACCCATTTTTAATTGGGTTGTTTGTTTTCATATTGCTCAGTTTTAAGAATGCTGTTTTTTTCCAGTGCATACAAATAAGCAACAAAAGGTTTGCCTTTCTTTCATATTCTCAACTACAGATACAATCTCATTGTAAAAAAGAGATTATGATGGATGCATTACTTGTTAAGAGCATGTATGAAGCTTATACATACTCAATTGTCTCACTGAGTCTAACTTGCGCTGAGTTTCTGGACAGTGGTTACCTGTGGATGACAAGGAGAGATTACAGATATGCAAACCTGAAATATTATAAAACTCAGGACTAGAATTAAGAAATATGAAAATGAGGGTCATCAAAACTCCACTTTTCTCTTTACCTTTGTTCACAGA
Source organism: Globicephala melas (assembly GCF_963455315.2). Classification (NCBI taxonomy): domain Eukaryota; kingdom Metazoa; phylum Chordata; class Mammalia; order Artiodactyla; family Delphinidae; genus Globicephala; species Globicephala melas. The sequence goes on along the minus strand of NC_083316.1, from coordinate 17,985,458 downwards.
ATTAAATTCCATCCAATTAAAACAGCATTTTACCCTCTATTTCATGGCCTTCATCCTAGACTTCTGCCATTTTAGGTGGCAAAACCACATGCATCCTCATTGCTATTCTAACTCACTTCTCTTTCTTCTTATCAGTGTTGTCTTTTACACATCTATCATATTCACTAAAGACACTATATAACTCTTTCATGGTATTTGTCATTTTTAGCTTATTGCATAAATATATATTTACTTTTCTAACCACCATCTTCAAAACCAGAAAATGAAAGGGTGTTGGAGAGTTAAGAATATTTCCTTGTTCTTTAAAATACTATATGCAAAATTAATTTAATTTTAAAATTTTCTTGATGTATTTATCCTAATATATAAAGCAACTGGTTAATGAAATGTAGAATGTTTATGTATGTTTATGTGTGCATTTATAATTTTTAATTGGTTATAAGCAGATCTAGATCTAGACCTAGATATATAAATATAATAGCTCTTTTTATTTTGTAAGGGTCTGTAGACCAGGGTGTTTGGATATAATCTTTATAGGTCTTAATTTCTGCTATTTTATCACAATGTAGTCAGGGATATACTTTTCTTTTTTTCTTTTTTGTTGGTAAAATGACCATTTGCTTCTTAGCTTCTATAAATAGAATTAATGGAAGCTAAATGCTATCAGTGCATTTGCAAGTAGACATTATACAAAATTCAACTTCAAAAAATAATTCTCTCTCTCTCTCTCGAGTCCTAAACACTAAGTGTAGCACAGTTGTGAAAAAGTCAAATAGGGCAAACTCCCCACATGTTAACATGTTTAGCTACTACTGCAATGTCTAAATTCCACACTCCTTTTTATTTTTTTCCTGTAGTTTCTTTGAAATATTTTATAATATAAGTTTCTATCTGCTTTTTCTTTCCATGTCTACCATTTGTACACAATATCTCTATTCTTTTTATTGTACATTCTTTGCATTTTTTATCTACTTATGTTCTCTATACATTTTCAAATGATCTAAAAATTTACAATATTTCTTTCAGTGGTATTTAGTCCTAGCTGTTGTTAAATGCCAGTGGTTATCCCCACTTAGAATTAATTAAGTAATTCATGAAAGATAGTTTCTGATAAAGAGATGAACACGTTTTTTGTAAGGTGAGCTTTAAAAATGCTTTCTTATGTAGAGTCCAGTTACTTCTTTGGTATAACTCTAATTACTCTTTCAAATTCTAGTTTCTATTATTTAACAGAGAGCAAAATAATTTCTTCTTATGGCTTGTTCTCTTTTTTTTTTTTGTGGTACGCGGGCCTGTCACTGTTGTGGCCTCTCCTGTTGCGGAGCACAGGCTCCGGACGCGCAGGCTCAGCGGCCACGGCTCTCGGGCCCAGCCGCTCCGCGGCATGTGGGATCCTCCCAGACCAGGGCACGAACCCGTGTCTCCTGCATCGGCAGGCGGACTCTCAACCACTGCGCCACCAGGGAAGCCCCTTATGGCTTGTTCTCTTAAAAAAAATACTGAAAGTTCTGATAGCAATTGGGAAAAAACATTTTACCCATAAGGTTATATAGGTATTAAGATAAAATTGTTAATCCTTTTTGAGTACTGCTTACCTTATCTCTTTCAGTTAGCATTCACATTGCGAATATTTGCAAGAGACACATCTGGTAAAGGACTTTTCTCCAAAATATACATTCTTAAAAGTCTAAGATGAAGGAGATGAAATAGAGGATGAGAAACTATTTTAATTGGAGGGAATAGAATTGTGGCACAAAGGTAAAGAAAAGAGTTGAGATTTGGTAAACCTCATTTTCAGATTTTTTTTAATGCTAGTTCTGAGTTGTTTAATATCAATGACTTGATTTGCATATCTGTAATCTCTCCTTAATCTTCCTGCTTAACCATTGCCCAGAAACTCAGCAGAAGCCACTTCCAGTGAAACAATTGACGATATGTAAGCTTCCTACAGGTGCTTATCAAATTATTCATCCATCAGAATCTCCTTCTTACAATGAGATTGTATTTGCAGTTGAACAATATTAAAGAAAGGAAGTACTTTTACTAGTATACTCTGCTTATTTTGTTTGCACTGGAGAAAAGAGCATTCCCTGTACATTTATACCAACTGAATGTTTAAGAGTAACTCATTTGAGAAGTTGTTGATGGAGAATTTAACTTAATTGTGAAGAATGAGAAATTCCTTTGTGAATAAACTTATTTTGTTTTCCCCTTCGAATGATGTATTCATTGATGATCAACATAAGAGGAGCTATTGCAAGGAACATGTACCAAGATGAACAAGTTTACTCTTGTTTGCTTCAGTGGCAATTAACTAACAACATATAGTGACATTGTAATAACTTATTTGTATGTGTCTTTGGGCTGAGCCCTTTGGTCACAGTTCTTTAAACATCACAGCTATTATTTTACAGTGGTATCAACTGAGGCCCAGGAAGACCCAATCATGTCTTCAGTAAAGATGGAAAAATAATTTGAACATAAGCAGCCAGATTCTAAAGGTCAAAATACTAATTGCTCTACTGCTAAAGGTTAATCTAAATATATATCTGGGTTTTTGAGTTGCTTTGTAATTCTAGGATTGTTGAAAATACAAATAAATTTCATAGTTTTTAGTAGCTTCTAAAACAAAATAGAAATTCAAAACAAGTCAGTAAAAAATGTACAATATTTGATTCTTTAAGATATGGTAACTATGGGCCTTATTATATACCTGCAAGAATTCTATACACTTACATAGGTTTCCCTGGTTTAAACCTTACAATAACTTTAAATCTGAAAAATGTTTAATTCAACTATGAGAAAATTGACATTGTTCAGGCTGGAAAAATAGAAACAAAATGTACCATTCTTTTGTTGACATTTTTTGTACATATGGAAAAAAATCTTATTACTTATTACCTTTCGTTTTTCTAGACAACTACAAAGTCCTTATAAGATTTAGACATAACTAAGAATTTATTGACAAAATCCAGTGGATTTGTGATACAGATCTACAGCTCTAATTTTTATGAGGATTGGATCTTGGTAGCCAATGATGAATTTGCTTTTATTTTAAGATATTTTATAGTATTCTAATGATACAGTGGCTGCGTGTCCAGATATTAGGATGGTGAACAGTTTTTGAGGCTATCTTGTTATGCTTCACATAGCTCCTAAGAATGAAGGAATGTCCAAGTCTGTGATCTTTATTACTGACTTAAATGTTTTGGGTTTACATTTTACCTGCTAGAGGTTAAGTTTCTTTGCTTTCTCTCAAAGTGCTGAGTGCTCTATGTAAGTGCAAATTTCATAGCTGTTTCCCTTCTCTCTATAATTTATATACATGCTCTTAGAGAATAGCCCTTTTCTCACAGTTGTTTGAAATTTTAAAATTATTTTGATTTTTTAAAGATTAGTTACTTTAAATATGTAATAAATAGATATAAATCCTTCTCCATGGAAAATATTGTAAGAATCAGGATCCAGTTTATAAGCTGCCCCATATTATTTAATAAGAGAATGTGAGTAATTTTCAGAGAAAAATGAGCTAAAGAGTAGATAATCACAGGAGAAAATGAAAAATCAGTTACCAGAAAAAGAAAAACCAAAACAAAACAGTAAATAAAAGTTTTCTTTCAAATATGGTGTCCATATTTGGGTATCAAATGGTAAATGACTCTAGTTAAAATGGCATCTTTCTTCAGAGACATTTGGCCGTGGCCTCCAGTGACAGTAAATAAATCCAACTTGATTAGGAATGACAGGCATTTGATTCAGTTCAAGGGAACAGTTGTGATAAAGCTATATAAAAAGACTTCAGAATAAATATGTCTAAATACTCAAAATATATAAAACAAATATTTCCATGTGTGAGTGTGATCAGGTCATTATTAAGAGGAAAAGTTAGATGTCCTTATAAAATAATTAAATGCATACAGGCAAGTACAAGATATTATGGATAGAACAATAAATTCAATCCTACTCTAAAGAAACTCTCTGTATAATCATGAAAACAAAATACAATTATTTTGCTCTTCTCATTTGAGAAAGACTGTTAATACAAATTGAAATAGCTAAATAAGATGAAAGAAGTAAGAATATAGAATTTTGTAATAAGGAGGCAATAAATGCTTCCTACAAGAATTTGGCAAGGCTTCATGGGAAGACCTTGAGCAAAGGCATAATCACATTCTTTACTTATTTACCCAGGTATTATTGTCCATATTTTTAATAATGAGAAAACTGCCATGATATGCTTGCTATCTAAGCTCTTAAGTGCAGAGCCCATTTTATATATATATATATATATATATATATATATATATATATATATATATATTTAACATCGTTATTAGAATATAATTGCTTTACGATGGTGTGTCATTTTCTGCTTTATAACAAAGTGAATCAGTTATACATATACATATGTCCCCATATCTCTTCCCTCTTGCCTCTCCCTCCCTCCCACCCTCCCTATCCCACCCCTCTAGGTTTTCACAAAGCACTGAGCTGATCTCCCTGTGCAGAGCCCATATTTAATCATTATTTGCTTAAACTTTATTTTCTTTCCATTAGAGGAAGCTGCTTTGAGGTCTCTGAAAAATAAACCAAAGGCCAGGTGTAAAGCTTTGGGAGCAGACGAGGGTTAACATCTAGAAACGTAAGATCATACACAGTCAGCAGACCACATATGACTATTAAAAAATAACTAAAAAAAGACTCCCAGAATGAGGAAAGCATAAGCAACTTTGAGGAAAAGTATAGCAATTATGATTTTAATAATATGTAGAATATGGTGTATTTCTTTTTCTTTAGAGAGCTATTTTATTCGTATCACATGCTTCCAAATAGAATTTAAGGACAGAATAGTTCTGCCTTTATTAATTTAATAATTTGATCTAGTGTTTAACTTCTCATCAAACATTTAAACCAAACGACGGAGCTATCTAAACTAAGATGTAATCTGTGATGAGGAAAATAAGAATGAGGAGGAGGGTTAGGAAAAAACAAAACTAAAAGGAACTAGTAGGAAATTAGCAACTACTATTTAAGGAAGTTTGAGAGAAACATATTAGGATTCCTCAGAAAACAATTTAATTGCGATGTTGATGAAGCAATTACAATCTAAGTGTTGTATGTGGCTTAAATTCTTAGTAAAGTGTTTATAGAAATAAATTGAACTGAATTTACTTTCATTTAGTTATCTGCCACCAGACCAAAAAAAAATTTAAAAAACAAACACTAGCAAAGAGTGAAGAGTAAAGAGATTTTGATCTATTATTAGTACCTGGACAAAGTATTTCCTACCTTGACCTGAGTCATTACTCTTAACATTATTATTGCTTAAAAAATGAGATGTAATACTTTTATTTTTTTATTTTTTATTTTTATTTTTTTGTAATATTTTTAAAGTACTCTGTATCATCAAGTACTATTTTACAAAATGTGTTTGAGAATTGGGACAGGGTCAAAGTTAGCTTTTCCATTAACTGTGAGAAAGCTATTAGGCAAATTAAAAGAAACAATTTTAAGGGGAGTGTTTACCTAATGAAGAGAACAAAACTTTAAGGCATTTCTGAAAACTCATTTTCAGAAAAATAATAAAATTGTTCTCTGTCGAGTGGTCTGCACAGATTAAGTTAATGCATTAATTTTTGATTTCCATTGAATTGTTAAAACAAGTTTCTTATCAACAGTCACTGTGCATACTTTTTATGAACTATAGATTTGTATCATATATCTATCCTAAGCATCTTTTTTAATTTGAATTTCATCTACTCACCAAGTAAGTATAACATGACTCAAACACAGTATGTACCTAAAAGTTATACTCATTTAAACTGGGGAGTTGGGCCAAATTAGACAGTTTATATTATATTGTGATTTTTGCTGAAACCCGGCCTCCGTACACCAGCACCAAATTGAATCTCCAAGACAGATTTTTGGGTGAAGTAGAAAAGAATAGCTTTATTGCAGGGAGCCAAGCAAGGAGTACAGGGCAATGAGTGCTTAAAAGACCCAAACTCCCGGAAGGCTTTCAGGGAAAGGTTTTTAAAGACAGGGTGAGGGAATGGGGTTGCAGGGTGTGTGATTAGCTCTTGGACGTTTTTCTGATTGGTTGGTAGTGAGGTAATTGCGAGTCAGCATCATCAACCCTCTGGTTCCAACCAGTCTGGGGTCTCCGTGCTTGTGGGCAGCATGCAGTTCCTTTCTTCTACCTGCTGGGGGTTTCAGTATCTGCAAAACAGCTTAAAGGACATGGCTCAGAAGATCCTTGACTTTGTTTAATGGCCAAAGTATTATCATTATTTTGTCTTGTTTGACTGTTTTCCTTTCTTTCTGTATTTTCTCACTTCTCTAATTAAATTTATTCTTTGAGTAAAGTGTTTCTACAGACAAAAGGCAGCTGGAGGACATGGGTGGGAGTCTATCTTGGGAAATCCTCATAGGGTCGTGCTTGGTTATGTGATTAGTTGCAATTAAGATATCAGTCTACCCTTAGATTGAATGTGGATTGTAGCAAACCCAAAGTAAACCAGTGATGGCTAACTCTGGGACGGTGATTCTCCTGAAACTGATCTAGACACTTTATAACCGGGTCATGTCTTCTCTGAAAATATCCAGGAAATTTAGGAGTGTTTTCATTGTCAGTTCATTGATGGCCACATCCTATCTATGTCTCCTAATTGCTATAGTGGGCAAAATACCACAGTAGAATATGGCTATTGTCTAATGTTTATCATTCAGTCAGGCACAGGGATCAGCCAGTTACACAAAGGTAGGACCTTAGGAAAACGCCAGGACCTAGTGTTAAGAGCCTCACCGGCTATGGGAAGATGCTGAAGACGTTTTTACTGAGTAGAAAATGTTCAGCTAAGAAGGCAGTAAGCTTTCTAAGAGGATAACATCCAGAGGAAGGGGTATCAAACATCACAAGGTGATGGAGATAAAAACTAGACACCAGAAAATAGTGAATGAGAACCAAAGCAGCATTGTAAGAAATAAGGCCTGGCTATTGTGCCCATGGTTTGTACTTCAGGTATTTGGGGTTGGGGGGCTTCGTAGTTCAGGTGTTTTAAATTTGAAGGCTACATATGTCACAACTTTGTTCTAGAACAAAGCACACATTTGTGTGATAGGAAGAGTTTTCTTTTTTAATTGAAAAATAATACAAAATAATCCATAATGTGGAAAGAGAGAGGGAGGAAAGGATATATACACACACATACATACATGTACACACCCCACATGAATGATTCCATACCTAGGTACATATATCTTATCTCATTTTTTGTATACCACACTTACTTTTATATTGCTAGGTAGGTATTATTTTCCCAAATTTTACAGAAGACAAGGAGAACAGACATTAGGGAATGAGATTCCTAACCTAACTGCACAAGGTAAGTGAAGGAACCGGTATATCACCCTAGTTCTTTCTCCAGAAAGTTCATGTTCTTAATTCTATATCTATTTCTTTGCCTCTCAGGGGTGGTTGATTTATGGAATGCAAACTCTATGTCAGTGTTAGACTGAAATGACTAAATAAATGAAATTTGCTTACTCACCTTCTAAGATATTGGATTTTGGTTGATAGAAATATAAAACAGAGATAGGCACATTATTTTATGTATGCAATAAGTAAGTTCTTGAATTTTTAAACACATTACCAGATAGACCTAAATTTAAAATGAACTGTGGGTGTGTAATGATTCATTGTGCACAGATTCTGTTTGACTCAGCTTTCTAAACTGTAAAATATGCTGTAAGAATTAACTAGAAGTAAGGTGATCTATTGTCACAGTTTTTACTGGGACCAAGGAGTTTTTTGGATCTCAGGATATTCAGCACTAGTACTGAGAAAGTCCTCTGCAAACCAGAAAGGTTTTGTTGTCCTAAATAAGACATTCCTAAAACCCTAAATAGGGTTGAAGTAGAAATATTTAACTATTATATAGGTAATAAGAATAGGATCTGTGCATTGATTCAATGTAGTGTTTAAGTTCCAGATGCTATAACGTGCAAATAACGTCCCAGGTCCTTGGCAACACATAGATGAATAAAGTAACCTCAAGTAATTTAAAGGGCCTTGAGTAAGAAAGACAATCACAGGCATAAAATGTATATAATCTGTCTTATGTTTGCCAAAATCTGCAAAACAATTGAGTGCTATGAGCATCAGAAAAGGACCTATTCATTGCAGAGATTTGCAACAATGCAAATACGTGCAGAAGAGCTTTAAATAATATCATGCAGTTTAATTAGAGTAAATGAGAAAAGAAGAAAGGAATTCCAAAAACTGGTGGAGTTTCTACTTAAGGAATGGCAGCATGAGGAGCTCTGCAGACATGCTCCCAGTTAAACAGCATAAATGGTGAAAATTATTTTTTAAAAATTACAATCATATATGATCTCTGGAAAATTTCCTAAGAGCATATAGCAAATGAAGAAACATTTATTCAAGAAGATCTATTAAAACACGATAAGAACATCAAGAGACTGTGGCACTTGACCCCAGACCTGTTTCTTACATTCCACTCCCATCTCCCAGCTCAGCCTGATAGAGATTTCTCTCTGGAGTCTGCATGGAATGGCTGAGAAAACATGGCTCCTCTCTCCTCAGCTCTCAATCATGGGATACAGTATCTTACCAGGAGGGGCAGGATGCCAGCGTTTCTCAGCTTCTCCAACTCTGAGTTTCCAGAAGCGAAATTCCTGGTGAGTGTGGTTGAGATTGGCAGTTTGTTTCCTCCACTCACTCCACTTCACTCACAGGGCACAGGCCCTACGGCAGGCAGTCTGATAATATAGGGCCTCATGTTGCTTTTTGCACTCCCATAGAGTCAAAATGAGAAGACCATCATTCCTCCATCCACTGCCGGCAGCAGTGATGCAGAGAATTTCCCAGGGTAAGAGAGCCCGTAGGATTGGAGAACTTTAGCTCTTCCCAAAATATTTTCCTTTATTTTTTTCAGTTTTAAGAGACATAAAATAATAAAAGTACTAAGTAACAATGTTTTATTGTATTTTTTACTGTATCAGTGTACTATAGATAACAATATATGTATTACATACATGTATAGATATGTAATAGCACATGGCTACCTAGGAGTAACATTTCTATATTTTATTAGAATTAAGTTAATATAAATTTGAATCTAAGTTAAGCTGCATATGGTAACATCTAGAGCAGATAATAAGAAAATAACTCAAAAATATTGTGTAACATTATTAAAAGAATTAACATTCCACTAGAAAATATACACTTAATGAAAAAGAAAGTAGCAGAGGAGAAATCAGAAACCTTGCACCATCACAATTTTTATCCTATAGAAGTGAAATTTCTGGAAAATTGGAGCTTATCCCAATTAATGAATTAAATGAAAAAGTTTTGAACTAATAAGTTTAAAATGTTTTAAAACCTACCACCTACTGCACAACTTGAATATATGAAAATGACTGAATTGTTCATTTTAAATTGGGAAATTGTATAGTATGTGAATGAAGCTATTATTAAAAATAAGGCTTAGGAAAAAAGTAAGCATATATTTGAAAAGTGAGGCTTTATTGCAGAGCTCAGAGTAGGATATATTTGTTAAGGTTAGAACAGAGTGCTAATAGGAAACAATAATTAGAAAGTATGTTCCATGCAAAGTAAGAGAAATAGATTTCATTCTATATGGAAAATAGTTACAGAATCTCAGCATTGCAAGGTACATTCAGACTCTCCAATCACGCTCAAATTTGTTCCACCACATCTGCACCAACTATTTCGACGTCAATATTTGAGTAGTCCTGGAGCTTTATGGTTTTCTGAGGAAACCCGTTATGACCCTGTGCAACTCTGACATCAAAAAGTCTTTGATAGGGGCTTCCCTGGTGGCGCAGTGGTTGGGAGTCCGCCTGCCGATGCAGGGGACGCGGGTTCGTGCCCCGGTCCGGGAAGATCCCACATGCCGCGGAGCGGCTGGGCCCGTGAGCCATGGCCGCTGAGCCTGCGCGTCCGGAGCCTGTGCTCCGCAACGGGAGAGGCCACAACAGTGAGAGGCCCGCGTACCGCAAAAGTCTTTGATATACTTATCCAAAATCTTAATTTCTATAGATTCCATTTTCCTGTCCTATCTGTATCCCACTGAAACATAACAAGTAAATCTAACACCTCCTTCACATGAGTGTCCTGATCAAATTAAAGGCGGCTAGCATGTTTTATGTCTTCTTTCCTTCAGCCTGCATAGCCCTAGTTATTTCAACTACTCACAACCCATTGAATCAAATATCTTTCCAGCCTCTTATCTTTGTCTCTTGGCAAGATTCTGGTCTACAGGAAATGCTAACAGCCTTGTCCCCTTCAAATACATCCACCCTGTGCCCTAAAAGTGATGAACTCTTAACCCATACCCTAATTATACGTTTCGAAGTGTTCATTACTCACAAGATCATGTCCCACCTCCTTAATAGAATTTACGAGACCCTCCTTGACCTAAATCACTTATCTTTTTTCATGTTATTGTGCCTTTCAGATATTTTCCCGTATTTCCCAACAGCTTATATTTTCCCACACAAACTCTATGGTTTTGCTACTGCTGTTGCAGCTTCCTGAAATACCTTTCCTCCTCTCCTCACTTTGTCTGCCTCTCTCTTCTCGTGAATAATTCCTTTATAGCCTTCTAATGTCAGCCACACACCGTGTGCAGGAAGGTTTGCCTGAATCAATACATGTTGAACCAGGCATCTTTTCTTTGCACTCCTGTAGTGTCTTTTCTTTCTTTCTACCAGGCATAAAAATCATCTGTTTATATGTGTTTCCCCAACTAGACTCTTTATTAGTGGGCATCTTATTTTACCACTTTTTATGTGTTTCAACCCTAGTACAATGTCCAGTGCACAGTGGGCACTCCACAAATATTTAGTGAATTCTACAATTAAACACCAACCATCGTTAGTCTACACCAACAATTCTTTAGAAATGCTATAGTCACGAAGGAGGTTCAGTAACAATTTGCTTCTTAAATTAGGCATGTGCTCAAGTTGAATAATGGTGCTGAAAAGGGGTATTGTGAGAAGATGCTTTTTTGTTCAGAAAAGGACATCAGGCAATAGAGAGAATTAAGCTCCTTGTATCTGGTACTCCTTGAGTTTTAAATGTACCTTAAGTTCATTTATAATTTTTGAGAGCATTTCTATGAGATAGCATGTTACATTGAACTCATAAGGCATGCATTAGCATAAATCAACAACAGAAATATCAAAGGCAGATGAAAACCTTGGTTCATACTCTGATCTTATCAGTTACTAACAAATATTGACAAGTTATAAATGTCACCTATAAAGCAAACTAGTTTTGATCTAGTGCCAAAATGATATGCAAACTGCCCCAGTTTTAGGTAACCAGTTTGTCAAAATTATAACTTGCAATTTTGAAACACATATCTTAACTAACTTTTTGTGACTGCCTGGGGATTTAGATGTGCTGACTACTATGATGTCATCTGTTTCAGCCACTGTTTGTAAGGACTTCACCTTGATTCCCCGGCCAGAAAAATGGTGATAAACATATTGTGCATTCAGTCTTTTGATTAGCAGAGCCCTTTTCCACTTAAAAATGATCCATTTAAAATTGGTAAGACTATCTTATAATAATTATATGGAAAACATTGATGATCTCGTTCAAATATCAGCTCTAAAACTTTCTAACTTTGTGAACTTCAGCATATGTTTTTTTACTCATATGTAAAATGGGGAGATTAGTAATACTCATTTTTTAGGGTCGTTCTGGGAATTTGTTAACATATATAAATATATAGAACAATACCTGGCACGTGGAAAGATTTCAAAATGTCCATTAATATGATGATTGAAAATATGTTTGAAAATAATTTTACATATATCACTCTATATATCCACTGTTACATAAAGGTTTATACAAATGCAATATGTCTTTTATTCACTTTCTTGCATTTCATAGTCCAGCCGCTTCACATAAAGGAGGTAACATCTGTTACTATCAAGAAGGTTGGCTAATACAGAAGATAAAGAGACATTATTAGCCAAGGTCACTGTTTTTTGGTTTTTTTTTTTTAAGAAAGTTGTCCTGATATTTAGAGTAATAAAACAACCATGGCCCTTTTATATGTGTTTGAGGGAAATATTTCTGTACAATTATCCCATTGTCAGTTAAAAATTTTCCCCTTAGTTTCCCTAACATGTTTTTTTTTTTTTTCTGTCCATGGAAACGAAGACTCTACCTGTGTTCTGACCTCAGTTCTTTGTAGCTATTTCCAGATGCCTCTCCCACCCCCAGCTCTTCCCACAGTCACCATTAAGGAATATTTTACTGCTTGAAAAAGTTTTAATATTCAGCAGGTTAAGGAAATCAATGGTCAGCTTTAGAATTTTAGTCTCTGCTGAGCTTTCAAGGTGTCAAGGCCCTAAAATAATACGAACAGCAGGAGTACTAAATCTTTCATTATTTCCAGTTTCCCCTTGAGCATACTGACTTTGTGATGAAGAAGCTGTCATTTATACTCTTCTTTATTGCAAGGTAGGTAATAGCTGCAGGAAGAAAAATAAGGAACTGTGTCAAGTTAGCCTGACTGCCATCATGATTAATGTGTAATCATTGCACATTTGCATCTACTCTTTTTTATATACAGGTACTTCATAGATTGGAAGAGTGATGGGGACAGCTACTTTACAATAGATGCAACGGAAGGAACCATCTCTACTAGTGAATTACTAGACAGAGAAAGCACCGCGCAGTATAATTTCTCCATAATTGCGAGTAAAGTTAGTAAGTATGGCATGGACGGAATCAATGTTATACTGCAGTTCTTTGGATTTCACACTCTTAAATGAATCCCTGCTGAGGCGTTTTCATTTTCGGACTGACAGCCAAGTGGTCTCTTGGGGAAACTCAGAAACCGGCTCCTTTTCCTCATAGCATAAGTTCAGAAAAATTGTGACAGCTGCCAGTGAGCCCTGTTTGCAGGACTGGATGAATATCTAGCAGTGCATTTCATGGTGAGATCTCATCCTTTTCCACCCTGTAACCTCAAAAATCCACCGGAGTTCCGTCTTTCCACGTCTTCATCCCTGTATATATTATTGAGAGCTTCACAGACCAGGCAGGAGGAAATAACCATCACATGAAATCATCTTTTCTGAAATATTTTCTGAAATTGAAGAGAGAATTTTTAAATTCACCCCTCTTCTCTCTCTCTCCTTTCATTAAAATGTATTTTGTTACGAACATCATTGTGAAATATACAAGAGTTTTAAGTGCAATTCTTCAAGTGCAATTCTTCACTCAGAATCTATAGGATTGTTAGGAATTACTCCTTGTGTTGGTTTCTGCTTGGTCCAGAAGTGATCCTTTAGACTAAGAGTGATTATAGGTCTTATGTCTTTGGCTGGACAATTCAGGATATTATCACAACTTCCAAAGGTAACAGATGAGGGTGGGAGTGGAGACCTTGGCTATCAACATAGTTGTCTGTAACAGAAGTGCATCGTACCAGTCCTTCTGCTTAGGTTCTCTTGAAAGATTTGAGGAAATCCCTTCTGAGTATCTTTCATTTTGTTTTCCTCCTATTTTCTTTCGTGCCTCTGGTACAAGTACTCTGACAGCTAATGTCACCTTTCAGTGCAGGGAGAAGCTAACTGTGAACATTTCTGTTGAGGGATTTTTGGTCCGTCTCAACTCAGTGGGTGTAAACGGGAAACAATTTTGTTAATCTTCAAAAACTGCTTCCAAACATGCATAATCAGACACCTATTCCCGGGCCTTAATGATGCCTTTAGCTGATTTCGTTACTTTTACATTATTCTGATTATTAAAGGTAAATTTAGCATAAAAGAACATGCAGCTTCTGTCTTGTTTGTTGGACTACTTTTCTGTTACGTTAGAAGACTACTGCTCTGAGGCTGCCATGTCACATGTTGTGGTCAGGTTGACAATCCCAGCTCAGCTCAGCCTTCTAACCATACCTGCCAGAGCGCTGGATATGTAAGTAAAACCATCTTGCAACCTCTAGCCAGGCTGCTTGCTAGCTGAATACCACAATGTAACCTCCATCATTACCATGTGAAATGGAATATATACTCAGCCAAATCTTGCCCAGATTCTGATGGACAAAATTGAGAGAAATACTAAAATTGTAATTATCTCAAGCAACTATATTTTTGTGGTCATGTATTGTTGTACAACAATAGATAACTGAAGAACTCAATGACACCATAAGTTGGAACTTTGATTCCTTGGTAATGGACGTAAAGATTCTCCAGCTGGGGTAGAAAGGAGAGAGAGAGAAGTAAAATGCATAAATCTCTCTTTTAAAGATTTTTTTTTGAAATATAGTTGATTTGCAATGTTGTGATCATTTAAGATGTACAGCAAAATGATTCAATTATACATGTATATGTATAAATATATATATATACATATATATTCTTTTTTTACATTCTCTTCCATTGTAGGTTATTACAAGATGTTGAGTATAATTCCCTGTGCTATACAGTAGCTCCTTGTTGGTTATCTATTTTATATATAGTAGCGTGTATATTTTAATCCTAAACTCCTAATTTATCCCTTCACCCTCTTTCCCCTCTGGTAACCATAAGTTTGTTTTCTATGTCTGTGAGTCTATTTTTGTCTTGGAAATAAGTTCATTTGTATAATTTTTTTAGATCCCACGTATAAGCGATATCTCATATTTGTCTTTCTCTCTCTGACTTCGTTTACTTAATTTGATAATCTCTAGGTCCATCCATGTTGCTGCAACATAAATCACATAAATCACATAAATCTCTCTTATCTGCCCCCCAGAGAGTGCTCCCCTGGTTGCCACTGCTTCTAGGATTAAAATTGACTGGCTAAATGGACTGCCCACATACTCTCTTCATGTGATTTTTGAGTTATTTGGTATTGGGGTCTCTGAGCATCCCATTTGCCCATGAACTTGATATGGGCACCCAGTGGTAGAACTTACAGCTTCTTAATTCCAGGTCCCCGTGTGTAGCAGACGGCTTTCTTGGATGAATTAATAGCATGAGTTCTCAACTCCAGCTTTCTGTTTTGTCCACTAGACCCTGAGGAAATTCATATACCCTGGTCATGCTGGTACATTACAGCCTGCTCCTCTACCATATGCTTTCTCTGTCATGCTGTCTCCTTTCAAATCTGTCCTTCTTGCTCTGTTATGTTCTGAGAGCTGATCATCCAGTCAGCTGCCTGAGAAGACATTCTATCAGGAGAGCAGAACCAAATGCCAGTCCCCCAGTTCTCTTTAACTTGTTTTCCTGAAGTTTCCTTTCATGCTAGGCATCTTTCTTCTCTCCCGTATCACAGTTACATATGTTATTCATCATTCTTTTCATGCTTTCGGTTATTTCAACTCTGAATTATTTCCTTCATCCATAACACTGAGGAAAGCTTAACTATAATATAGTTAGAAAATAAACTTTAGTATTCTAAGATCTTTGACAAATAGAGTAAAAATGAGATGTCTAAGTTATGGGTTATAAGACCTCTATCGACTATATTATAGTCACTCTCAATTAACTTGGATATAGTAAGTGATAACTGACCAGAGGTAGACTATTCAAAAAATTTCTATTTATCAAAAATGTATTGTCCATAATAGAATATTTTTCATTAGAAAACTATCTTGTGCGACCTACCCTTTCTATTAATGCACATGCAAAACGTGCATATTTTTAGAAGGAGGAGTATTAGGTCCAGTATCTTAACTCAAGATGAAAGTCTGCAGCTAGTTATTCACTCTGTACTGTAACTCTAAAAGGTCTTTTTCTCCCCAGCAGCTACTATAGCTACCAAAACCATCACCATGGTGTGAGGGCACCCATCATAGCAGGTCTGCTACCTGCAGTCAGAGCCTGAGCTTCAAACATTTGGAAAATGGCAGAGGAGTATGCATTCATACAGTGCAAGCAAGTGTCATTGATCCTTAAAAGCTTAGATTTTTCAAACTTAGAAAACTGTATTTTGTTAATTATTAATATAATGAGGGCACATGCTGGCTCCTCTCTGACCTGCTGGATGTAGTTTTTACCTAAATCCAAATTAGGAAACCCCGTTGTGTGGATTCTCATAAGTTATGTTGGCTCTCACTTGGACATATGCAGAACTGAGACTTAGACTCATAATCCATACATACACACAATGTAAAAGGGCTGCCAAGCTAATATTTCTAAGATATCTACCCCTCGTCTATTCCACTGTCTATTCAAAGACTACTGTGTGGAATTTAGAACCCTCAAGGAAGTCTGGTAGGATGAACACTATACACCTCCATGAAAAAGAAAGAGGCTAAGTATATATCACATGGTAATTAAAGATTCTGCAATAAGAATAGATTATTGTGGGTCTTATTTTGTTTCAGTTCACAGAGTTTGAAAGTAAACTTTATTTATATTTTAATACATAAGGCTGCTTTCAATGATCAAATTAACCAGCCTCAGCAGGAAACTCTCATTATGGTGAATGACTGAGAAATAAATAGCCCACACTTGCCCTGCCAAGTGGAACATAATTGTTTAAGTATACCTTACTGCAGATTGAACTAGCAAATGTTTTGGCCCTGACCCTTCTATAAAAACTCTCAGGTGAAATGAAATGGTACAATGATTGAACAACTTCCAATTAATTAAAAAGCAGTCATTAATCAGTGTTGCTATAGTCCAAGGTCCAAATAGTTTTATTAGACTACTAATAATTCTTTTGTGCATTATTGCTTTGCTGTTTTTATACTAGTCTTGAGAATTAAAAAAACGCAAGCCCCCCAAAATCACTTCATTCAAATTATCAGAAACTTCCAATAGGCAAATGTTTCTAATTTCTTTTTTGTTTTGGTGTTATTATAACACATATCATTAGACAAAGATAACTACATTAAAGCCTTAGAACTTTTATATAATTATAAAATAAATGGATGATACCAAAGACAATTCTTCTTTTCTTGGTCATTTTAATTATCCAGATGACAATAGATTGTTTCTATTGTGAAAGAGTTCAAAAATCAGTGGTAGACTTACTGCATGCTATATTTGGGGAAAATGTTATGTGTAAGTATACCATTATGAGTTAGGATTAAATTGTTGAGTAACTTTTAAGGTTATGTAGCATTAGAGCTACTTTGCTTTAGCTTCTTTTTACTTCAACATAATGTATGTAGTATCATCTTCATATATACAGAAAATCAAACTGAGATTATTGTCTATAATTTAGGCTCAACATAACTTCATCTAATTTTTTATAAATTGTATAGAACATTATTTACATGAAAAGTGTTAATGGTTGTGGGTTAAAACTAAGACTGAAGTCTGTTCTTAAGGACAGTTTAGGAATAGAAACTGACCCCAAAAATTATTTTAGTTAGTTATAACTATGCAAATTATGCTGAATTCCAGGGACTTCAGACTTAAGTGCACTCTCATATAGCCTCCAAGGGAAAGTTGCAAAAGGTTTATATTGACCAAACTGTGGTCATTAAGTAATGAAGGATTTAAACAAAAATAAATAGGTTTTTTGGTAGAATTTTTTAAAGGGTTTCTTCTGCCTGTGTGCCAAATAGTTAGCCATGAAATGGTGTTCTCAGACCAAATGAGAAGAAAGTACCTAATGTTTCTATAATAATTGTAAGTGATAATATTATAAATTAGTAAACCAAACTGTTATAGTAGCTTTATATACATTCACTCAATTTATTACTGTCCACATTGTAAGAGTGAAGAAATAGAGGCTAAGATTTATTTCCATGTGTCACACAGCAAATGATGACCAAGCTAAGACAGGAGCCCAGGACTCACACTCCAAAACACAATTTCACAGGGACACATATTCACCTCCTTAGGCTTCATTTTTAAATAAGTTAATAGTAAAATTAGTCAAGGTGATTTTTACATACATAGATAATTAAAGTAAACTATAGTAAAAATTTTTATGTACATTTGCATTGTACATATAATTAAGATGAAATTATTGTTAGCCTTGGCATCTATCTATCTATCTATCTATCTATCTATCCACCTACATTTAAGCTCGTTGGACTGCTTACCTATTAGAAATCTATAGTGCATTTGCATTTTAGAAATAAAATACAGACTCAAAGTATGAGAATAGGGAAATATGTGTGCAATATTATGTGTGTACCAGGGTTGTAGGTAGGTAGATTGCTATCTCTATCCAATAAGTGTTAATTACTAGATAAGACTCAAGCTACAAGAGTTCCTAATGATTTTATTGTGAAGGATCCTTTTTGATAATTTCCCTGTATATGGAAAGATTTTTGCCTACCGACACTATATGGCCTCCTCCCTGCTGGCTGCCCTTAGTGGCAATGCCTTTGCCAAAGACATAAAGAAGATCCTGGACAGTGTGGGCATCAAGGAGGTGGATGACAGCCTGACTCAGCAAGGTCACCTGTGAGCTGAAAGGAAAAAACCCTGAAGATATCAGTCACTGCTCAGGGTATCAGCCATCTGGCCAGCGTGCCCATCTCCACGGGGCAGATCTGCAGCTCTTGCTGCTGCTTCAGCCTTGGCATCAGCAGAGAAAAAAGACGGGAAGAAGAAGGAGTTGCAGGAGTCAGATGACTCCCTGGATTTATCCTGTTGAAGTAGAGTTCTGCTCCCCTGCAAAAGTGTTAAGATGTCGTTTCTGACATCAGCGGTATCGCTGATCCCCCATTCTGTTTAGTAGAAGCAAGTCACTAGATCCAGACCACACTTAAGGGCAAAGAATTACATGGAGGTAACTCATGTGGGTATCAGGAAGTGGGGATTCTTGGGAGCCATTTGAGAAAGTTGCCTACCTGATGTGTTTCTTGACAACTAGACAAGTCTTTCAAAAAGTGAAGAAAGTTTAGAGACCATATTACTTAACTACTAGGCCTGAAAATTTTGTGAAAAAGACAACAATCTGTTTGAATTCATAAGTATGCAACCAAAATGCAAAGTGCTGTAAGAGAAAAAATAATTAAAATAATTATTTTTGAAGACATAAGCATAGTATGTCACACAGGAATTATCATTTGAGCTGAGTCTTTAAAAGATGAAGAAGATACTGAAAAGGAGGAAAGGAGGGTATTCTAGGTTGAGGAAACATCTTAAGCAAAGGCAGAGAGGTATTAAAGCTCATGTCCAGATGAGAAATTACAAGTAAGGTGGTGCAATTGGTGCCCAGAATGAGTAGGGAAGGCTAAAGAAAATGCATTCAGAAAGGGAGCCTGAGATCTCCTCTCTATTCTCATATAGAATACAGTATTGTTAGGTACAGTCACCATACTGTATAGTACATCCCTAGGACTTATTATATTTTATAACTGGAAGTCTGTACACTTTGATCACATTTACTTTTTGCACACCTCGCACCCCTGCTTCAGGCAACCATTTCAAGATCGATACAAATATCAGATCATTGTGTTGTACACCTAAATTAATATAATGTTGTATGTCAATTATATCTCCATTTTTAAGAAAGAAAGAAAAGAAAGGAAGCCTGAGGCCTTATCAAACAGAGCCTTAAATACCACATGGAGAAATTACAAAGTTTTTTAAGTGGGTTTTTGAGCCCATCCTCATTTCTGCTGTTTCTACTATATGTCCCTAACTCAACATATGTCCAAAGAGACATATATCACTTCTCCAACTTTCCCCATCTGGTGAGTCTGGAAGGTAGTTATGCAAGGGACCTGCATTCCTGTAAACCAGCACTGGCTGGGTTACATTGTATCCATCTGGGTGACCGAGGTTAACCTCATCAGGATCAAGAGACAAGAGTGAGTCTGGATTCTCTGCAGTGTTTGAGCCGCAGACATTTCTTTCTAATTTGGCCAGTCTTTTTTCAAAAGGGCACTGTAAGTCATATGCACATTTGAGAATAGGCATGCAGGTTGGCCCTTTCTTTTTTACTACTGTCCTTCAACTTCTTAATTGTTACCTGAATCAGAATCACCTGGGACAGTATTCCTGGACCCCATTCAAGACATACTGAATCAGAATTTCTGGGATTATTGCCAAGAAATCTCCATTTTAAACAAGATACTTAGGACATCTAATGGATACTGATGTTGGAACCAGTGTGCTAAATTCTCTAAATATTAGCATGGATTTGTGGAAATAAAACAGCTTAATGTTACTATGAAGACATGTACATAGAGAGCGTAGTTGACTTCTGAGGACTAAATAAAACCATTGGTTTCAATTATGGATTGAAGACATTATTTTTTCCTATTTTTTCTCAAATAATTGCCTTTCTCTTACACTTCATGAATATGTTACTTTGCATGTATGAGTCTAGGTAGTTTATGTACTATTTAATATTTCCCTTTTTTTTCCCTGAGTAACAATATGAAACTATCAATATTTTGTATTCTCAAAGAAAGGTATCTTTGATTTATACTAGTATTGGCAACAATTTACTAGTACTTATAATGCAGAAAAGTAACACATACTTTGAAGAAAGAAGCAGTTATAAATATTCAACCATTTTATAAAGCCTTCAATGTGTTGTATACATGGAAATATAATCATTAACACCACTATAGTCATGGACTTAATTTAGAAATGATACCATTTTTCTCACTATTATATGATGTGTCAATATAATAGAATCCAAGTTTGTTGTTATAGTTTATATTTTATTTTAAACTTTCAACTGCTTATGGGTATACTACCATAATCAAACTATTTGGGAGTAGTTTAAACCGGTAAAATTGCTCTATCAAAATCACATACAAAACAATGTCAGGCTTTTTTTTTCCTTAATTAGTATCTGATTTTTCTCCAGAAATTAAAACCACTTGATGAGCTTTTCACCTAATGGTTGAAATTTGGATAAAAATTATATTTTAGATATGTACAGAAAATTTTAACATCACATATCAAAACTGGAATTTAAAAATAAGAAACATTTTTACATTGAAAATGTTATTTTATTGACCTCATGGACTATATTGTATTTCATCTATTTGTATAGGGATCCTCTCAGATGTGAACTTCTTAGTATCAGGGACTTTATCTTATACCTCATTGATGCCTATGGTTTATCATACTCTCTGGAACACATAGATATGTACATAGTTAATGAATAAATTGTGAGTAGCTTTATCGGCATCCCATCCTGCTGATTTGGGCCTTGGAGTTCCTGGTAAGTTGCTTCTTCTCAGCCTCTGTGCTCACCCGGTGTATGTTGGGCATGATGTAGCTGGAATGGACTGGACGCTGGAACAGGCTTAATGAAGTCCAGAGGGAAGACCTGTCAGCCCTTCTGCTAAGGCACCAGCACCCCAGGCAGTGGGCCTGTGTGCAGGGGAGCAGGATATCGAAGACCCACGCGGCCTCTGGCTTGACCACACCTTGTCCATGCAGATGCCACCGGCAACGACTGGCTGTCCAAGGTTCAGGCTTTGAAGTGGGGCCAGGAGCTCCCAGACAGGGGCTGACTTAGGCTGAGACTCCTGGGAGTAGCTGTGATCTCCATCTGCCGATGATGGGGAAAGGGAGCTCCAGAAACTGCCAGCAACCTCCTGGGACTTGTTAGTCAGTCCCCCCAGGCCAGTCTCCGTGTCCCAGAAGACCCCAACCCATTCCCAACCCACAGCCACAGAGGGCAGGTAGGTGGGCTCAGAGCCCCTGCGAGTCAGGACAGGGTGACATGTGGTTCCAAAGGGTGGTGATGCCATTCCAGGAGGCCTGGGGACTGTGGGAGCTGATAGCTGCCTCAGTCTCCTTGGAAGCAGAAGCCTTGCTGGAAGGGCAGACCTGGAACCAAGTGGGAGTTCCACCCCCAGCAGCAGACCCCTGGGGCAAAGTTCCTGCGTGGCCCCTGGAAATGAATGCTGTTCCTGGCACAACGGCCAATGTGCCCCGAGGAGCCCATTGCAGCTGCAGCCCCATAGTTAGAACCCTTCTTTCCTTTTAATATATATTTTAATATTTCTTATCACTAGGGGTTTTTAATCTATTGCTGCATAACAAATTACAATGGAGTTTCTCTGGGTCAGGAATTCTTTTTTAAAAAAAAATAAATTTATTTATTTTATTTTTATTTATTTCTGGCTGCGTTGGGTCTTTGTTGCTGCACGCGGGCTTTCTCTAGTTGTGGTGAGTGGGGGCTACCCTTCATGGCGGTGCACAGGCTTCTCATTGTAGTGGTTTCTCTTGTTGCGGAGCACGGGCTCTAGGGCATGCGGGCTTCAGTAGTTGTGGCACACGGGCTCAGTAGTTGTGGCTTGCAGGCTCTAGAGTGCAGGCTCAGTAGTTGTGGCACACAGGCTTAGTTGCTCCGCAACATGTGGGATCTTCCCGGACCAAGTCTCGAACCCATGTCCCCTGCGTTGGCAGGCAGATTCTTAACTACTGTGCCACCAGGGAAGCTCTGGGTCAGGAATTCTAAAAGAATTCATCTTAATATCTGCCCCAGGAAGTCTGGAAGACTTGACAGCTGGGGGCTGGAATCTTCAGAAAGCTCTTGTACTTCAGAAACCCAAAGGCACTGAAACATTTTACTTTCTGCAGCTAATTAAACTCCAAGTAAGGAGTGATGCCAGTCTTCTTTTCTTATCAATGAAGCATAATATAATTGAGGTTCAGTCATGTTGTTGTAGCACGTATCACTGTTTTGTTCCTTTTTATTGTTGAAGAATTTTATTGTATGGATATGCCATGGTTTATCTATTCACCAAAAGATAGACATTAGAATTGTTCCCAGTTTGGGACTATATGCATAATATTTCCATGCACATATTCACATATACAGGCTTTTTGTGGACATTCATTTCATTCTCTTGGGGAGAGACCTAGGAGTGGAGTTGTTGGCTTATAAGTTCATGTTTAAGGTTTAAAGAAAATTCCAATGTATTTTCCAAAATGACTATACAACTCTATATTTCTGCCAGTGATCCTTTCCATCAGCAATCCATTTTATTTCTCTCAGCTATGATTTGTGAATTTCAGTTTATAAGTCCTACCTTTATTTTGCTAAATTTATTCCTAAATATTTTATTATCTTTGATTCTATTGTGAATTGAATTTTTCTCAGTTCTATGTCAGTTTCTTCTTTGCTAGTATATTAGGTATAAAATGGCCTTTTTTTTATATTGCTGTCTTATCCCACAGCCTTAATATACTTGATTTGATCTATAAGTGTTTTGTGGATTCTTTAGGGTTTCCTCCATACAGGGTCTTGTCATTTTTTGATAAAAAATACTTTTTTTTTTCAATCTTAATACTTTTTAAATTTTTATTTTTATTTGTTTGCATTGGATAAACCCTTTAGTGCAATGGTCAATATGTGGTCAGAGCAGACATTCTTGCCATGTGCTCAATATTAAAGAGAAAATATTTAGCCTTTTACCACTGAGTATGATACTGGCTATGGTTTTCTTATAGATGGACTATGTCAGGTTGAAGATGTTGCCTTCTATTCATTATTTGTTGAGAATTTTTTATAAAATCATGAATGGATAAATTTTTTCAAATGCTAATGCTGAGTCTATTGAGATGGCTATGTGATTTTTTTGTTCTTTCTTCTGTTAATATGATATATCACATTGACTATTATTAAATGTTAAATTAACCTTTCATCCATAGGATAAATGCTATTTGGTCATTATACATTAGTTTTCTAATAAGCTTCTGGCATCAACTTGCTAATATTTTGTTAAGGAATTTTTGTACCTGTGTTCATGAGTGATATTAATCCATGCTTTGGATTTTTTTTTTTAATTATTAATTAATTTTTGCTGTGTTGGGTCTTCGTTTCTGTGCGAGGGCTTTCTCTAGTTGTGGCAAGCAGGGGCCACTCTTCATCGTGGTGTGCAGGCCTCTCACTATTGCTGCCTCTCTTGTTGCGGAGCACAGGCTCCAGATGTGCAGGCTCAGTAGCTGTGGCTCACGGGCCTAGTTGCTCCGCGGCATGTGGGATCTTCCCAGACCAGGGCTCGAACCCGTGTCCCCTGCATTAGCAGGCAGATTCTCAACCACTGCGCCACCAGGGAAGCCCCATGCTTTGGTTTTTTTCTGATGTTTTAAATTGACTTTTGGCATTAAGAAACAACGAATAAGCTGGTGTTTTCTCCTCTATTTTCTGAAAGGGTTTGCAAAGAATTGATATCATGTGGTCTATAAGTAGTTGATAGACTTTCTCAGTGAAGCATGAAGGCATGACTTTTTCTTGATGGGGAAATTTTTAATTACAGCTTAATTTTTTCCACTTGTTTTAGGTCTATTAAGATTTTCTCTTTAATTTTGGGGTCAGTATGACAATTTATGTCTTCCTAGGAATTTGTCCAGTTCATCTATGTCAACTAAATTTTTGACATAAATTTATAATATTATTTTATAATATGTATTTCACTACTCCTTTATTATTGATTTTCATAATTTGACCTTAATTTTTTTTATTTTCTTATTTTAAGCCATGCTTTAAAATACTACTAATAAGGCAGTTCTAACTCAAATTGACTCAAAAAGTTATGGGATCTGATTGAGATATCACCAAGGATAAAGAAAGAAGATCTAACAAAACATTCTTGAAGCCATGAGGGACAAAAATAGAATTAGTTATCGATTATTTATCTGAGCCCAAAATTATTAATAAGCTAGTTATTCAATATAAGCAACATGGGTCAGTGATAATTGGAGTTTAAATGGCTTGACTACTAAGAACACAGCAATTAATTGTGTAAGATTTTGGTTATTTAATATTTCAAAGTTCATAATTGAATTTACTTTCTAAGTATTCAATGATAACTAGTTTCTAATTTGGCAAAGATTCAGATAATAATGCTCATGCCAAATCAAGTTTAAACAAATTTCGTCATTGCTCTTTCAAAGATTAGATGAGTCAGAAAGGAAATAAGTCATTAATTTTTCACATAATTTAATGAATTATAAATGAAAACATATATATATATTACTCTAATAAATATATTACTTTGTGAAAAGATCAATACTTGCTTGAGTATAGTAGTTCTCAAACAGAAATGTTACTATGTACCCAGACAGATTTACAAATATAAGGTGACATTTTTAAACATTTAACTAGAAAAAGTTTTACAAATATGCAGTAGAAGAGAGAATTATATAATGAAACCTATAAACCCATCACTCATTTTCAACAGTATGAATAACTTGTCTTTGTTGTTATTATAGTTTTTCCTCTATTCTTGTTTGGGCATTTACTTTGCAATTTCCACAGTGATGACTAGTGACATTTAAAATTCAGTATTTCTACAAATCCTACAGTGCACAGGAAAATCTCACACAACAAAATATTTGTCTTAGCTAAAATAGCAAAAGCACACCTTTGAGAAACACTTTTAATAATAAGATGTTACAATACTGATCATATTTTGAGCCATAGTACTCATTGGGACAGATGTTCAAATCTATATTGCAGGAGGATAAATATTTAAAACTACCAAAAGGGAATTTTTCAAGGGTAAAAATAAGCTTGAATTAATAACATATTTATACATTATAATATTAAATCTGTACTATAAACATAATTTTGAGAGAAGTCTTGCCCCATCCTCACACTAACTTAAAATAAAACTATAATCCTGAGGGGAAAAAAAACACTTTCTTCTTCATATGTCCTTGGGACTTGTAAATTATGTACCAAGTAAAATAGGAAGTAGAGGCTGATTTGTACATTGTACAGAAGTTGAATAGGTTAATATATAATAGAGTTTAAGAGCATGGACTTGAAACTAGAACACTTGGATTCAAAACCCATCTTACCACTTTTAACTTGGAATTTTTGGAAGAGTTACATTCCCCCTCCGTTCTTCAGAGTTCC
This sequence comes from Globicephala melas, assembly GCF_963455315.2. NCBI lineage: Eukaryota > Metazoa > Chordata > Mammalia > Artiodactyla > Delphinidae > Globicephala > Globicephala melas. The sequence continues at coordinate 17,959,654 of NC_083316.1, read as the reverse complement.
ATATACAATAAGGGATAATAATGGTCTTTATATTAGAGTTGCCTGTGAAACCTAAATGAGCTTACCTGTGAAATGTGTCTTAGAATATGGGTACATTATAAGTATTATGAAGTATTAGGCATTGATTTTGCTGTAGTTTTTGAGAATTTATAGTTTGTTTAGGAAAATGAACCAAATTTAACCAAATTGTTGATTTTATCTGTATTTTATGATATATGAGTACTTAATATCAATAACAGAAAATGAGCTAGATCATCTCCACAAATTACAGTTGGTGATAAGAGTAATAATAATTTACCAAAACTAATCTAACATTCTGTAGAATACTCATTTAATACAACAAACTAAAAAACTTATGAATTAGCACCTATTAATATCACGAGTTGAAGAAAGATTAAATAACTTGTGAAAACTGAACCAAACCTTTTCTACCAGATAAGATAGTGCCATGTAACCAATATTAATTTTTGAATAAATAGATATTTTTTGCATCCTTCTCCAAGATTACCAATACACCTTCTATAAACACAACCCATATTACAAAATATACCATTTCTCTTCCCTTTATGTTATCTGTGCCTATACTGGTACACAATGTTGGATTTCACTGTGTCATATATGAATATGTGAACATTTCTTAAGCTACGGCTGATGGTGCATTTTATTTTTTTAGATAAATTTTAGCACAGCAGAATATTGTAGGCTTGTCAGAATCAGTCATGTGGTGAGATTTGTATTCATTCTTTAAAAGCATCCAGATAGAGATCTATAAGAATCCTAACATTATGAATGTTCAGTGGCACTGCAGATGAAGAATCTAACACAATAACCAATCATTTAAAAAGGTCTGGTGGAATGAACATAATATTTGGATTTCCATAGTCCTGGGTTTGAATATTAACTCCCCATCCCTCTAGATGTGTGACTTTGGACAAGATCCTTTGACAATTTGGGGCACTTTATCCATCTGTATAACTTCATTAGGTAAAATAAATAAGTTGAAAGATGTGCATTATGTTATGCCTTATTAGTTTAATTATTTCTGGTCTTCTTCAGCAAATGACAGAGAGGTCGGTAATATATCACAGGCTGGGGCTAAAAATTGTGATGGAATTTTGGCAGAGATAACTTTTCAAACTAATTTTTTTGATATTTCAAGAAGGAAAGGCTGTTTATTCTTTCCTTTCTTATCACAAGCAAGTAATTTCAGGGTGCATCTTAGTTTTCCACAATCTATCTCTTACTTCTACTTCCTTAAATTTATTTTAATTTTCGTCTATGCAAAGCAATCTCTCCTTCATTCTTGGAGTTTATCATCCTTTTTTGGAGGAATCATTTTGAGAGAGTTATTTAAATATGTAGATGATACTACCCAATAAAATTATAGACACAACATGGAAAAACATATGTTTTATCCAGTGAAAAATATCACTATTAGTGAAGATTGATCCTGTGAACTAACCCTGGTATGATGGCTACACTTGTGATGAAATACCAGCTAAATGTTTGACCTTAACTTTGGTGTTGATTTTCAGGGATAAATACTGGTATAGTGCAAAGCCGGTGCTCTGACAGCGTGACATTGATAGCGTCAGCATTCATCTTTTATTTATAATTAAAAAAATTAGTTTTTACTGGAGTATATCTGATTAACAATGTTGTGTTAGTTTCAGGTGTACAGTCAAGTGATTCAGTTATACATATACATGTATCTATTCTTTTTCAAATTTTTTTCCCATTTAGATTATTACAGAATATTGAGCAGAGGTCCCTGTGCTATACAGTAGGTCCTTGTTGGTTATCTGTTTTAAATATAGCATTGCCTGCTTGTAAATCCATCTTTTCATCATTTATGTTTGGCACAGTGCCTCAGCTTCCCGTAAAGAAAAGGTCATTTGGATTCCATATGAATGCTGATTTTTAAAAATGTTATTGCTGTTTACTATAAGAGCAATAACTGATCAGATTTTGTAATCATCTTTTCTGCTTTTATGTTTTTAACAGGTAACCCATTATTAACCAGCAGAGTCAACATATTAATTAATGTCCTAGATGTCAATGAATTTCCTCCAGAAATATCTGTGCCATATGAGACAGCTGTGTGTGAAAATGCCAAACCAGGACAGGTATCTTATCAATATTGTTAATTAAGAGTGTATAAACACCCACTATATGCATGTGTTCTAGGTTATATGACCTTGCATGAATATACACACATGGATCTTATGTCTTTATAAAAGAAACCATAAAAGATAGTAAATTCTTTTGAATTAATGGTATATTTGGGATGTGGAGTTAATACCACAGGGGACAAAGTGATGATGGCCTAGTGAATATTCTTTGTATAACTAAAAGTTCTAGGATTTCAGATTCTGCTGTTTTCCATTTGTATACTGTGGAATTTCTAAAGACCTTGTGACTATAAATCCAGGAAGCAAGAAACTTTAGACTACATTCTTCTATAGTATTTCTTGCTTTGCTCACATGCTTTTATGAAGGGTGCATAAAAATTCTTAAGCCCTTGAAAAATGGAAAGCTTTCTCTGGTGGCCTTGAGTAGAGCATCTGGGTTATTCAAAATATCTGAATTACATTTTCTTATTAAGTATTGCTATGCAGGGAGGTTCTAGTGGGGAGAGGATATGAGGAAGGACCATATAGTTGATAAACGTTATCGTCAAAATCCTAGAGTTTATGTGGATCATGGTGGGTAGCTAGCTTTTTTCTACACTATTATAAATGAATGAGTGAATATATAATATGATGATATAATATAACATAATATAATATAATAGGAACCAGGCATGAGCAAATGCTAAGAGTGTGATATGAAACAAGAATATAATTAATCCAATATTGTATACCTAGGTTCCAAAAGAAAAATACATCAGTATGCTTTACTTTGCTGTCTATTTCAATTACCTTTAAATAGCATAACTACTCATTTAAGTAAATTGAAGTTTTAATTCTTACTTGAAGAAATATCTCAATATTTAAAATGGTATCTTTATTGAAAAAGTTTCTTTTATAATATCTAGTATTTGTTTCAATTTGAATGTTTTCTACTGCTTCATGGAATATTTGTCCCATAGTTCTAACCCTGTGATGTTCACTAGCCTTATAGGTATTAAATTAATATTAAATAAAAGTTAAAGTATATGTTCTCATTCACACATGCCCCATTTCAAGTGCTCAGTAGCTGTATGAGATGGGTGGCTACCGTCTTTATCAGTATAGATGTAGAGTATTTCCATCAGTACAGAAACTTCTAGTGGACTGTGCTTCTCTATTACTGCTTTTGATAATTTGGGGAAAGTATTAACTTTATTACAGTATGACTTAGTCATATTTTACCAAGTGATAAATTTGAATCATTAATTTTGAATAGACACAGAAATACATTTTTTTAAAGTTTTAATGCTTTATCACTTTAAATGCATACAAAATTTACATGGGGTAAACCCAGTGCCTGATTTATTGTCTGAAATAGTAGATACTACATAAATAAATAACCTGAAGTGGTTATTTGCAGAGTTATAAGAGGTTTACCAAAATTCTACAACTTAGCTATTCTCCACTTTTCAGAGCCTTCTACTGCCACCCCAAAAATCCAATCCATTATTTTTAGGTAATTTAGGAACATTAATGGTTTCACAGCAATCAGAATTTTGTAATGCACTAAGTGAAAGCCTTTTGGAAATAGAACTCTATTTAATGCTTCTATGTTTCTCCAGTAAATTAAAGAGTTTAAAAAATTGGGAATAGTAGAAGTTATTAGAGATAACTTGATTTTCTTATATTTAGACAAAGTGGTAAGGAATCTGTGGGGACATTGGAAGCTCTTTTTTTGGGCATTCTGCATCTTATTTACATACAAAACATAACCCTGAAATGTCTGAAATGTAGTATATGAGCATTTCCTGCTTTTGACCCCAGCCATCCTGACCCTTGTCTAGAAACTATGCATAGGAACTATCTATCTCTTCTGGACTATAATTGAATATGCATGCATGTATATATGTACGTATGGCTTATTTATTTATCTATCTATCTATCTATCTGTCTATCTATCTTCAAAAGAAGTAAGAGAAAAGAAAGATGATGCTATATAAATCAATAGTGATTTATATGATGAACCAATGAAGTATGGGAGTTGTTTTACTTAGGGCAATAACTCTCAAGTGTCAATTACAGATAAGTACCAGTTTATACCAAAAATTTCATCTCTGTATGCTGTTTTAAAGGATGTTTCTTCATTGTAAAGTTATGTTCTTGATAAGTTTTGATGTTAATTTAGTAAATAATTGTGCTAGTTGATAGCAAAGGCAAAACAAAACAGAACTTCACAAATTAATTCCCAAAAATTTAAAGAAATTTTAGGGGTGAGATATAGTAATCTGAGCACATGTGAAGGAAAGTTGAAGTTTTACTTCAAGGGTCTGAAGGGTCTGTATGGTAATTATTTGACTAAATTGCCATATTTAGCCTTCGGTGTTGAATCCATGACACTTCTAAAGACTAAATAGATCCTGTGTGACTGATTTACACTAAAATAGGGAACTGAATTTCTCATTAGAGGACCCATTGTCAAAATACAAACTACTAGTACTGCACTAGACACTCGAAGCCCCAGTGTATACATTTGTGTGTTCCTGTGTGTTTCTGTGTGTGCCTACGAGCACACACAGCTAGATGGGAAGGTAGATCATAGTCATAAGACTGGGTTTCAACCATGGAATAAAAACAAAAAGCGGTAAATAACTGACATGTTTAATGGCATCAACCTAAGAGTACAGGATGCAGGCTTTGCCCGCTGGGAGCAGAATGTCATATTTGAAATCTAAGGTCTTCCTCTGGCAAATTCAAACTTAGTCTAAGAGTGTGGTCACCTGAGCAGCACACTGCTTTTATCCTCTATGTCACACACTTCCTGAAATTCTTCCTGATGCAAAACCATTGGATATGTTAATAAATAAATACCTCAAAGCCATTCTGATTTGCTTACATATATAGTGAATTATCAGTTTCATAGTTTGGCCCTTGGAAGTTAACCTCCAAATTCTTAAGGGCATCTCACTGAAGTATCAGAATTTTAACTACTTAGATTACACACTTATGGGAACAATTTAGGAAAAATTTTGAAACAAGGTTAGTCATACTTACTTCTTAAGAAAAAAAATTCTATGAAAACACAATTTGTATCTTATCCACTGGGGGGAAAGAAACATAACAACAAAAACAGATCTACATCCTGTGTATCTCTTTCTCATCATTTTACTTAGTTATGAAAATAAAACTCATTCTCACAAACATAATGATACTAAAATTTTGCTTTGCAAGGACTTTTAAATAATCAGGTTAGAAAGCATTTATTTCATGTAATTTAAAATGCAAGCAAGTACATTTTAATTTTATTTTGCTTATTAGTGAGAATTTTCAATGGCATTAACCTTTTTAGTTATGTAGATATCGATTTGGAATTAGCCCATACCCTATACTTGTACCTATTATTAAACTGTAAATATTTAGCTACTTGTTTATAAAAAATATTTGTAAATAATTGGCCTACTGATATGAATTCGAAAAATATCATTTCTGTTTACTTGCATGTTTCATTAAATAAACTTATTAGCCTGGTGTGTAGAGTTCCCTTTGAAACTGATGACTGATTTCAAGTCTCATCTCAACTTTGTTTCAGATAATTCAGATAGTCAGCGCTGCAGACCGAGATCTTTCACCTGCTGGGCAGCAATTCTCCTTTAAATTATCACCTGAAGCTGCCATCAAACCAAATTTTACAGTTCGTGACTTCAGAAGTAAGTTTAACCACATAAAAATTTACCTTTTATCATGCAACTTTGTAAAAGGACACAAAGGTAGAAATCCATGCTCTTCCTAAAAGCACTCAAGCTCATAAAATATAGAAATGCATATATAAGAAATACAAAATTTTATGGCTAGCAGTAAACTAAATGTTAACCTATATAGACTATATCTAATGAGGCAAATTACTTCCATTTATAATGTGGACATTCCCTTAATGAGTCAAACAAACAATAGGCTATCTGGGAAATTGAATACTTTTCATGTTTTAAATATATCATTTGTTCTACATGCACTGTTTGTACATACAAGTAACTGTTTTATTTGAATAACACATGGTATGGCACAGGTCAAGAATACAGGCTTTGTAATGAGAATGATATAGGTTTTCACTCCCACTGCATTACTACTTAATGGCAGATTATCGATATATTAAATTATACTAAAGAATTTCAACCTCATAGTTAAAATAAATTAACCTCATGGTTCATTTATTAAATACAATAATGTATGCAAATCCTTTAACACAATGCCTAAAACCTATTACCTTTAAGGTAATTTTAGCTACCACCTCTGCCATCATAACTACACTTACATTTCTGCCACCACTGCCATCACTATCACTAATACTAATATTATCACGTCTGCTGCTACTAAAATCTACAAAAATATAAAGGACACTGGATTAGATATAATAAGGCTAAGTACTGATCAGTTGTTCTGACTTTATTTGTTCTGTGACTTTAGATATTTTATCTCTTCTAAGTTTCTGTAGACATAATATTGGGAATAAAAACTCCTGAGTTCATAATATTGGGTAGAAAAAAGCTAATTCTTGCTAGATTCTATGCTTATGGAACAAATGAGCACGTGATAAGATGGATGATATAATGATGATGATTGATAGGAATCAAAGGATGCTTTGAGAAAGTTAAAGTTAGTTTTCTTCAAATACTTGGGGGAAGGAAATTAGAGTCACAGAAGGAAATTCAATAAGATTTGCGTCATCAAATAACGTAATGTGAGGAACGGCTGGGAATGAAATAAGGTCCCAATTATGAAAGGCCTAATAGGTAGGGATACTACATGTTTTATCATGGAAACTGGAGTATGTTTGAGAATAGCAGTGGACAGTGTTTGTCATTTTAATTAGAGCAGCACATCTAAAACAGGGCTGTCCAAGTCAAACTGAACCATAGGTCAACCTGTCTATAAGTCATTTAAAAAGTGTATAACTTAAATCCAATGACCTGAGAAGTCTTTGAAAGGTTTACACAAGAGTTTAACATATTCAGATTTGCACTTTAGCAAGTCAGTCTGCATGCAGTGTGGACAAGACAATAGAAGGATACAAGACTATTTCTGATACTATTGTAGAAAATGGATGAGAGAGTCTTGGATTAGGATAATCCAATGGATTAAAGTAATGGCTGTGAGGATAGAGGTGAGTGGTTGGAGATAGAATATATAGAGCTTCATTCTAGATCTCTTAGATTCCATATATAAATATGATGAAGAAGAAAACTAATAAGACTTCTAGATCATTGGCTTGGGTAACTAAGTAGATGGTCACATCATTCAGGAACAAAAGTATTGACTATTTTCCACCATTTTATCTTTGCTGAAGAATCTATATATGATTAATCATAATAATATGAATCAGATCATCTTGCCTCAAAGTATAGTATTTTTTCATGATCTGAACATGTATTTGCCACTCATGCCATTTACCATATCCCCTGTTTTATCTTGATATATTTTAAGTGTAAGTTTTTTTGTTTAAATGGATAGACACTTTTTTTCACCTTTCTTTTATTTGTGAGAACATTTAAGTTCTATTCTTTCAGCAAATTTCAGTTATAATGTACAGTGTTATCAATTACAGTAACCATGCTATATGTCAGATCCTCAGACTTTATTCATCTTATAGCTGATAGTTTGTATCCTTTTACCAACCTCTCCCTATTTCTCCCACCCCCAGCCCCGGCAACCATTTTTCTACTTTCTATTTCTAAGTTCTGCTTTTTTTTTTCTCTTACATTCTGCATATAAGTGTTACCATGCAGTATTTGTCTTTTTCTGGTCTATTTCACTAGCATGATACCCTCCAGGTTCATCCATGTAGTCACAAATGGCAGGGTTTCCTTCTTTCTTATGGCTGAATAATATTCCATTGTGTGTATATACAATATATGTCGCATTTTCTTTATCTGTCAATTGATAGAAACCATTTTATGGGTGAAAATGAGGTTTAATATGTCTTTTTTCTTCCCACCATGGACAGCATAATGAATTCTATATGGTCACATATCAATAATAATACTGGGTTAAAAATAAATCTTTAAAAAAGGGGAGACTGCCTTTTGACATAACGTGTTCAAGAATATCAAACCCCTAGCTCCCTAAGTACAAATACACCAGAGACTCTGACTTCCTATTTCTATTAATCACTTTCACCCAGGTTTCAGGCTTTAATCCTTGATGGTTCCTTTCCCCAGACTCAAGTATACAACCATCAATGGCTGAAGATTTCAATATTGATTCAACTAGTCCTCATTTTTCTATTTCTACTGTCAACACAAGTGCCTGACACCACTGACTCTTACTGGGAATATTATAATAGACATTTGGCAGGTTTATATTTTGTTTCTCAATTTAAAAATATCCTCTGTGTAATGAAAAATAGATATTCCCCTGCCAAATTCTATCTTATCACATAAAGTTTTCTCAGTTTTGTGCTTCCTACTGAAATGGGTATAGAGAAGGTGCCTAATTTTTCATTGTTGAAATTATAATCTACAAATAGAATGAATGGAATATTGATATAGTAACATTTTTCTGACATACTTGTATTTTAATGAGTACTATATCTTTCTAAAATTATTTTACCTGATTCCAAAGTAGGTATCATGTACGGCTACAATGGACTAAATGTTAGTACATTTCTAAAAAACAGCAAAATGTTTCTGGGAGTGACTTCAATAGACTCAAAAAATGAAATAGTGTTATGAATAAAACAAAAATTCCACTTTTATGTACAGAAATAAAAGAAGATGGGGCTTCCCTGGTGGTGCAGTGGTTGAGAGTCCGCCTGTCAATGCAGGGGATATGGGTTCGTGCCCTGGTCCGGGTCCCACATGCCGCGGAGCGGCTGGGCCCGTGAGCCATGGCCGCTGAGCCTGCACGTCCGGAGCCTGTGCTCCGCAACGGGAGAGGCCACAACAGTGAGAGGCCCGCGTACCGCAAAAAAAAAAAAAAGAGAACAAGTGCATGCAAAACAACACTTTCAATAGAAATATTAGTAGAACTAATATAAAATTTTAAATTCTTATTGCCTTGGATTATTCCAAGTAAATATTGTATCATTAATTATATCAAAATGATTTAATTTTGTGATTATATTAAAGTGATGATTATTATAATTCATGATATTTAAAAATTTTAATGACTCGATGTTTTTCACACATTTTATTTTCCTTTCCATGTTTCTTATGCTGTTTTGCAAAAGTGAAAAAAATATATATATATTCATATATATATGTATTATAGATATGGATTAGGGAAAAATAAAAAATCAAGCTTTATCTGAAATATTATATTGATATTTGTCAATTTTAAAGAACAGGTTCTTAGGTAAGATGTTATACTGATTCATCCTTTGTAATCTTGGTTCTTCTAATCATGTAAGGAAACATCCACTGAAGTATTTTTTCTCTGTGAGATTTTGATGTCAGAAAAAAATAGTCTGTCAACACAACATACTCTTGTCTTGTAAACCTTTTTCTATTCTTTCTGAATAGAAAATTTAATTCGTACACCAGACAAGATTAATGTTTCTTCTTTTCCTAAGGATTGCTTTGAATACATTTGATTACATTTTGGCAGCTTTCATAATGATAAAAGAAAGAATTAAAATATGGATGTTTTTTACTGATTCAAGAAGAGCTTCCTACTGTTTAACAGATACCAACTTGAAGATTTCAAGTGATACTCATGGTAACCATCTTATCATAAATGTCATGTTTTGTAGACAACACAGCTGGCATTGAAACCCGAAGAAATGGATACAGCCGCAGGCAGCAAGAGTTGTATTTCCTCCCGGTTGTAATAGAAGACAGCAGCTATCCTGTCCAGAGCAGCACAAACACAATGACTATTCGAGTTTGTAGATGTGACTCTGATGGTACCATCCTGTCTTGTAACGTGGAAGCAATTTTTCTTCCTGTAGGACTTAGCACCGGGGCTTTGATTGCAATCCTACTGTGCATTGTTATACTCTTAGGTTGGTTTCAATATTAATCACATATTCTCCCTCTCTCTCTCTCTACCCCTCCCTTATTTGTGTATCTCACTCCTTATTTTACCATGTAAATCAGTTTTTTCTTCATTGAGATGCTACATCTGGTTAGAAGGAAGACTATCTATCTATACTGAATTATGTAATTATTATTAAAGTTAATTATATTATGAGTATTAATTTTCTATTTTATTCCATATGGAAGTATACCAATAGAAATAATTCAATAACATCATCAAAAATATAAAAGTATGTTCAAGCCCTAGAGAATTTTCAAGTAATAACAATTTGTGACACTTGCTGCGATGAACTTTTCTATGACAAATATCTCATTTGCAGCAACGGTTTTAAATTCATTTTTTACAGCCTAGTAATTATTGCTGCCTAATAAAGTGTTGTATAACCTTTAAAATTATACTAGATGAACAGTAGTTGTCAAATAACAGTTTGATAAAGAAAGAAAGAAAGGTGAAAGAACAGGAAAGAAGTAGAAGGTAAAAGCACCTCCAAATTTTTTTTCTGTCTAAAGTGCTGGCCAGACACAATTCTTATTCCACTTTTCTCAGATCTCCTCACATCAAAAACTCTAACCATTCCCACTAGAACAGAACAGAACACAGTGAAATATCAAGAAGTGCAGCAAAGGGAAAGGATTGAAGTAAATGTATTCTGTAACATCTCTGTGAGAATAAAAACCTACTTTAGGGGCTTCCCTCTTCCATCAACTCCGTCCAGCTGACTATATTTCATTTATTCATTCGCTGCCAGATTCACAAAAGCAAAGAGAGATTTTCTATTTTTCTAAGCATTCTTTTAAATTAAAATTGCAACAGAAGTACAGTTGGGCACTGTGGGATCAGCTTCTATATTCATGTTTATTATTTAACCAAAATATTCTGACAAACGTACATACCTACCTTTATCTCTAGGCTAGAAAATAGAATTTTAAAAATGTACCAGGGTGTAAAGCATGGTACAAGGTATTATATACTAATTTGTGAAGAACATTCTCTGAGTCAGAAGCTCATTTTGGTTTGGAGGGTAAAGTTCTAGTCCAATTTGCATGATGTGGATATTAATTCCATGCAAATAACCTTGATGTGTAGAACAAAGTATTCTTTATGTCTTTAAAATTTAGAATTATAAATTATATCTGACATCTGTTTGTGCTGATGATATAAACCCCTTTAAAAGGGAAGATGCAAAATAATGTTCTCACACTGAAGCTGATCAAAAGGTGTTTAACTTCAAAACAAGCGTTTCTTTTTCATACTCTTGTCTAGGGGCTGTCTGAGTCCCAGAGGATTTCCGTATCCACCTAGGCATGATTTGGTACATTCTGGATGCTCGTCTTTGTCCTCTTTGGCCCTCTTACAGAGTAACAATTCATGTTGCTTAGGTTAGCATTATCACATACTGTCATCTGCCACTCATTCATCCAGATATTTACCAAGTGTCCACCCTGCTCCTAGCTGTGAATTGCTAGTACACAGCTGGGAATGTTGACACTCTTAGTCTTGCCGTGGGGTCTGCTTACAAATCCATCTATTCTTTGATCTCCTTAGCCAGTCTCATACTCCTTTAGATCTTCCAGCATATTCTTAGCCCTTTTTATGTCTTTTTTTAGGGTGAGAATCTTGCGGTGCTTAGGAACTTCTATTTGGCCCTCAAGCACATCTAACTAGTCTCTTTCTCAGCCATAGATACTCTAAAGCCATTTTATAAATATGCAGGGTTTCTCTGTGAGGTTTACAGTCTCTCACACACTCTCTGGGTGAACAACAATAGTGCTTTTAGTTCTGAGATTTGCCTAAAGCCTGGAAGGAGTGCAGAGTGCTAAACATCTCTGCAAGGCCCGTTGTACAGAAGCTCTACCTATATCTCCTCTGTCTTCCTCCTTAATTTTGGAAGAAGAGGGAATAAATGGGCTTTTGTCATCATGCAGTCTCCTACTTTCTAATCGTATGACAAGAGTCTTCCTTCCAGACTATGTTATGGTAAACCAAACACTTTGGCTTTCAATCTATTGCCACCACTATGGAGGAGAGGGGAGTATTATGCCAGGCAAAGTTGAGCACTGACTTCATGGTGTGAATCTGTGCTTATTTACTCCCAGAAAAAAATAAACACTATTGATGTAATGATGGCTGTGAGTTAATGGGGAACAAAGCTATTCAATAATGTGGGTCTATAAATTAAGTATTTCAAAATATTATCTTGCTTCAAGAAGGTAAACTGAATACTAGACATTTGGTTTGGAAACTATCTCAATATGGTAGGACACATAAATGTAAATAATTTGTGGTCTTATTTGACATAATTTGAAAAGCTAAGTCCCTTATATTCTATATTCTTTCTCTCTCTCTTTCTTGTTTATTGTATTTAAAAGTGATTGTCACGTGATTTGTGTTTATTGCATTATAAATACAGTAATGTTAACAACTGAGAAATATAGGTATGGATAATATCTAAGTGTTAGCTATGGGCAAACAATATTCAAGTTTTATTATTTCAATACTATACAGTTCTCTGTATGATTGAAACAAACATTCTTTTTTTTCTTTTTAAATTTTGTAACTCACACTTTTTACCTGACACTGAGATATTTAAATACAATACATGTTAAATATAAGGCTACAATGGTTTGATTTTGTGAATAATTTTGCTGTGGTTACATATTAGCTACAATTCCAGAATGAAATTGAATTTAAACAATGAAAAAAAGTCAACATAGATATGATCCTTATAGATTACAGTATGTTTACTTTGAAAGTAATAGGATACCATTAAAAACACTCAGCCAGCCCTGATCAATTTTATTTTTTATGGAGAGTTGGGCTGACATATTCTCATATTGCAATCTTTGTCTTGTTCTAGCCATAGTTGTGCTGTATGTAGCTCTGCGAAGGCAGAAGAAGAAAGACACCCTGATGACCTCTAAAGAAGACATCAGAGACAATGTTATCCATTATGATGATGAAGGAGGCGGGGAGGAAGACACCCAGGCTTTCGACATTGGTGCTCTGAGAAACCCAAAGGTGATTGAAGATAACAAAATTCGCAGGGATATAAAACCAGACTCTCTCTGTTTGCCTCGTCAGAGACCACCAGTGGAAGATAATGCAGACATAAGGGATTTCATTAATCAAAGGCTACAGGAAAATGATATGGACCCCACCGCCCCACCATACGACTCATTGGCGACATATGCCTATGAAGGCAATGGATCAGTAGCCGACTCTCTTAGCTCCATAGAATCTCTGACCATGGAAGCAGACCAGGACTACACCTATCTAACAGACTGGGGACCACACTTTAAAGTCTTGGCAGACATGTTTGGAGAAGAAGAGAGTTATAAAACTGATAAAGTCACTTAGGGGAGAAGCAAAGGCTAAAACACAACCAACAAAAGAAATTTAAGAGAAAGGAACATAAATAGACATCACGCTTCTACACACACACCACACACACACACACAAACACACATACCGGGCTTTCTAGGACAAGATTCCTTTGATTATTTGGTTTCTAGCAAGTTGCTATATTTATCATATTGTCAGTTTTGGTTTATTCTGCCAACACAAGGTAATTCCTAAAATGTGTACTTGCTTGGTTTTGTTTTGTTATTTTGGAAACACACTGAGACAAGCTCAGGCCTATTAAATACAATTTACTGACGTGACAACCTAGAACGAAGATAGCTATGTGGCATCACGGTGGAAGAGTGTTAGATTTTTCTTAATTCCACTAAAGTGCCTATTGAGACTCTCATCATTTAAAGTCGTGTAGAGTACACTCTGCTGTGATGGCATTGCGGGATTCAGACACAGAGGACATAAAACAAAGACACTGTCTTTATGTCAAGGAGCAATAGCAACACGCAGACTTCTCATTCCTTTTAAGGAAAAAAGAAGAATACTTTCTGGACTCCATCTTCTTATAATTAAAATGCTCTTTTTTTTCTTTTTTAGACTGTATGCCAAAACACATTTGTTTTTCCTACCCTCTGAGAAAAGTGAAATAAATGTGATAATATCAAATTCAATATGTAAGTCCCAAATTTTAAAAGCAATGTTTGATCTTCATATTGGTTCCTATTAAAGGTGTTCATGAAAATATTCATTGTTTTCCAAAGAAATAAAATTTTTAAAAAGAAAATTTAAAAAAATCCTCTTTATAAAGAGAGGCCTCAGGGCTGAAACTCCACATTAAAATAAATATTAGTTTTGTTTTAATATTGTGCCAGGGTGTGGAAGGGTGGAAGTTTGGTTTTAACAAATCACCAGATCATTGCAGTCTTCAGTCATAGATAAAATTTAAGTTATGTTTTGTTTGTTTGTTTGTTTTTGCGGTACGCGGGCCTCTCACTGTTGTGGCCTCTCCCGTTGCGGAGCACAGGCTCTGGACGCGCAGGCTCAGCGGCCGTGGCTCACGGGCCCAGCCACTCCGCGGCATGTGGGATCCTCCCGGACCGGGGCACGAACCCGTGTTCCCTGCACCGGCAGGCGGACTCTCAACCACTGCGCCACCAGGGAAGCCCTAAGTTGTGTGTTTATGAAACTTTTTTTTTGGGAAAAAAAATGTCATTGATTTAAACAGGGGAAGAGAAATTGATAAACAGCTTCTCAGAGTTTCTTACAGTCTAGTGATTCTTTCATGAACAAAGAAAATAAAATATTTATCAAATAATACAGAATGGATTTATAGCATGTCTAAAAATATTTATTAAGTAGTACCAAACAAATGAAAAATCAGGGACTTCAGAAAATTCAAACCAAATACTAACTCTTAAAGTGAACACAAATGAAAAATCTGGTAGTTGATTTATTTAACTAACATGGATTTCAACTTTGTGAATATCATTATATTGGAGCTCAGAGTGGCTTCTTTACGCTATCATCTCCAATAATTCTAATATAAACGATACCATAAACCTTCTCTGTAAAAACTTTTACTTTTTAATTTGATGATATTTCTAAGAAATACTAGATTTTATAAGCAGACAGGTAAGCTGCACTCATTACATTACTTTTAAATGAACTTCACACTATCCAGAAATACACTTAACAAAACAGGTAACTAACTATAAGGTAATAATATATTTTCTTAATATTATAAATATACAAGTGACTATTGAAATATTAAAACAATATATAGGAAAAATAAAAGTTATTTATAGATCCATTCTGCAGACGTCATCAATATCCAGCTGTGTTTATGAAATATTTATAATTATCTTTGTATTGCAAAGTGTGAAAGTAAAACTTCACACATGGGGAAAATGGGTAGAAATATAAATAATATAGGCAAACTATATTCAGTCTTATTTATTATTAAATGCTTACTTCAAAAATATATAACTGATAATTATGTTGTGGCAATTAGGCCATTTGAATCTGCATTTCCCATCGCTCTTTTTGTGTCTCATAATTGCAGATTCTCCTTGTCATCCTTACCAAGAACAACTGTTGAATTCCTTTTCCTCCTCTGATGACTCCAACTTCACCTTTGTCTCATCCCTGGGAACTGCAATAGAATCTTGATGTAGTGTGATAATTCGCAGTATAATTTGCTTTGGGAAATATTCATGTGATTTTTAAAAAGCTGGCAATGTCATAACCATTCTGGAGCAAAAATTAAGTCAACATCTAGGTTTTCCCCAGCAATATGACTGGGTATGCCATGATGTGAGACTCTTTGAAGAAGGTTAATATGCAAATCACTTCCAGCTGACAAAATGATTCTTGTCAGGAATTACTGCATCTTGCACCTTGCCTGAGAATCTGACTGCCTCTGCATGCATTCACATATCAGAAGCAATGATGGCACAAAGAAAACTTGGGAGGGGCAGGTCATTTCAAACTACACGACTGAGGTACTAAGCAAGTACATGAAATTGGTGGGTCTTACTTTCTCCACACTAATCATCTTTTTTTTTTTTTTCGGTACACGGGCCTCCACTGTTGTGGCCTCTCCATTTGCGGAGCACAGGCTCCGGACGCGCAGGCTCAGCGGCCATGGCTCACAGGCCCAGCCGCTCCGCGGCATGTGGGATCCTCCCGGACCGGGGCACGAACCCGTGTCCCCTGCATCGGCAGGCAGACTCTCAACCACTGAGCCACCAGGGAAGCCCCATCTTTTTTTAGTACCTCTATCTTTTATGTTTGTTACACCACTGCATTAGTTTATTATGGCTGCCATAACAAAGCACCACCAGAGTGGGTGGCTTAAAAAAACAGAAATTTATTTCCTTGCAGTTCTGGAACCTAGATGTCTAAGATTAAATGTCTGCAGAGTTGGTTTCTTCCAAGGGCCTCTGTCCTTGGCTTGTCCATGGCTGTCATTTCTCCATGTCTCTACGTGGTCTTTCCCTTGGGCTAATTCCTCTTCTTCTAAGGACACCAATCATACTAAGCCCACTCATATGACCTCTTTTTATCTTAATTAACTATTTAAAGACCCTATCTCCAAATATAGTCATATTCTGAGGTACTGATGGTCAAGACTTCAAAATATGAATTTTAGGGGACACAATTCAGCCCATAACAACCACACAGATGTTAACAGAAAAAAACCCCAAAAAGTGTTTGATTTACATCAAACAAACAAACAATGTGAAAAAAACAAAACAAAGCAAAACAAAAACCATGAATGGAAATAATTTCATGTAAAACGGGAAACCACAAAAGTGACAAGGTGAAAAGAGGTCTTTTGGTGCTCATATATTGGAAAATTATGGGATATCTTTCACACTACTGAAAGCAGTAGTCCTAATATTTCAATACTTATAAATAACTTGAGATTCTTTTTTATTTATAATATCACAGTAACAGGTCTTCATTCAGGAGTTAAGCAATATAAAAATTCCTTAGAATTTACAGGGGTGTTGTGACTATTAATAACTTTTTAATTACATTGCATGTTTACCTTTACAGAAATATATGTGGACATATTCTATGTAACATGTGTATGTTATATGTTTTTTAAAAATGTAACTTTTGTGTTCAAAGAAGTATTAGATCAACACAAAAGAGTGAACTAGTGGTGTGATACACTAGAAATAATCTAAAATTGCTTTTATACCAAATTCTATCACTAACTGGAAACGTCATACGGAGGCAGCACCTTAACCTTCCTGTCATCTATTCTCTTTGGTAGAATGAATCTGTTGCTCTTGGTGTTATCTAAGTTTCCTCTGAAATTTCTTGACTCTTAAGTTCTAGTTACGTTTACATGAAGTCCATTAATTCATTTACATATTGATTACATAAAATTATGAGAATCATAGAGATCTTTAAAACAAAATATAAATCTCAAAATTCTTTGAAGTATGGATGTGATTGATTACACATTGACACACCACATTCCACATCAGGAGAGCCAGACAAATACTTCTTAAGTAAAAACTGTTAAAATTCTTCATCAAGATGGAATGGTAGAGAAGTGCATAGGAAGAGAGAGAAAGAAATGTTAAAAATAGAGCCCTAATCTCGAGCCAAAGAGGAAAAGCAAGTGATATGAAGAAAACGTTAGAAACTTCCTTATCTTTAGGAGGAGGACATTTTAGAAGTCCTTGGAAAAAGTTTCAGTACCTGTTGTATTAAAACAGGAATTCCTAAAAGCAGATGTAAATATGCAGTTACTATATTTGAAGTGAGTCCCAAAATATAGCGAGGTCTGAAAAGAATTAATAAAATGTCAGTAAAAACATCAGTTTACTTCCTAAGAGAAGAGTGGGAGGGAGTTTTTTTTTTTGTTTTTTTTTTTTGCGGTACGCAGACCTCTGACTGTTGTGGCCTCTCCTGTTGCGGAGCACAGGCTCCGGATGCGCAAGCTCAGCAGCCATGGCTCACGGGCCCAGCCGCTCCGCGGCATGTGGGATCTTCCCGGACCGGGGCATGAACACGTGTCCCCTGGATCGGCAGGCGGACTCTCAACCACTGCGCCACCAGGGAAGCCCGGAGAGAGATAATTTTGTAAATGTCTCCATGTTTGAAAAGTTCTTTTGTCTTCTCATCTGATGTATATAGTTCAGCTAAGTACACCATTACCACTTGGAATTATTTTTCCAAGAATCTGATCACTTCTCTTACATCCATTGTTACAAAAGAGTATACACACATATGCACACATACATATGCAATTAAATGTTTGATAATTCCAATTTGCAGCAAGTTTTGGATTGCCACTTAATTCTTTTATTCAAGTCCCTTATATTTCTTAGTGTAATGGATTTTCATAGCTATCAGTCCGTCACTAAATTTTTCAAAAAGGAGTTAAACTTTATTAGGAATTTATTTTTTTGTTTTTAATTGTCCCCACTTTAAGATGAATAAATAGAAGGTAGAGTGTCCAAACAACTTGTGCACAACCAATAAATCATAAACTAATAGATGGCAAAGCTCTTCAATTGTGAAGAGTTTAAGTACATTTATTTTTTAACTTCCTTTCTGGGTTCTTCCCATAATTTTTCCAGCTTCTACACTGTTATATATTACATTGCAACAACGAGTATAATTAACACAAGCTCCTGGGAATTCCGGGTCATACTACAACATAATATGGTACTTCCTTAAAAGAGAAAAAAATCTAAACATCATTGATTATGATATCAATATCTTACCCAGTAAGCAAGATTTTAAGACACAACAGTTGCCTATAAGACAAATAAAAACTTGATTATACAACTGAAAATACTGATCTCTATATTACCAAGAATCAATGTATTTGAAACTATATCAGTTGCACTTTCTTTTAAACATTCACATTAATGATGTATATATATTATCCTGAGCTTAACTTTCCTGAATTTTCAATCCAATTATGTCTATTTCCCCTTCTTTTTAACTTTCCATGGGTACAAATATACTTTAGCCCTTATTATCACTTAAATCTCCAATTTCTAAGTTCAGTTTACTTATCTTATGTCTCCCTCAATCCATCATCCACTGAATATGGTATTTGCCATGATTGAAATTTCCAATATGTTGTCACCAAAAATTACCTGAGACATTCTCCTCTTCTGCTCTGTCAACATTTAAAAAAATGTGACAACAGTAATAAAAGAGCTACTCATCACTGAGCATATACTTTGCAAAAAATAGGCTGCAAACATTTAATGCTAACAATAATTTGATGAGTTACATTATTATTATTATCTGTATTTCATACATGAGTAAACTAGGCTTAGACATTTGAAATAACCTGTTTACTTAGACATATTTAGCAAGTGATGAAACCAGGGCCCTAACACAATTATGATACGCCTGATCCAGCCCTTACCCCATGAGATACAGTATACTGCACTTTCACCTCTCTCACTTATAATCGACCATTTAAAAACCTGAATTCTGGTCTCTGCTCCTATTGTGTTCCTTTGAAGTTCACTAGTAACTTTATAGTTGAAAAGCCCCAATGATTCTTCCTTTTACCTTTCTGCAATTTCTATAGAGTTAAGCATACTTTTCATATCTCACCTTCAGTTTCTACTTCCACCTCTTAGTTCATTGATTTTTTTCTTTCTTCTTCTTCTTTCTTCTTCTTCTTTCTTTTCTTTCTTCTTTTTTCTTTCTTCTTCTTTCTTCTTCTTTTTCTTCTTTCTTTCTTCTTCTTTTTTTCTTTTCTTCTTTTCTTTAGTTCATTAATTTTTTTCTTTCTTCTTTTAATGTTTCATATACCCCTCAGAGAGCTTACATAAATAATCCCATGGAGTCTTCCCATCTGTTTTCATTTCTTTTTTATACCATTGAGATTTGAAGATCTCTTGCTATAATCATGATTTTTCATGATATTCAATGAATCATTAAATCGCTATTTATACATTTTCTCTTTAAGCAAGATGAGGAAGTTTTACTTGCGTATATTTATACTTTCTGAACACATATACCTGGCCAATCTCTTAGCTTCAAATTCATTAGATCCAAGTCTATACCTTTCTCTTTCAGAGTTCAGTATTTGTGTTGTTACTTGGGCTCTGAACTTTCCTTCTATTCTTCTCTCTCTCTCTCTCTCTCTCTCTCTCTATATATATATATATGTATATATATATGTGTATATATATACACATATACTCTCTCAAAATACATTGCTATTTTACTATTGAAATAAACTTAATTTTTTAAAGTGACTAAGGCACTACAGAAAATTTTGGTATTTTCCACACCCAACCACACAAAATCATATTAGTTTGGTGCATTTGTTAAAGTAATGAACCAATATTTACATCTTTTTATTAACTGAAGTCCACATTTTGTTCAGATTTCTTTATTTTTCCCTAATGTACTTTTTCCGTTCCAGGATTCCATACTTGTTAGAACATTACATTTAGTCATCAAGTCTTCTTAGGTTTTTCATGGTTATGATAGTTTCTCAGACTTTGCTTGTTTTAAAAAACTTTTACAATCTTGAGAATTACTTGTCAAGTAATTTGTAGAATATTCCTTAACTGATATTTGTCTGATTTTTTGGTCTCATGATTAGACTGGTTACATTGGGTTTTGGGAGGAAGATCACAGAGGTAAAGTGCCAAGCTCATCATATTATATCAAAGGAACATCCTAAGGAAATGACTTATTACTGTCGATCATCTGGCTGTCATTTGTGCAGTTTCTTCACTTTAAATTATTATTTTTCCCTAATCCCAAACTGTACTCCTTGGAAGAAGGTCACTCTGTACAGCATACAGTTAAGGAGTGCAGCTTTATGCCTCACCTGTTGAGGGCAAAGTATCAACATAAAATATTTGGAGTTCTCATAAAATATTAAGAGTTTGTCTATTCTCCATTTACTTATTCAATCATGTGTTTGTTTGAGTAGGGATGCATAGAGATTTAATACTTTTGTTCATAATCTAACACTACTATATTTATAAAGCTATTTCAGTTGGTGCCTGTGCTACTTAACAAATCCTCATTACTGCCTAGTTTGTGTTTTGGTTTGTTGGTTGGTTGGTTTGTATGTCTTGAGCACTTTCTTACATTCTGCCACTATAAGCTCCATGCTCCTCTTGTATATTTCCTGCCCTGGTTCTCTCAAATCAGGCATTCCATCAAAAAGCCTTGCTTTCTTTTATTGGCAAAATAATATTACAAAGATCTGGATATTAAGTGTGCTCCTTGCTACTGAGGTGTTTGTATTTCTGGATCCTCTCAAATGACAGAACAAGAGAATATATATGTGTATAACAACTAGAGTACATGCATACACACACTCATCTATATATGTACATATATATGCCTCTATATGTAGCCATATGTACCTGTATTAAACTAAAAGTGAGTTCATACTGATATCTCAGACTCTAATCCATTACCACATGGATCATAATATATCGCCTTCTGTCTCACTTATATGCAACCTCTCACTACAACACTGAGAATCCTACGTCTCAACTTTTCCTATTTATTTATTTAATTGTTCAATTCTAGGACATGTGCATAGTATATCAGAATTGTTAATCCATACTCTCACTCAAAACAACTTGGAGTTGTATCACCTTTAGTCTTAGAGACTCCACTTACTTCCAAAGACTTAGGTCGCAACCTTTTTACCTCAGTGAAATTGTTTCATTCATTTGTTTAACAATCAGATTGTTTTGTCACATTCTTTATTGAACTCTTGGACTCTCTAACCTCTTTAAAATATATGTTTAAAAATTTTATATGTGCTGTAAATTACTATAGATTTTGACAAATTCATGGTGTTGTGTATCCACCATTACAGTCCCATATAAAATAGTTTCACTGCTTTAAAAAAAAAATTCTTTGTTATCCAAATACTCCCTGATTCCTGGTAACCACTCATATGTATACTCTATTTATAGTTGTGTCTTTTCCAAATTATCATAGAAATGAAATCATCCAGCACATAGTCTTTTCACACTAGCAGTACAAATTTAAGACACATTTATGTCTTTCTGTGGTGGAATAACCCATTTCTTTTTATCCCTATTCCATTGTATGGATGTACCACAGTTTGTTTATCTATTCACATATTGAGGAACATTTTGGTTGCTTCGAGTTTTTTTGCAATTATGAGTAAAGCTGCTATAAATATTTGTGTACAGGTTTTTATATGAACAGAAGTTTTCTGTTCATATAACAAATAGCACAGCCACTTGGCATTTCCACCAGCAATGAATGAGAGCTTCACTGTTATTCATTCTCACCAATTTTGTATTGTTAGTATAGATTTTAGCTATTTTGATATGTGTGAAGTGGTATCTCACCAATTTTTTTTAAATTTACATTTCCTAGTGACAAATTATGTTTAGCATCTTTTTATATCTTTATGTGTCATGCCATCTATATATCTTCTTTGTTAAGGTGTTGTTCAGCTCTATGTCTATATTTTTCATTGTTTTTATCTTCCTATTGTTTGGTTTTAAGAGATCTTTTGTATTTTGGAGCTAATTTTTTATGAGATATATGCTTTGCTAATATTTTCTCCAAGTCTCCAGCTTGTCTTTTAATTCTCTTAAGTATCTTTTACAGAGCAGACATTTTAAATTTTAATAAAGTCTAATTAATATATTATTTATTTCATGGGTCATGTTTTTTTGATTGTATTTCAAAGTCATCACCAAACCCAAAGTCAGTTAGATTGTCTCCCATTTATTCCAAAGAAATTTAATAATTCTGCATTTTAATTTTAGACCAATAATCCATTTTGGGTTATTTTTTATGAAAACTATATTGTGTGTGTTATTTTTGCATATGGACATTCAGTTTTTCCAGCATACTTTATTAAAAGAACTATCCATTCTCTATTGAATTGTCTTTGGACCTTTGTCATAAATTAGATGAACATATGTGTTTGGGTTGATTTATGGACTCGCTCTTCAGTTCCATTGATCTTTGTGACTATTCTTTTTCAAAATCAAGCTGTTTTGATTACTGTCACTTTATGTAAGTCTTGAAATCTGGGAGTGTGAGTACTCTATCTTTGTGCTTCAATGTTTTGTTGACTATTCTAGGTTTTTGTTTTTCTATATGAAATTTAGAGCCCATTTGTTTATACCTATAAGGTAGCTTGTTGGGATTTTTATAGTAATTGCATAGAATCTATAGATAAAATTGGAAGCATTAATATCCTAACAATATTGAGTCTTCTAATCCATAAATACAGACTATATCTAATTTATATGTTGTTTGATTTCTTGCTTAATTTTTTACAGTTTTCTGCATATGGATCTTACACTTGGTTTATTGGATTTATACCTAGATGTTTTTTGGTGTGTATTTTAAAAATTTTAAATTCTCATCATTATTGCTGATATATAGGAAAGCACTGACTTTTGTTTAAATTGAATTTGTATTCTGCCATCTTGCTATATTTGCTTACTATTTCAGGATTTTTTTTGGAGATGATATGACTTTTATACATAACATTCATATCATATTCAAATAAAGAATTAAAAAAAATTTCCATTCCAGTCAATATATCCCTTTTATTTCTTTTTCTTTTCTTATTGTACCAGCTAAGAATTTCACTATAATGTCAAACAGCGATAGTTATAGCAGACATCTTTGCCATGCTTCCAAATTTAGAGGTGTTATAGAATTCTTAATCAGTATATGATATATATAGTTTTAGGAAATTCCCTAGCAGTCCAGTGATTAGGACTCTGTGCTTTCAGTGCCATGGGCATGGGTTTAATCCCTGGTCAGGGAACTAAGATCCCACAAGCCACAGGCACAGCCAAAAATAATATATATATATATATATATATATATATATAAATAGATAGATAGATATTTAAAAATCAAGTGTAAATGCTTCTTCTTATTTCTAATTTGCTGAGATTTTAAAAATTATGAATGGCTGTTAAATTTTGTCAATTATTTTCTATGTTAAATATAACAATCAAATTATTTTTCTTTGTCAGCCTATTGAAATGGTGGATTACAGTGATTAATTTTCGATGGTAAAATGGTCTTGACTTTGAATGAATCATACTTGTTTGTGGTATACATACATCACCTTAATATCAAAACCAGAAATGTCATTGAAAGAAATGAAAAATATAAAAATCCTCTGTAAATGGTAGCATACCAAATGCAATTACATTTAAAATATAGTAGTCTTTATTTTCCCTTATTTTAAAGTGATTTCTGGTTTTGATATTGAGATAATGTTGATCTCATAAAATGAATGTGGTATTATCATTTCTCATTGTATATTCTGGAAAATATTATGTGCAATTGGTATTTTTTCTTCCTTAACTGTTTGGTAGAATCACTCAGTGATATAATTTGGGCCTGGTACATTTCTTGTTGAAAACTTATTAATTATGAATTTATTTAATGGATACAGGGTTATCTAAGCTATTTATTTCTCATTATGTGAGTTTTGGGAGTTTGTTTCTTCAAGGAATTGATCCATTATAACTAAGTTATCAACTTCGTGGGCATAGATTTGTTCACAGTGTTAATATTATTATCATTTTGAGATCTGTAGATCTATAGTGATGGCCCCCCTTCTTTCATTTCTTATATTATTCACTTGTGTCTTCTCACCAGTTTTTTCCTGGTTAGGCTGGTTGGAATTTTGTCAATTTCATTGATTTTTTTTCCAAAGAACTGGGCTTTGTTTTTATTGAATTTTCTAATTCTTATTTCAAATTTTATTGATTTCTGTTCTAAGTTTAATTATTTTAACCTTAAAGTTTTCTTCTTTCCACAGTTCTCCAAGATAGAGCCTTAGGTTATTTATTTTGGATCTTTGTTTTTTCTAATATTATATATTCACTTAAGGCCATATATTATACTTCCCTGTACACACTAGTTTCACTTCATCTCCCAAAATTAAAAGAGCTGTATTTTCATTTTTATTTAGTCCAAAATATATTTTTAATTTATTTGTAAACTTCTTAAATCCATGTGTTATTTAGAAAAGTGTTGCTTAATTTCTAAACATTTAAGGATTTTTTGGGTTATATTTCTGTTTCTGATTCCTACTCTAATTCTGTTGAGAACATTCTGTGTGATTTTTAAAATTTTATTAAGTTGCGTTTTATAGCACAGAATAAGGTCCATCTTGATAATGTTTATTCTACTGTCTTTTGATGGAGTATTCTATAAATGTTACTTAGATAATGATGATTGATAGCGCCATTCAGAGGATGTATATTTTAATGATATTTCTCCTCCTTTATCTACCAGCTACTGACAAGAGATGTTGAAGTATCCTATAAAAAGGATGGCTTTTTCTATCTCTCCTTTAATTTCTATCAGTTTTTGCCTTATATACCTATTTAAGATTATAGATCTTCTTGGAGAGTTGATTTCTTCTTTATGCCTGGTAAATTCCCTTTTTTATCTCTAATAATCTTGCTTCTGCTCTGTTCTGAAGTCTGCTTTGTCTGAAACTAGTATAGGTACTCTAGCTTTCTTTTGATTATTTTTAGCATGGATACTTTTATCTATCCCTTTACTTTTTGACCTATGGCATCTTTATGATTTAAAGTTCTTTCCATATACATACAAAATATCATTGTGTGTGTTCTTAATCTTCTCTGATAATTTCTGACTTTTAATTGGTGTTTTTAGAACATTATACTGGAGTCCTTCTGTGTAGTGGGAAGGTTTGAAAAGGGGGAAAGTTCTATACTCTTCTGATTAAATCTCAATGTTTTAGTAAGACTGTGTCTCAAGTCTGTGACTTTCAAAAGTATTTGTCCAGAGTTACAGTGTTTAAAAAAAAAATCATCTTACCTCTACTCTCTTCAGTGTTTTCCAATCTATTTTTAAAAGTTTTTAAAAATGTGCTGCATGAGAAAATCCTCATTCCATGCTAATATATGCACTTATATATTAACGCCATAATTTTCTTCATATAAAAATGTAGTTAATATAGGGAGCCAAATTTTCACTTAGCAGAAATAAACTAGAATAAAATTTAATTGAAGAGTCTAAAAAAAAAGAAATATGGTAAACATTCCATTCTAGTGTTACTTCCACATTAATTTTTAAACATGATTGCTTGCATGTATGTATGCATACTTACATACATATATATCACTCAAAACATTATATATGTTGGATCTATCATTTCTTAAATCCAACAACATTATTAAATGATGGTAGAATTTTATGTTTTATAACTGCTATATACACATTTGTTCAACTACAACTACAATATAGCATGCCACGTTCCTATTTAGGAAGGTCATGTGAGAAAACTAATTTTTTTCCAAGTCATTAAACTGATGGACACAAGGAATGAGCAGAGCAAAATTCCAGCCTTTCCTCATTATAGTTTATAATAAGCATTTATTATAACATCACTTAAATTCTTGAAACAGTGAAAAGGTCATATGCAAAATAAGATGATAAAAATACTTCAGGTGCTGAGCATATGAATGCTCCCACTGTAGACACAGAAGCGAAGGGAAATGTGAAATAATTACCCTTAAAATCTAGGTTTATTGTGGCATCTGTAAACTAGCTAGGTAAAATAAAATCATGTTCAGAAAGCATATTACAGATATACTTAAATCTTTTGTTATTATAAGGATGTTACATTTTGGTGCAGAGCATTTGGTCTCTTAGAAATGATAGCTTCATACATTCAAATAATTTACCAAGGTTAGGGAAACCTTATATAGAAACAATAGTACAGCTTTTGAATTAAGAAAATATATTTAGAGATTAGAACTATTCTTATTTTCAGATATATAGGCTTATAATTTTTAATACTGGAAGAAACTTTAAATTAACATTTAGTGATAATATAATGTGATTCAGTCACAGCTATGCTCCCTATCTTTCATTTCATCTGCAGAATCCCTGTGAAATTATTACCCCTCATTTCACAATGCAAATACAAATTCTCAACCTGGTTAAATAACACACCTACAGTCACTTTGCTCTTAAGTGACAGTTCTGAGGAGAGAAGTAAAAACAAGTAAAAATAGCAGCAACAAAAAACAATGATAACTACAAAACCTTCCAATTTTATACCTTGCAAAAAAGTATTTCTACAGAAGTGTAAAGAAATATATATGCTCTTATATCTGTTCATTTCAATATCAAAGATGCCTGACTTCTGAATGGACCATTCTCTCAAAAGAATTCTAATATTAAAGAAAATCAGAATATTAGAAAAGTAAAAGATATTAAAGAAGATTAGAATATTGGAAAAGTAAACCTTTTTCTTATTGCAACACACACATCATGTTTCACCTTGAAGTTCACTCAAAAGGAAAATGCATTTTCATCAATTTCCTAGTAATAACACTTGAACCTTTAATTTTTTTCAAATGTGAAAACTGAGGCACTGAGTGGTTATATAATTTCCCATTGTCTCAAAGCTAATAATTTCAGAACCCTGAAAATATGGACATTTTGTTAGACTGACTTCAATGGTTAAGCTCTTTCCATATCGTTTCTCTGTCTCCCCTTGACATACCTAAGCTCGATAATCTTTGGCTTATCTCTAGACTATTTCATTTTCCATTCCGTATGGAAGTTGTTTTAAAATTATCTGCCAGGTTCGTTTCCAATCACTGCCACACACCACACTTTCCTCTACATATCTCAGAAGAAAATCAAGTTTCCAATTTTATAGTGTAACTATTTTGTTTTATTGAAGTATAGTTGATTTACAATATTACATTGGTTTCAGGTTTACAACATAGTGATTCAATATTTTTTATAGATTATAGTCCATTTAAAGTTATTACAAAATAATGGCTATATTTCCCTGTGCTGTACAATATATCTTTGTTGCTTATTTATTTATAGAGCAACTATTAATGATCTTTGTTTTACAGACTCTCACCCATTTTTCTTCCCTTGTGTCTTATCTTTTAGGAAGTATTTATGCAATTTTCAGTAGTGTCAATTGTACAGTGCCTTGTGCTAGAGCCTAGTATTTGTGCTCTAAATATGTTTTGGAATTTAAGGGATGAGGATCCAAAGAATATAATTTTCAGGTTACTATACTTTTTATAATACTTTTCCTTCATACAAACTGATTTATTTATCTTTGGTTTTCTTTTGCTTATTATCAAGTTGCCAAGATTTTCTCATAACTCTGAGCAATAATAATACTTGATTATATTCTATTGGGTGCTTTAGTTGTCATTCATTTATCCTTTCAAAAAATATTATTAATTGGGTATCTAATTTGCACCACTCAGTAAAAAACCTATGTGGGAGAAATGTATATGTTTATATTCCTTTTTATATGAGTTTATATGAACAGAACAGATAGATTATAAGGAATTTTGAAAAAAATATTGCCTATAGTTTTAGAAGTACTCACACCTCCACAAAAAGCATCATAATTAATATAGATCCAAGTGCTTCTTCTGTAACTTACCACAAAGGGGAAAATGTGGCATTACAACATGTTTTAATGTAATCTTCTTCCTTTTCCCCACTATCAGGGTCTGGTCTTTTGATTACTTAATACATGTCACTAGAATATTTAAAAACAATTTTATTCTGGGATTCATAGTAAATTGTTACAGTCTGCATCAGCAAATTGGCTTTTCATAGTAGTAAAAAACGAGAAGCTTGCTTATCTAACCAGATGCCAAGTTCATTTTAAAATAATCTATAATTTAAAATAATCTATAGCAATCATTTAAAAATAATCTATAGCAGTGCAATAATGTTTCAATTTAATAATTTTTTTCAATTTTTACAGTTTTTCAACATATTACCAAATTAGGTGACATCTTTATTTTTCTTATTATTCAGAATTCATTTATTCATAGGGCAAATATTTATGGATTATGTACTCTGGCTATACATCATGCTACACACTGGAGAAATAAAGGTTATCAAAACATTCACATTCCCTGATTTCTGGAAAATTAAATCAAATGTATAAATATATAATCAAATATATATACATGTCAAATAAATATATAAAACTGGTACTCCCTAAGTTTGGAGACTTCAGAGAGGGAGAATGCCTATCAATGCTTTATCTTAGGATGAATTGATCAATTGTATGTCTTCCCCTGTGCATAGTACATCTTCTTAGACTCTGTAAAAAGTAAATTGTAAGCCTCATGCAACAAAATTATTATTTATAAATTATATAGTTGTACAATTAATGGGCTTTTACTCTCAGTTAAATTTTAGCTCTGCACATTTTTTTTTTACCTTATTACATATAGTTTCTGTGAGCCTTCCATTCAGAATATGATATGAATAGTAGCGTCTTGTTACTGAGTCCAAGCTGGCACTGCTCACCTCAGGACAGGTCAATAAGTTGACAGCGGAAGTGTTGGGACATGGAATGGTGACTTTATTTGGAAAGCTAGCAGACTGAGAAGATGGTGGACTGATGTTCCAATGAACCATCCTACCAGAGTTAAAATTCAGGCTTCTTTTATAGTAATGGGGGCGGGGAGGTGTGTGTGTGTGACTGGTTGTCTCACTCATTTCTATGCCAGCCAGATCCTGGAGAGGATGATAGTCCTTTGTTCTTGCAATTGTCCACATATGTCTGGTCACAATGTTCCTATAAACCTTCAAAAAGACAAAAGTTATTTTCTGTGCTGCAACTTTCTATCTCTATATTAAGGAAAAGTATTATACTTTAAATGTCAAGCCCGAGAGGCAGAACATTGAGAAAGGGCTATCTTGTATATTTCAGGCTATTTACTGATTGACGAGACAAAGGTGCAGCGGCAGTTTGACTAAGCACAGGCAACAGAGCACAAAGGTTGGAGCTAAAGGAATAGATCCAATATGGAGTCAGGTTTGTTCTTTTTGTTACAATCTCAGCATTATATCTAGTAATAAAAAATAAATCAAATTTTAGAAGAATAAATAAAAGAGCCAACTGTCTGATCTTTGTCCTTAAATCAAAATTTCAATAAGTTGGAAAAAAAGTAAACAAAGCAGTGGATTTCGAAAAGAATATTCAGACAAGAAATTGCTTGGTTAGTGTATGAAGAGAGCATGATAGCTGATAGCATTGCAACTATTTAGTCTTATACACCTATGTTGTGTGTTTCTTTACTTGTGTGTCAAGAAGATTGTCTGAGAAACTCTTTTATAGTGGAAATATTTTTTATTGAAAACATTATTTTGTTCAGTGACATTTTGAATTTTAGAGAGGTAGGTAATGCACCTGTTTAGCTTAACACAAAGTAATAAAGTTTTAGTTATGGAGTTGTAGACACTAGTATGCTGGGTATTTTGAAAGACTTAAAATCTTTTCCTTAATAACAAGAAATGATTCTCCTTGATCACTGACATATAATAAAAAGTACTTATACTCACTCTGCATAAAATTTTATAATGGATGAATTAGGAGAATTGTATTAGTAATGACACCCAACGATGTCTGCATCCCTAGATACAATGCCCGGACATTGACTATGGTCGACACCATGTGATATGGTTTCACCATTTGGGAGTTGAAATATATAATGTGAGCTGTGGGTTGAAAAGTGCCTGCACAGTGGGACATGTCCTTTTTTCTTGTTGCTTTTTGAATGTGGTCACCATATGAAGATGCCTGGGTTGGTCCCCTGAAAACATTTGGCCAGTAGCAAAATCACCAGTACTATAAGTAAGGCCATCATTACCATCCAGCCCAAGTTGAGCCTCCTAGTTATTGTAGTTTCATGAGTGACCACAGGAGACCAGCTGAAGAACCACCCAACTAGGCCCAGGCCAAACCCCAAATTGGGAGAAGATAAAACGTTGTTATAAGTCATTACATTTCAGAGGTTTGCTATATAGCAATGTAATGTAAAATCTCATATTTAGAGTGATCTAGTCACAAGTCCAAGGTGGCCATTATGGGGTAAATGTAATAATAAATAGCATCTGCATAATACTTTATGTATAACACGTCTTCATGGTAATTGTTTTATTTGGTCCCAAGATCTTCTAAATTCTTATTGTACTTTTTCGTTCATTTCTTTCCTGCCACAATGCGGTTCTAAGTAACTAAGTACAGTGTATAAAAAATACATAAAAAGAATTTAATGGACCACTCAGCAGAATAAAAAATATATGCTAAACGTCAATAAAAATAAATATATTTCTCCTTGTTGGCAATGATTTGAAAGTTGTAGAATAGTGTTTGTGTTTATTGTGGTAGTAAAAAACAATCTTCTGGATATTTTAATGTACACACCACATATATTTACAGATGTCAATACTAAGATATTTGATAAATTAATTCTTATTTATTGTGGTCAACTAAAAAAATCCCCACCCCCCCACCAAAGACATTCTTAAACTAATCTGTGGAACCCGTGAATGTCACCTTATTTGGAGAAAAAAGGTCTTGCAGGTATGATTAAGTTAAGGATCTTGAGGTGAGGAGATTATTCTAGATTATCTGAGTGGGCCCTAAATGCAATGATATATATCTTGATGAAAGAGAGACTGTTGAAGATCTGAAAAACACAGTGGAGGACGTTGTGAAGACAGAGTAGAGTGAGAGTTGAAGGTGCCGGTCTTGAAGACTGGGATGATACAGCCACAAGCAAAGGAATGCCACCAGCAGCCAGAATTCGGAAGAGGAAAAAATCAGATTATCTGCTAAAGTCTCTGGAGGGAGTGCCTACACCTTAATTTTGGCCAAGGGAAACTAATTTTGGACTTCTGGCCTCAAGAACGCTGAAACATAAATTTCTGTTGTTTGGACCCACCAAATTTGGTTAATTTGTTTTAGCAGATATAGAAAACCAACAGAGTTATGCTCTATTAAAATAGCAAATTGAATTTGAAAATATCTTTAAAATTTACATTTTAAAAAATTTCCAAAATGAATAAAACTAATGAACCATAAGGTAAATAATAGCTTGTGAACACGAAAATAGTAACTTGGATTAATCATTATTGTTTTAGCACCTATAAGGAAAATGTATTTGATGTCTTAGTTTCCATTTCAATGCCTGATCAACCATAAATGATGAGTAGGGGACACATTCAGATTGGTGATCCCAGAGCCAAATCAATTACAACCACTGCATTATGACTATAGATTTTCAGTGGCATTTTCAGTGTGATGAGAAGCAAAAATAAAATGGAAAGTTTTCACTGGAGAATTGACATATTTCATTTACATGTGGAAACTTTACTCTGATTGGCGCCTAAAGAAAATATAAGGAAAGATTGGAATCAGGGAAAATGATTACGAGATTGTTACTGTAGACCAAGTAAGGAATGATGTTACATTTAATGGATACACCATAATTAGTATTCATTTCCAGTTGTTGAAAATTTGGGTGATTTCTAGTTGAGGGCTATTAATAAAGCTGTTATGAACATTATTTAAGAACCCATTGGTGTTCTTTTCATTTCTCTTGGGTTAATAACCAGAAATGATAATAGTGAGTCATAAGGTTAGTGCATAGGAGAAGCTCCTAAACAAATATCCAAAGTATTATTTTATACTCCTCTTACTCTCCCTTCCTTCTTTTACTTAGACTTCAATTACAAATTTAATAAGCAAAATATTTTTGTCCTACAGGTCACAGGAGGTCTGTTCCTTTTCAGTTTCAGCTTTTTTCAATCTGTACATCAGTTTGGCTGGTCACTTTTACTCTGATTTCAAATTTATTGATCTTTAGTGTTTAAAGTTATTCAACATATGATCTATTGTGCCTAAAGTTTTCTTCAAGGCCTAATTCTTCTCTCAAGAAACTTCAGTAAATTTTAAAATTATTCAGTGAATCACAATATTCACTGTGAATTTCATTTATTCCTTGTTTTCCTTCTCTATCTAATTATTCTCTTTTTTATGTTTATAATTTTCAATCAAACCTGTGCATAGTGAAGGAGTTAGCCTTAAATAGGATCCAGAAAGGTTAATCCAGAAAACTTGAACATTTACATGGTAAACATATGTTTTCTTATAATCCTTCTCTGTCTTTTCTTCATTTTGGGGGTGGGTAGTATATGATTTTATAACAACATGCATTCTAATAACAAACCTAATCTTCTACCATTTTATAATCTTTTGCCTTCCATTCCAAATCCAGTAACAGATTGTGTAGATATCTATGTTCTTAATATATCTGCCCCTTCGTCTGCTTTCCACTGAACTGTTTTAGCACAGGCTCTCATTACATCTTGGCTAGATTATATCATAAAATCTCAATGTATCATTGATTTAATATTATACTAACAGAAAATATTGCTAAAACATAATGGCATTAAAACTATATATTAGTCTGCTCAGCATGCCATAATAAAATATCACAAACTGGGTGGCTTAAATAACAGAAATCTATTTACTCACAGTTCTGGAGGATAGAATCCAGCCAATTTAGTGTCTTGTGAGGTCTCTCTTCCTGGCTTGTATTTCTGGTTATGTCCTCACATACACTTTCCTCAGTGCCTGTTTTCAGAGACAGAGAGAGAGAAAGAATAAGAAGGAGGAGGGCAAGCTCTCTGGCATGTCATCTTATAAGGAGACTAATCCATCAGATGAGGACCCCACCCTTAAGACCTCATTTAACCTTAATTACTTCATTAGAGTCCCATCTCCAAATACAGCCACACTGGGGGTTAGGGCTTCAATATATGAATTGTAGAGGGATACACACATCAGTCCATATTGCATTATCACTAAAATTAAATTTTTAGTGCCATTAAAAAATATCAGTTTAAAGGTGAATCTTAAATAGTAACTTTCAATATTGGCTGTACACATGAAAGCAAAAAGCAAAGTTTCTTCCAATATGTTCTATGATATTTCTTTACTTTTTTCTTCATTGATTGGGGGTGGAGCAAATTATCTCTTCCTATAGGTTTAGGATAAAATAGTCTACTTTTATTTTGCAAATCCATCTATTAAACAGACACATACGCAAAGATATAAAGACACATAATATATTAGAAATTGTGTGTGTGTGTGTATATATATATATATATATATACACACATATATATAGTAGCAAATATGTAAAATCTATATATCATTAGAGACCAACAAACTGATTTGACTATAACTTTCAAATAACATTGAGAGAGGTAGAAATTAAATTATCTTTCCATGTTTACAAAGTAAAGCCTTGTAAATTGACTTTAATGATTAGAATTATTTCCACATGTTTCTTTTTACTTGAGCTCTGTGATAGATTATTACTAACTGAATGTGATGGACTCCATCTGAGTCACACACCTAATTTATCACTGCCTAAAAATTCAAGGACAAGACAGATGAAAATGTAGGGGATATGGCAATTAGACATGTGCTTATCTAGGTCTTATTTTAGTTCACAAAGGGAAGTTTTTATAAAGCAGAATTGTATGTAATATATAGTAATTTTTCAATTAATAGTTATGAAATAGAGAAAGAAAAATATTAAGGAACTTAGAATAATATCTTATGGAGTATATTAAATTTTAACCATTAGTTTAAGAAACTATGAAACTAGAAAAATGTACAGAGATGATAATAATAATATTGGTTTTTACTGAAAATTTTCAAGAAATTTATATAAGTTAATTTCTGTCTAATGAATTAGGATAACATAGAGCAGCTGAAGAGTTAAGAAAATAATCACAGTTAATCACAATAATTTATCAAAGAAGCAATATATTTCACAGGTAATTTTGCATCTTTCAAATTACATTTCCATTTAGATAATTTGTGATAATTATAAATCACATACTATATAAGTAGATAATTTGATTTTCAAAAAATGGTAAAATGTGATTTTACTTGAGTAGGAGTTTTGACCCCAAATACATGCATTATTTTAATTACATGTAATATATAATTATACATATTATAATAATGCAATGATTATATATATATAATGTAACTGCTAAAGAATGCAATTGATGCTGATTAAAAGTGATCTTTGCACAAAATAATCTGATTACTTAACTTTCATTTATTCTCTTTAAAATACTGATGAATTATTTAGCTTAGAGCATTGAATAAATTTGAACATCTTACAAACAAATAATACTACATTAATATAACATGCTTTTAATTTTGATCATTATTTGCAGATAGCTGATTATATTTTTCTCTTTATTCACAATCAACTTATTTAAAAGCAAGTCAGGAGTAAAATGTCTAATCAAAGACCAGTACATCTGGAGAAATGGTAGGGATTTATTAGGTAGTAATTAAAGACTTATGTTTTCATTAAAGTTCTAAATTTTGTTTAAGCAACTACATAACAAAATAGTCAAACATAAATACCTATTATAATTATCTAAATTAAAATTGAAATGCAAAATGAGTAGGTACATTACAAAGGAAATGTATCATGTAGATATTTATTTGATAGGCCACTTTTTTATGTGTGATAGAAATGTTAAATGTTTATATCTTTTCTCTTTTTTTATCCACTGACATCAATTTGGTTGTAAAGAATTGTTTCTTGTCATACATGTCTTTCTGCCCATCAAAATCGATTTAAGCATCAATTTTAGTTTAAAAAAATGACAAAAATATTTTCATTTTCAGTTGCTATTAAGCAAATGCTGAATATATTTCCTTGTATCATTTTTTTTTTTCACGGTACGTGGGCCTCTCACTGCTGTGGACTCTCTCCCTGCGGAGCACAGGCTCTGGACGCGCAGGCTCAGCGGCCATGGCTCACGGGCCCAGCCGCTCCGCGGCATGTGGGATCCTCGCAGACCGGGGCACGAACCTGTGTCCCCTGCACCGGCAGCTGGACCCTCAACCACTGCGCCACCAGGGAAGCCCCTCCGGGAAGCCCCTCCTTGTATCATTTTTTACTTCGCTTATGTATAGATGCACACATGTACATCTGTTCTTGCTGTTGATAATATAGAAGTAATCTCACATTCAGAATTACTATTTAAAGAGGAATGACTATTTTCTTCATATTATATATAATATTACTTACGTAATATTTTCAAAAAAAATGTTTAATGTTGAAGAGTTTATATGTTGGTTTTCTTGCCTCATATCTATTTCCTCTTTTCAAGAATTTGCTGGGCTTTGCTTGTAAACTACTCTGTCCACACTCTTTGCTCATTGGTTCAGGTGTTGCTGACATTATCCCATTTCAGTGATGGCCATACCTTCCAGATGTGCCCAGCTGGGGAGATCACACTCCCATGGAGATTGTTGTAGAGTGGGAACAAAACTAAAGCCATGAACAAAGCTATTCTAAGATTTTTGTTAGAATTTTTCAAAAAAAATTTTACTATTGGGTTTTATGTATTGTAAACTTAGAAGCAGTCCTGTGGTCATAATGAAGCATGAGATCTACCCACAGAACCAACAAAGAAAGCCAAGCAGAGAGATGGGGAAGCACAGTTGAATTTTGATGACATTTTTTGAGTTTCTAGATTTATCAGAAGCCAGTAATAGCTTTGGATTATTTATTTTCTTAAGAGCCTATGAATTTCTGATTCTCTAAAAAGAGTATAAATTGGGTTTTTAGGACTTTTCTATGGATGAAGAAATTTTAGATTAGCCAAGGTAAATGATTTGTCCTTGGTCAAACAGGGAGATACAGAGATTAAATCAAACTTCCTGTGCCTCTTTAGAGCTTTCTTTGTTCATGATTATATTCGTTTTAGCTGCATTAATAGATGCATATATATGTGAGTGTTGAAAGGGATTCTGTCAACTCTACAGTAAACTACTGATACAATCATAAAGTTGTTTTATGAAATCTAGTATTATTTGTTTCATTTTCTCTTGTTAATTGGTTAATTTGAAATTTCATGTGATTTGGAATAAAGTTACATGGAATCTAAATTTCATTTTACTATAGTTACTGATATAATACAAAATGAAAATTTTTTTAATCCTTTGAAATTGTTCAAAATTGTAACCAAATTAGAGAAAGAGAGAGAAATAAATTTTTCTTGGTACTGATGATAGCTGTTGTTACCTAGACCTGTCACCTTGAGGTAAATCAGCTAAATTTTTTGGATTTACATATATATATATATATATATATGTAAAATAAAAGAGACTGATCAGATTACCTATAATAGAATTTTCAGTTTTACTAAGTTTAGTATTAAAACCAGCATGTTATTAACAACATGTGTAATTTTATTATTTTTAATTTTATTTTCTTAATTTATTTAACAACCTGTGTATCTTTGCATCAAACTATTAGCCTATATCAGAGCTCTCAAAAACTGAACATATTTTATTTGGTCTATGATATAGGGCTTTAATAAGTCTTTGCAAACATTTAACAATTTGGAGAATTCACATAGAATTTGGAATTCTGTACTGCATAACAAAACAAATAATAAGATATAAAAACGTGGAAGATCTGGGCGCACTGGCCAGCCTGACCATATGGGAAAGAGTCACTGAAGCTACACAGCAGATACACCATTTAGTTAGGGCCTGCTCTGAGCCACAGTTTTCACAGACTCGTATTTTTTGAACATGCTGATTATTAATAGGTTGTGAATAGTGGTCTTTGTCTAAATAAATTTCACTAATTTATTTTATTTCCCAGACCCTGGGACATTTGGACTTGTGATCCCTCAGAAAGGCATTGATGAATATAAATAGTGTTTTTCATGAATACAAGAGTCAGGCACTTGGTTGCAAAATTATAGTCCAAGAGCTAGAGTTTGATCAACTTTCAACGTTAAAACTATGTGTTTAATAGTATATATTGTGGCCACAGTGGTCTAATTATGTGATAGAAATAAATGGCACTGGTGCAAAGCTGTTTACAGTTTAGAAAATTAGACATACTTGACAATAAGTGATGTGAACAGAAAAATTCACAGGGGGAGATTGTGGCAGTGTATTTTATTGATATAAACTGTAGGGAAATAACAACAATGAAAGACACCTGCTGTGATATAGAAAATGGATATTAAGCAGAACACTAAATTATACATATAATTTGATTACAACTGTGTTTGAAGTACATACACTAGGACTGCAGCAAAAACAAAAATGAATTGACTTTGGATAATTTTATTTATTGTTTTAAAATTTCATTTAATGTTTTCTATATTTATTTTATAATAAAAGTCATCAAAATAAAAGAGTAAAGCAAGTAATTTATTTGAGAACAGCCATCTTTATATTTTTGAAGTAACATCACAATAAATTTAATTTATTCAACAGATATTTACTGTAGACCTACTATGTCAAACACTTAACTAAACATCCATATTTCAAGATAAATACAACATATTTTCAAGTGTCTTGTGTTCCAGAACAGTATTTTCCAAAGTTTTTATATCATGAATTACATAGTAAAATTTTATTTTTTGTTTTATAAATAAAAATAAATAGTATACATCAATTTATAAATTATAAACTTGCAGTTAATTTATATATGAAATATTAGTAAATATTAGTAAAACTTAATTCTTTCTTTCCTTACAAGTAAAACAACATCTGAATAGAAGAACTAATAGTTTTTTATTCATAGACCATTGCTCTAGAATCCAGAAGACCTACCATGGAAAAGTACATACAAAGCTTAGATTCCAGCTGGGAAAGACAGGTATATAAGTGAGGAACTATAAGAAAAATATTGAGATTCCATGGTATAATATGAGGTTGAGATCACTTATGTGGTTGTATTTGATGAGGTAAGTAAATATGACAGTTTTTATTCATTAGAACTCATAGTCATTTGAAAGA
The DNA here is from genome assembly GCF_963455315.2 of Globicephala melas. Lineage (NCBI taxonomy): Eukaryota > Metazoa > Chordata > Mammalia > Artiodactyla > Delphinidae > Globicephala > Globicephala melas. Next base: position 17,920,978 of record NC_083316.1, on the reverse strand, counting down.
CAATTTCAGGAGAAATGGAGATAAGTTATCATACTATTAAATACTATCAGTGTTGTGAAGTGCATTCTGAAGATTTTTCAGCAATAATTCCAAAGAAGTTTAGATAAATAAACTTTGTTAATAATTCTATACATCCAAGTTCACAAATAAGCATGAACTTGGCTGTGTTGGCCTGGGGAATCTGAGAGAGATAAATAAGCACAAGCCTCAACCTTGGGTGTACTGCTTGTAATCCGCTCAACAACACTCATTTTTACTTACAATGGAAACCAAATACTTTTAATAATGGAAGCATTGATACTAACAGATCCGTTTTTGCTTAGTTTCCAATTTTGTCAAAAGTTTCAAATATTTGATTCAAGTTTCATATACTAAAAATGTTAACTGGTTCTACCTTACATCAAATACAGTGTTATTTGTTAGTTCATTTACAGGTAGAATATCATTTAGCTGAAAATAGTTTATATTCAGACATTAAAGGACTATGAAAATTACCTACATTGAAGGACTATGAAAGATACTTACTGGACTTCCCTGGTGGTGCGGTGGTTAAAAATCTGCCTGCCAATGCAGGAAACATGGGTTCGATCCCTGATCCGGGAAGATCCCATATGCCATGGAGCAACTAAGCCCGTGCACCACAACTACTGAAGCTGGTGTGCCTAGAGCCCATGCTCTGCCCGCAGTAAGAAATCCACGTACTGCAAGGAAGAGTAGCCCCTGCTCGGTGCAACTAGAGAAAGCCCGTTCACAGCAATGAAGACCCAACGAAGTCCAAAAAATAAATACATAAATAAATAAATAAATAAATAAATAAATAAAAATAAAGAAAGATACTACAATATGTGAATTAGTGACTGAATTTTTGGCAGTCTATTTTGTCAATTTATTTCTGTTCCCTTTATAAACACTGCATGAAGATAATTTGGTATTTGCTTAAATACATCCAAGAACCAAAAGTTTAAAGAGAAATATGAATGAATTGATATTACTTTGATAGTAGACATAATCTGCATTTGACATTAGCAGTGTTAAACGGGCTTTCAGGAGTTATGACATAAGAAAATCAGCACATAGTACTCCAAAGTTCTGTTAAGCACTAAGAATATTAAGTCTGATTCCTGTTAAATTTTTCTGTTCATTGTTCACAATTGAACATCATGCTGAAGAATTTGTCATTAGTAAATGATATTGTAAAAACATTCAGAAAGCTATTCTTCAAAATAATTTTAGTACTGTAATATAGACAAAGTAATTATACAAACTGGAAAGTATTCAAAGTCTATATATACAATGCACACATTAAATTTTAAATAAATGAATGGCATGCATAAACTTAAAGTTAATTTAAATACTAAATATTAGTAAAATGTAATTCTTTCTTTCCTGAAGATTAAAACTGCACATGAATAGAAAATTTGATACTTTTCTGGAGGTTTTTGTTTTGTTTTGTTTTTATCTACAAACAGTTGTTTTACAATCCAGAGGGCTTACCATGAAAAAGGCACATAAGAAGCTTAGAATCCAGCTGGGAAAGGGATATCGTTTCTTTCTTTTTTTTTTTTTTCTTGGCTCAGGATGGAAACATTTATTTTGGCCTATTTGGATTCTTCTTTCTGCATTAGCTTCACAGATTTTTCTCAATAAGATGTAGACACTGGATAGACTTCATTTACAAAGAAACTGCAAGATAAATGGAGTGGCTAATGTCCATCAATTTGAAACATGTAAATATTTATGATAAAATATATCTGTCTTTGTGAGGATTTCTGTTTGAATCTTGGATGCAACAAAATGTAATGCTCAACTGGGGGAAGAGTCCCATGAGTATAGAATAAGAATTGTTCCTTTTATTCAAGATTCAATGTAGCCATCTTATGCAAAATTTTCATACTAGCTTTGCCACGTAACATTGCAATACCAATACTAGAATCCACAATTTAAAGAGGCTAGAGCACATAAGAGTTATGGTTTGTTACTGAGTAATTAGAGATCAGTAGAAGGAACTGAAGATAGTGGCAGCAGTTAGAATTGACTTGATAAGAAGATGAACGTTTTCCTGCATGGGCTCCTCGATGTCTGTTTACCATTTGTACACTTTGTTGTTTCCATTTCTCTCATTTCTTTAAAACTTTACTTCTCAGAGGAATGATTCATCCTTGGATGTTGCCATCATCCCCCCCCCCAACTTTATTGGGCTCAGCTATTATATATTTATATAACTCTTTTTTTAAAAAAAGATAACTATTTGTTAACCTCAGTTAGATTTGCAAAAGAAATCATGTATTTTAAACACAGATGCTATAAATAGTTCACTCTCATTTTGTGTAAATTGGGAACAATATCACAAACACATATTTCCTTGTTCCTTGGCATCAACCTCACTTAGTGACTATGAACTCCCTGTATTTTATAATGGTTACCAGGTTCCTCAACTTTTTAGGGAAGTCAGCTATTCTTTCAGAGGTTGTTCTTGAACAAATTGTGACATAATGTTTCATCATTAATAGCAAATCTTTCCAAATAGTTTCTTTATAATTAGTACTCTTTAAAATCTTTCCTTATAAAATGTCTTGACAACAATTTATTTGGGATTTTGAAAGTACCTGCTGAGATTTTTCATCATGAATTATCATGAGTTACATTTTATTTTATTTTTTAATATGTGGTATTAAATTCATTAATTTTAGAACATAAATCAACCTTGCATTCCTAGGGTTAAATCTTCCCAAATTTATTTCATCTCTGGATATTCCCAGCATTCCCAACATACTTAACAAACATCCATCACATAAAATATATGCAAATACAATTTTCAATAGCAGGCACACTACAATTTTTATACAGAGGTACAAATATATAATCTATATTTCACCAGTCTTACCTTGCTACCACTCAGTGTCTCATGCAGAATGTTACTTTCCTTCATAATAGTCAAATGATTTCCCGGAATGTACTTAGTAGGCTGAAGAGACACATTATGTTTCTAGATATTTTTCCTGAATATGATATAAAATAGTGAAAAGTATAAAATGATTTCTGAACATAACCATTTTTTTTAATTCATAGCAGTACTATGAATCTCTAAAATGTTTACATTGATTAACTGAGGCAAAATTTTCAGAGACAATATACCAAAGTGACATGTTCATCATTTGAAATTAATTTAATAATAATTTGGAATATATTATGAGAAGGTAACAGAATAAGAGTCAAATTTCCCAGTTTCACTCTTGTATAAGATGCCTCTTGTTCTGTATTTAATCATAACTTATATAATTATTTTGTCTGTTTTGAATATCACCATCATTTTTCATTTCAGGAAAATTGTGATACAAATAAGGTATTATCTTTACAGCATGAAAAGAACATAAAGCATTTCTTTAGGCATTGGAAAATTATGTAATATAGCAATGTTGCAATATTATAAAATACAATACGGCACAAAATGTAAATGTCAGGATAAATAGAATTTACATGTTAAATGAGAATTTTGTAGAATTAACTCTGCAAGGAAATTGAATTGATGTAGTTGCCAATTTACTTGGTTACCAATCTTATAGACTTGTGAAGGATTAAAATGCTTGAAGTCTAAGCATCATTGATTATTGAGTTAATGATCAAGGGGCAGAGTTTTCCTTTGGATGCTTTTAATTTACATTGAAAATCAAGTTCTAAGAAACGAAAGGCAGAGAGAGTGGCTGAATTCTGGGAAAATGAACTTATTTTCATTTTGAAGTCTACCTAGGTCAGGAAAGCTTCATTAGTATATTGATTAACAGAAGCTAGAGGGCTTCCCTGGTGGCGCAGTGGTTGAGAGTCCGCCTGCCGATGCAGAAGACACGGGTTCGTGCCCCGGTCCGGGAAAATCCCACGTGCCGCGGAGCGGCTAGGCCCGTGAGCCATGGCCGCTGAGCCTGCGCATCCGGAGCCTGAGCTCCGCAATGGGAGAGGTCACAACAGTTAGAGGCCCGCGTACCGAAAAAAAAAAAAGAAAGAAAGAGAAGCCAGAATGAACATTGTGGTACATGTCTCTTTTTGAATTATGGTTTTCTCAGGGTATATGCCCAGTAGTGGGATTGCTGGGTCATATGGTATTTTTAGTTTTTCAAGCACCCTCCATACTGTTCTCCATAGTGGCTGTATCAATTTACATTCCCACCAGAAATGCAAGAGGGTTCTCTTTTCTCCACACCCTCTCCAGAATTGATTGTTTCTAGATTTTTGATGATGGCCATTCTAAATGGTGTGAGGTGATACCTCATTGTGGTTTTGATTTGCATTTCTCTAATGATTAGCGATGTTGAGCATCCTTTCATGTGTTTGTTGGCAACCTGTATAACTTCTTTGGAGAAATGTCTATTTAAGTCTTCTGCCCATTTTTGGATTGGGTTGTTTGTTTTTTTGATATTGAGCTCCATGAGCTGCTTGTATACTTTGGAGATTAATACTTTGTCAGTTGCTTCGTTTGCAAATATTTTCTCCCATTCTGAGGGATGTCTTTTCATCTTGTTTATTGTTTCCTTTGCTATGCAAGGCAGGACATGGAAGCAACCTAAGTGTCCATTGACAGATGAGTGGATAAAGACGATGTGGTACATATATACAGTGGAATATTACTCAGCCATAAAAAGAAATGAAATTGAGTTATTTGTAGTGATGTGGATGGACCTAGAGTCTGTCATACAGAGGGAAGTAAGTCAGAAAGAGAAAAACAAATACTATATGCTAACACATATATATGGAATATAAAAAAATATGGTCCTGATGAACCTAGGGGCAGGACAGCAATAAAGACACAGATGTAGAGAATGGACTTGAGGACACGGGAGGGGGGCAAGGGTAAGCTGGGATGAAGTGAGAGAGTGGCATGGACATATATACACTACCAAATGTAAAATAGATAGCTAGTGGGAAGCAGCTGCATAGCACAGGGAGATCAGCTCGGTGCTTTGTGACCACCTAGAGGGGTGGGATAGGGAGGGTGGGAGGGAGATGCAAGAGTGACAGGATATGGGGATATATGTATACATATAGCTGATTCACTTTGTTATGCAGCAGAAACTAACACACCATAGTAAAGCAATTATACTCCAATAAAGATGTTAAAAAAATTGTAAAAAAAAAAAAAAAAAAAAGAAGAAAAAAGAGAAGCCAGAATTTGCAAGACACAAGGTAGGAACTGAGGACTGATTTCTTCTCTAGTAAAAGAAAATGGATTGGAAGTTCCTGAGAAAGGAAATACGTCAACTGGAAGAAAGAAGGAAGGTTTAAAGTACAACTTTGGGAAAAAAGCAAACTCTGAGATATTAAAAAGTTTAAGAATGATTAAATGTGAGGAAGTATGCCAATGAAAGGTCCTCCAAAGGCATAAATTGTGAGGCTGACCTTCTTTTTCTCTTATGGTTCAACAGGATTTTTAAATTAGATATCATCTTGATTCCTAGTCCTCATATGTCATAATATTTGGAAAATTTCACCTTTCGACAATGATCTATTTAAGCCTCCATTAGATATGTGATCAGCCTGTCTATGTGTGTTAAGGTGACACTGAGGACAGGTCCAGAGCTTGCTTAGTCATCAGGGAATGCCAGCCAAGTAGGCCTGAAGAGGAAACAAGACTAGCCCCAAGTAATCTTTGAGCCAGAGAGATCAGGAAAAATCTTCTCCAAAACAAGGACCATAGGCTGATTTACACATTTAATATTCTAAAAATAATATAATTCATGACATTATGAATGTTAAGAAGAGACGCACAACAACAAAATAAATGCCTACTTAATGCATAACTAATCTACATATACAACACATCATTTGTAATAGTAACTTCTAAAGAAATTCTTGATGTAAGGAACATTTTGAAAGTAAAGGTTATACTTTAGTGGTTGAAGCCTGATTTCTACTACAAAGAGAGTAAAAGTCAAGGGTATTTTTTTTCTTTGTAGGAAGTGCAGGACTATAATATTTTGAGGGATTAATTCAGTCTACCTTAGACAGCTTCAACTTTCCTAATGACTTCTGTCTTGTCATCGTCATGTAATTACTAAAATGAGAAATCCCCACTTTAGAAAATATAATTAAAATATTTATTAAAACCTTTCATGTCCAAAGCATGGTTCTATAGTTGGCACACTTTGTAAATTATATAATATAGTTCCTACCTTCAATTGAGTTAGTAAAATATTTAATCCACTATCATTTCCTGTGGCAAAGGACACAAAAGAAAAGATTAAATTGAACTCTGAGAGATGGGAAATCCTGGCAGACCATGACCCTTCTTCACTGGCATCTAAAAATATGGTTGCTATTTAAGGATGGGAGAGAATGGTGCCATTTAAGGACAGGCAAAGCTCTATGTTGTGTTTAGTTTTCAAATTTGTCTAAAGGTCTTTTATTTTATTTAAATGTTCAGGGCTTTTACTTTTATTATAAGTATTTTGGAGAAGATTCAAATGTATGAGAATTTTTTAAATGATAATATTCCTAAGGTTCCTTACAAATTATGTTATATCTGTGTAGTTCCAATTTAGAAATAAACATTGCTTATCATTTTGATAATTATTAAAACATTTTTAATGAATAGAGGTATTAAATTTCAGTTGGGAAGAGATAGGATCTTATAATAAAACAATTTTTATAGCAAGGGCACAATTATCTCTACACTAAAGGGAAGAAAAACCTATTAACAAAAATTTGAATGTTAGTGATAAACACCAGAGCATGGATAAGTTTTGCAACAGTCTGACCATAATCTTTGTTGAGTTCAAAAGTGTTTACAGTTTAGTTTTATTATCTGCATATAGGACAAACTTACAATGTGAGACCTGAATAAACAAAGTACTTATTTATATGAATGTATACTATAATTAATGTATTATGTAATCAATTATATATACTAAATAATATATAATTTACATATACTATCTAATATACTAATATTAATACTAAGCAAAGTACTAATTAATAGTTTTTCTTTAATTAGAGCTGAGTCTTCTCAAAGGGATACTCGCATTTCTGATTTATACATTTTTTCTCAAAGGGAGAATTTATTTCTCTGTTGTTGCCATCACTGTCATCATTGCAAATTAGCTCATACCTTACTAATTAAGACTTGTTGGGTAAAAGGATGAAACAACAGAGAAGAAAGGCCTAGAAAGAATTACAGAGTGATCTAAGTTCTCTCTTGAGAAAGCAGCGAATAGCACAAGATAAGAAGGAAAGGAGAAATAATCACACTGTTTACAACTTTACTGTGATATGACCCTTCAGACTATTTCCCCCACTTTCACAAAAGTCACTGATTTCTTTTCTACATGCTGGGTTGGTGATAGTTAAAATTCCTAGGGAAAGGCCTAGAAAAAGCAAAGTTTTCATGACAGATCTGGTACACTGTCAATCAGTTTAAGGAGGGCTGAGATGCCTCAGGTTATTATGACTAGAAGGAAGAATGACCGAGTTTGGAAATATCTCATGGATCTGCATCATCTAGAGAAATCAGATTCATTTCTTCCTTGTGCCATGTTTACCACATTGTGTGTAATTTATCAAAATTTATTATTTGTTTCCCTTACTCTGTAGGAACAGAACCCAACTGCTAGCATGTTTAATATAATACTTGTTTAATATCTTTTAGATGTAATTTTTTCTGTTTTTATCTCCTCATGATATTATATTCTTATTTGTTTTATTTGTTAAACATTGATTTTTAATAAATTTTCTTAAACCTTTTAGTCAAAAACTATAATCAATGAAAATAAATCTCAGATTATATTTTATAAAAAGTGTATTTAAGATAATTTAGTTATTTTCTGAAATTGAAGAAATGTTAGTAGTCTGTCAAAATATTTTAAATTACTAGTGAATAAGTTGAAAAGATACATGTACCCAATGTTACCAAGATATGGAGGCAACATATGCGTCCATCAGCAGATGAATGGATAAAGAAGACATGGTACATATATATACACAATGTAATACTACTTTGCCATGAAAAAAATGAAATTTTGCCATTTGCAGCAACATGAATGGACTTGGAGCGCATTATGCTAAGTGAAATAAGTCAGACAGAGAAAGACAAATACTGTATCATACCACTTACATGTGGAATCTAAAAAATACAACAAACTAGTAAATATAAAAGAAACAGACTCACAGATATTGAGAACAAACTACTGGTTATGGGTGGGGATGGGGGAAAGGGGGAGGAGCAATATAGTGGTGGGGGAGTGGGAGGTACAAACTATTTGGTGTAATATAGGCTCAGGGATGTATTGTGCAATAAAGGGAATATTTTGTAATAACTAAATGGAAAGTAACCTTTAAAAATTTTATAAAATTTTTAAAAAATTTCCTATATCATTATCATATAGGACTCTTAGGATAACACATAAGCACGTCCTAAATCTCCCCTCCACCATGTCGGAATGTAGAAATTAACCTTTCAATTTAATCCCTTCAGAAGATGTGCATCTCCAAAATTACTATATTTAAAAAAAATCAATATTAGGTGGACAAAGAGATTGCTATACTTTTTTGAAGAACATGCAGTTTTTTCTTAAAAAAGTGACACAATGCATTTCCAATATTCAATCCAAAAGTATACTCCAAAAGTTCAATACAAAAATATAATAAAAACCCATAAACTCACTTTCCAGAAAACAAGTTAGTCTCAGTCTTATGCCGACATGTGGACAATCTTGAGAAAAAGCAAAAACTGAAAGGATTTTGTCACATGAAATTGTGTGTTTTATTTTATTCATTAAGCACAATTTATCTCTTTTGCCCAAGGAAGGCCTTGCTAGATTTCAGATGCTGGGTTCTCTCTAGAGACAACATATGTCATGAACCTTGAATGATATCCAGATTTAAAAAAAAAAAATTGTATTTACTATAATTGAAGATGACCTTTAAGTTAATGAAGATATAATTTCTTCAGTCTCTATGCTTCACAACACCCAAGGCAGATGACCCTATTGTTCAATAATAGGAGCATCTATACCTTTTTTCCAGGAATGAAGTCTTAATTTCTTTTATATCATAGCACATAGATAGACTAACAAAATATCTATATAACATGAAGTTTAATGAGGGAAGACTAATACTTGAGGACTATATAAAGTTCTAAATTATTTTGAATACAATATAACCAAATTAACTGATACAAGTTAATAGACACAGAAATGTAGTCAAAGAATCAACTCTCCACTTGTATGGCGAAAGAAAAAAGTTAAATGAGGAAATCAAATTTCACCTTAACAGATGCAAAACCATTTATTTCTATTTTCAATGGATTTTTCATTTATTTTAAATTCAGCTGGAGGCAAATTGGTGATTGATTTTCTGTCAGGAATTGAGAACACAGTTTCTGGAAAAATAAATGCATCCCCCATTATTAAGAGCAATCCAAATCCATTCATCATTTTTTTCTTAATTGAATTATAGTTGGTTTACAATGTTGTGTTAGTTTCAGGTGTACAGCAAAGTGATTCAGCCATATATGTGTATATATATTTGTATGTATATATATATATGTATATATATGTATATATATAATATATACAATATATTGTATATATTATATATATATACCATCCCCACTAGTAATCTCTGAAAAAGTATATATTCTTTTTCAGATTCTTTCTTATCCTGAATGACGTTTATATATTTATCTCCAAATATTAAGATGTCACATAAAAATACTTCCATTTAATAGCTACTGAGGACATAAAATTTAGAATTTGTCTAAATAGGAACCAATAGTATTTTGCCTTTTCTATAGATAAGTATTTCTATAGAAAAGAGTGTCTTCCATGTTCCATTCCAGATCTACCCTGTTACTGTGCCTACCTTAGTCACTGACCTGGGACAACTTGCAGAGATTATAATAATAAACTGTGTTCTCTGGCTTCTGGTTGGTGTTGGCCAATGAGGAGCCCCAGTGGGAAGTCAAAAAAAGGAGAAGAGAAGGTACTTGTAGTCCTGGTTCTTTCTAGGTGAGGTGACCCCAAGATAACCATGTTCCTTCCCTAGATCATCTCTGTTCCTCTCAGTAAATATGACTTTACAGGACTTTTTCTCCTTTCCAGTTCTGATAATCTCTCCTAGCTTTTGACTTTTTGAGCCTAGGGATACTGATTGATAGATACTGTTGCTAGGTCTGGGATCCCGCAATATCATCCCTTAGGGTCCTCCTACAGTCAAACTTAATAAATAAGTAAGTAGGCAGTCCCTTTGGAAATATACCTTTCACATATTATTTATTTATTATTATTTTTAAAATCACAGTGTGTCACCTGTTCCAGCGTGTGTCATCAACACTGGAATGTTGATACATTAAAAAATATCTGATTATTTTAGTTATAATATTTTACTTGAAGTTTTTAAATCAAAACAAAGGAAGCATCACTGCCAATTTCTCTATTGTTAAGAATCTTGCACAGATGAAAGTGTCAAGTGGGAAGGGAAGTAATTAAATACATGGTGCCTATAGGATCCCAACATTCGGAAGACCAGGAAGTCTTGGATGAAGAGCCAATCAGAAGGCCATAGACAGAGGGTGGTTTCTGAGAATGACTGGGGTAAAACATCCTAACAGAACTAGATAAAGTAGGACGATCTAGAAGATTAAATATGTGCATAAGCCCTTACAGGAGAACAGAGTAAGAACCTGGAAAACAAAGTATAAACCTCAAAACCAATGATATGAAAAGAAGACAAAAGTGAAATCCATAGACAAGTGTAGGAATGAGGCAAAGATGTCATCAGTTTAGACACAGTTAGAACTTGAATAAACACTCATTTTTTCTAGGACTGACTTTATGCCTTATTTTTTTATTAATCATTCATACATTCATTTATTCATTTACTTATCTAACCATTCATCAAATATTTATTGGATGATATTATTTTCCAGGTAGTAAACCTAACTATGAGAATGCAATGGTAAAGAAAAAACTGACATGGCTTACCAATCTATTAGTGAGGGATAAGGAAGAAATAACATGGGCACACAGACACAAAGGAAGTTCAGATGACCCAGTCTTCAATAAAGCAGGGAGCTAACCCAAAGACAAGGATTTATTTGAGAGGTGCTTCCAATATACAGTATAATGCTAATTTATAGTGAAAACTGAAGGTGAAACAATTCCAAAATATTAATATATTCAAGGTAAGTGTTAACATATCTGATGTGTTTCAGTCAGTTCTTCATTTACTCTAAAGCCATTGATGATCCTTGGAGTAACTCAGAACTAAACAACTGGAATGTTGACAAAGTTACCTGGAAATGGTGCTATTCTATGCTCCTAAGATAGTGGGTCAACATGAACTAAGTTCGTCAGCATGTTTACAGCAAGCATGATAGCTCACAGTGACTGGTGACTAGTATGGGGTCCACAAAATAGCTGGTCACGTGGCAGGTGTGACCAGCTCCCTTTACAAGTTTTGGATTCCAAAACTCAGATAGCCTTTCCCTGGCAGGTTCTTCTCACACATGTCCCTGTGCTTTGGAACTAAAGAGGAAGATATATCATTGCAATTACTGCAGAGTGAGGACCTAAAGCCTATATTATGCATACATATGGCCATAGGCTATGTATAACTTTTAACTGCAGTTCCTATATTGTAAATTTCATTGTGATAAATCTTGTCTATTAGTATAAGTTTATGTTGAGTTATGTTAGTCCTAGCATATCATCAAACTGGTAGATGCTTATGCAATCACCAAGAAAATTTGTAATAATTTAATCATAACACATAATTTTAAAAATTAATGTTTAATGCAACTTGTAATTCAGAAGTGTCACTAAAATTGTCAGTAAAAATATTTGGACTGGTAGATAATGAATAGAAGGTAAATGAAAAGTAGAATAGTAGACTATAAAAATTCAATCTTTGTCATTCCTACTCAGGCAGGGATAAAAAAAACAGAGAAATATATTTTAAATATATATCCAAAAGTAATCATGACTTATCTTTTATAAAGCATACAAATACAGAAAAATGTTTACATAGTTATTTTGAATTAGAGTAAGAAATCAAATCCAAGATAATTTTTATAACACAAATAAGTATCTGTAGGTTAAAAAAAAATACATCCAGCTAGAGTTGAGTCTCTGTAAAGCTATGTCTGTATCATCCTATAATAACTGAAATAAATTAATTCTTTTTAAACAACAAACTGCAATTACCCATGTGATTTATTTGTAAAACAATTCTAAATGATACTATGAAGTAACTTTAAGTAAATTTAATTTGAAAAATGGTATGTTTTAAGACCATATGAATATCAGTGATATTATTCTTAAGAAACATGGTCATGTTTCTACAAAGATCAAGAATTTATAAGTATACATAACTCTATTTTGGGTGTGCTTCTCAGTGTTCCTTTCATTGTCACACTTCTTTGGGACTTGGGAAAATGCATGGTTAAACTTCAGAGTGAATTCCAACCAGGGACATATTGAAGTTTCAGATTAACTTTGAATATATAATATTACATATATATATTTTATATATATTCTGTTTCAAATTTCAGAAAGAGTGAATTAAATAAATCCTACCCTGTATACATTCCCACTTAGCTTTGATGCAAGAATAGCTTATTCATCTTTTCTTAGAAGATGGACATGCACATGCACACACATATACACAAACAAATCCAAATATAGTATTTCACAACAGTATATGTAGCCTAAATTTCATTTTAAAATTATTTACTTGAATTCCTCATGAGTGAAATGATTACAGGCTTTCTTTAGCTCTGCCCCATCATCATCTTCTAGTGGGAAAATTTTCATCCAGCCAAGAATCATTTTTTAGCTTTTCCAGTTTTATAATAGAATTGTAACCTTAATATTTATTTTTGTGCTGTTTAAAACAGATATTTCTGTACTCAACAAATAATACACAATAAGAGCATAGCAGGCCCCCACTGACCAGAGTGTAAAATCATGAACCGTTACATACTCAGCCCGTAGAGAGAACAATTTAGAATTCTCATTAAGCTCCCTTAAATAACATCAACAACAACAAATAAACCCTGTGCCAGGTTTTAAAATGCATCAGGATGGCTGCTGCCTTTATTTCAGAGAAGAGAAAGAAAATTTTACATGTGCAATTAAATTATCGTTCTACTTTTCTTGTAAATTATCAGATATTGAGACTTTCTCTAAAAACTTTAATGACATACTGCAATATATTACTGTCTATACTTCATTGAATTGCACATTAAAACAAGTGAAAATGTTCTGCAAGATATATCTCAATAAAATTGTGAAAAAAAGCCTGCCTCATTAGCTCAGTTCACAATATGTTGCATATCTACAATGAACAGAGAGTATCTATGATGCTAAAAATGTTGCTTCCAATCTAATTACTAATGTGGATTCATCAGTGATATGTAACTCGAATTCTAATAAAACATGAAAAGTTGCTGAAGTGATTTTCACATCCTATTCATGAGATACAGTACTTTAAATTTTATCCTGAAATTATACAGGACTAATAGGTGACAATAACTTTGAGCATATTAATCTTATCTGTAATGAGTTGGTTTTATTAGAAACTTCCAGGTGAAGCTTGTCACTAAATTTGAAATAAGATTGTTGGTGAGGACACTGCATAATTCTTAAACACTCTTTACTTCAGGTGGGCTTATGAGAACTTCCCGGAGTTCACACTCAGGAGAAGATTTGCTTTGTGTAGGATTTGCTATGCTCCTTTCTTTCTACCAGTACATATTATGCGGCTTGCTGAGGAAGGAGATGTTGTAAAAAGGGAGATACTTGAAACTGAGATTGCCCTGGCATTGTTGTGATTGGTAATGAGTGAGTCTAGAATTAGTATGAGTGAGTGTCTGAGGCACAGTGGAGAATAAGATCAAGAGGATGGGGAAGAAAGGGAAAATTGTGTGAAAGCAAAAATGAGGAGGAAAAGAGCATGTTTCCCATCTCCTGGCACAGGTATATGAAAAGTGTGAGATCAAAGCACAGCTACGTGTCAAGAGAGCAGTGGAGATAACATATTCCTTAAAGAAGATCAGGGTTTTACTAGAAGTTGATGAGATGTTTAATAGCATGAAATGAAGACATAGAGATAGAGAGGGTTTTACAGATGAGTAACAATGAATTCAAGAAGGTACAATCTCAGTAATTGATGAATGTGGGGTCTGGGGTTAGGAGGAAGATGGTGCCAGGAGGTATGGCGATTAGAGTACCAAGGACATGGGGCAACTCAAAGTTCAAACCTCACCCTTGCTCCAGCCAAAAGAAAGATTTCTTCTCTGTAACTATTATGCCAGTTTCTTAAATCTAATACTAAGTACATTGCCTTTCTACCTTTTTTAAAAAATTCATCTTGAACTCAAGAGCCAAGGCACTAATTTATGTATTTATTTATTTATTTTTGGCTGTGTTGGGTCTTCGTTGCTGCGAGCGGTCTTTCTCTAGTTGCGGCGAGCAGGGGCTACTCTTCGTGGCGGTGCGCGGGCTTCTCATTGCGGTGGCTTCTCTTGTTGCGGAGCATGGGCTCTGGGCACACAGACTTCAGTAGCTGTGGCACACAGGCTCAGTAATTGTGGCTCGCAGGCTCTAGAGCGCAGGCTCAGTAGTTGTGGCACACAGGCTTAGTTGCTCCATGGCATGTGGGATCTTCCTGGACCAGGGCTCGAACCCGTGTCACTTGCATTTGGCAGGTGGATTCTTAACCACTGAGCCACCAGGGAAGTCCAGCACTAATTTATTTTGTTCATTTGTTCTTTAACAGTCTTTTTATATATGGCTTTGATTGCATATTTATATGGACTAATGTCATTCGTTTAAAACTTGAGTGCATTTAAGCAGTCATCTCCCTAAAGGAGCTCATAAATATTTCTCTAAATTATTAAGACTCCTGTAATTCTTTTAGATGCTATTCCCATTTAAAATTCCCTATCCCATTCATGGAGAGAGAAAAACCAGCTTCTTACTGACAGCTTCTTCCCAACTACATCTTCCATTCATCTGTGGTCTCATCAAGGATTCCTAAATTTGAAGTCGACTGTTTTACCTACCTCCACCTCCCTGATTCTCAAATGGCAGAATGAAGTGGGAAGCTACTTACTGGGACCTCTGGATTTTGCTGTTATTTATCAGCTCAGAGCATGTAGGGAGAACGTGATTTCATTTCATTTCCTATCTAGTCTGGACAACAATGCACTAAGGTCTGGCAGAAGATAAAGTGTGCTACAAGCAGATCATCAATCAAATGATGTCTAAATACTCCACTGTTAGAAAATATACCAGTTTTTCAAAGGTCCACAGCCTTCCTTGGAACTTCCAGGATTTATGACAGGGTATCAGAGGTATTGGTAAACTCAGTACTCACAGAACTCTGAGGTCAAATTCTAACAGGTTTTCAAGTGCCAGATTGCCATTGCCTTCATCTGCCATTTCTTCAGTATATATATATATATTTGTGAATAATTATGAATTTCCTTCTCTCTCCTAATTTCCTTATAACTTACATAGTTTAATTTGTTCCTGGTTCCCTTTCCTTCATTATCTTTACCTTCTGCAATTTTCTCTTCAAGCAAACATCACAAATCTTTCCATAATATACATTTGCTCAGTTTCCTAGACAGACATTTGTATAAAATTTCCTAGTATTCTCAGTCCAAAATGTATTCACTCTGTTTTCTGAAATATGCTCTATCTCCCTCACAAAAATCTTGTCTGCTACCTGGAAGTGTATAGCCTGGGCCACCTACCTCCCTTGCCTACTTTTCTGGTTCCAATCTCTCTTCTTTTGGTATTGTTAGTGCTTGAGGAGCCTGGGACAAGCCACAGACTGCCCCTCTCCAAAAACAATTCAGAGAGCTTCAAGAATTAATGTTGGATAATTCAGTTATACAAACTACCCTCTGTGGGTTCCTTCCAACAATATATTGTACAAGAAATTTACTGAAAGGATCAGTGTAATAAAATTACCCCCAAAAAAAGCACACTCCCAACTTTCTAGTTGGATCAACTCTTCCTGATACATATATTTTTCCTACTGGCTGCAGAGCTGTGATTCCAACTGTCTTAGCACACCTGTCTTCTTGAGCAAGTAATAATCTAAGCACCATTACTGCTTATACTCTATTTACATCCTCAGCACCATTCCCTCTAGAGTTGGCTGACTTAGAGGAACCCCTCACTTTGTTCCACAAAGGGCTTTAATTTCGGTATAACTTGCTACAGTGCTGAGGTTCAATATTCCCAGATATTAAGGCACTTCTCCCAAGATTCCTTAATAATATCTAAGAACATAGTTAGCTATTGAAATACCAGAAATTTTACAATATGTGAGGTTGAGTATAAATATGTATCCAGAGGAGATTACAACGTTTTTCCTATTTCCATTATGCCATACAGCATTTTCACCTCAGATAGTTCTCTGGCTTCCTCCTCTTTCTTTAGTCCTTTTTCCAACTCTCTTTTCCCATGATCCTCCAGGTTCCTTTTCTCCTCCTGACTCCACCCACTCCATTCTGCTCTCTCACCTTCTGTCTCATTTCTGTCCTATGTCTCAGCCCTATCCTGGATGAGGAAAGTAAGAATTTCCTATACTGTGGGTTCCACAAGTCAGCTTGTATTCCTTTAGATTCTTAAGATAAAATAATCTAAATGAAAACCAAAACTTTGTCAAGTTTATATTGGCCATGTCTAAAGTCTCCATCTAATTATTCACTATCATTTAAGTTCTCAAAGAAGGCAAAGTGTTGGGAAAGATAGGAAAGATCAAATGTCATTCTGTAACATATTCATTTTTCCACTGTATTTTCTAATCCTGAGGTAATATGAAAACACTGTAGAAATATTTATATTCATAAAAGTGTTTGTGAATACCTAAAGAATACAGTGTTTGTGGAAAACAAATTATCTAAGTGAAATTAGTATCATAATTAATTATAGAAGTCAAACACAAACTTTTTTAAAAAATTAGAAATTAAATGTAAAAAATGTGTTTAGACTGAAATTCACAAGCAGTTATCATTTTAGAGAATGTCTTATGTAAAAATTATGAATTTTAATATGATATCCATTAATTTGCTTTTTATTTAACAACCACTTATTGAGCATTTAATATGCAGGCTATATGTAAGGGTAGTCCCTGAATTTGTCACCTTAAAAATATAAACTAATGTGCTTTAAATTAGGTGAATATTTTTAAGTTGACTTATCTTTTGTATCAAAATTGTATTCATTTTAAAAGGTAATTTATTAATGTTTACAGCTTTGTATTAAGAGCATAAAAATAGCATTTGATTGAAAACCAGTTTTCAACAGTGAGGTACTGAAGGTGGCTTTATTAGAAATTTGGTCAAAGACTAGAAATTCTTCCATCAAAAATCAGGAAAAACAAGAAAGATTTATATTTCATTATAATTGACGTAGTGATATATTATGGTTATTATTTCTCTCTCATCAGAAATATAAGATTTATTCTGCCAGTTTCTTTAGAAGGTGATTTATTTTCCTTCTTTTGGTTATAGTATTGTAGGTTTCAGATTAAGTTGATGTGTTGTTAAATAGAAATTCAACTTCCAGTAGGTTTAAAATAGAAAGCCACTGCCTGACTTCAGGCTATCTACACGGTAATTGCAGAAAGAACTTTGTTAGGTGCATGTAGAATGAATGAGCACAGGCTTTATGAAGTGCTGTGCAGACAATCCACCCAGCTGAGAAAAGACTTTGAAGATGATTGCCTTAGGAATCCTTGAGCACACAGGCTGACAAAGTGACTCTAATTCAAAGAATGCAAACCTTCTTGATTTTTATGAAGATAACTACGAGAACCACTGGGAAGTAACTACTTCATACAGGGCATAATTGACATTTTAAAAACATTTTATCTGACTGAGTTAGCAATGCAGGTTGAAATGGAAACCAATTTACTCTGTTGGAGTTTTATAACTCCATGCTACATTTTAAAAATGAGAAATATAAGGATGTTGTACTGAAATGAAAGTTAAGTAATAAAATAGGCCAAAGATGAAACTCCATGGCCAACGTTATAATGTCGTTACATGCCACAAATTAAACACATATTTTTTCAGTTTAGGTAAATCAAATGGCAATAAAAGAGAAAGTTTAAATAATAAAGATGGTAAGACCACAGTTTTTATATACATTCATAGTTATGTCCCCATCTCCAGTTTTTTCTTCTTCCTTATAGAAACTTCAATTATTTTGTGGATAAATGGTTGCATATTGAAGTGGGTGGAGCCTTCATTTTTCACAAACGTAGCTAAGTTCTGGTCAAGGAAATCTTAGTGGAAATGGTGAGAAAAACTTGTTCTCAAAGGGAAGAGAAATGGCTTTTTTTGTCCTTTTCTCCTCCTGCTAGACTTAGTGGTTGAAGCTCAATAAGCTTTCTTGAAACTCCAGTTGGAAGGATATGTAGAACTGAGTGGGAAAAACAAGATTCCACACCCTGTCATCCCTAGATTATCTACTTCCAGGTTGTTCTATGTGGCAGAGAAACTTCTATGTTTTTTAAAATGTGGATATTTTGATTATCACTCACAGGCAAGCTTAATCCTAAGTAATGCAGAATTTTGTATAAGATCATGCCCTGCTCACTTGTTACATTTATCAATGAATTTGAGTAATAGTTTTTAATGGGCATAAAATTAAATTGTCTCTTCTATCTTCTATTGTCCCTACTTATGGACTCATTCCTTGAGCATTGTGAATAAGACCCTATATGCTTTCACTTTTCTGAATATTTCATTCAAGAAAGAGTCACTGAGATTATCAGTCAGAAAACTTAGGTTCAGTGCCTGAGAAAAAAGTTCCCAACACATGACTAGGCTTGAAAGGTTAAACAAAATTACACCTGCTACTTTGATAGAGAAGAATATTTCAAAAGTGACATAGAACTGAGTCTCCACATTCTAACTGCTAGGAAACAGCTAATCTGAGGGAGAAGCAGTTCACATTTTTCTCTTTCCCTTGATATTCTCAGTAGTTCATAAAACTAATAAGAGAAGTAAAACTAGAAATCCAAAGTGAAATTGAGCTTTCCTTGAAGTCATAGGTATTATGCAGTTGGAATTTTTATTTAAATAATTAAAATCCAAAAATTAAATGAGTTTGTCTTGTGGTTTGGTCATGTCAAATTTCCTACACAACAGTGGTTCTCAAACTTGAGTATGCAGCACATAGAGGGCTTGTAAAAGAACTGACTGCTGGACCCCAGACCTAGAGTTTCAGATTTAGCAAGTCTGAATGGATCATAGGAATCAGACTAGTTCCCAGGTGATCCCAATAAACAGATCCAGGGACTGCATTCTTAGAAACTGTCTCTAAAGTACTAAGGATTCATGTCCATTAGACCAAATGAGGATAGATTAAAGATAGCTCAGTTGTTAAATATTTGTTTCCCACAAGGTTTATATGTTGAAATCCTAATTTCCAATAGGATAGTATTAGTAGGTGAGTCCATTGGCAGGTCATTAGGTCATGAGGGTGGAACCCCCATGACTGGGATTAGTGCTCTTATAAAAGAGGTCACAGAGAGCTCCCTTGCCCCTTCTGCCATGTGAGGAAGCAGTGAGAAGATGATGGTCTATAAACTAGGAAGTGGATCCTCACCAGACACAGAATCTGCTGTCAACTTGATCTTGAACTTCCCAGCCCACTGAACTGTGAGAAATAAATTACTATTGTTTAAGCCACCCAGTCTATGGTAATTTGTTATAGTAGCCCAAACAGACTAAGACAGCAATGTAGGGAGAAAAACATTATCTGTTAATACTACCAATGATCATCCTATCATGCTTTTAAAAATCTATGGCAGCAGTGCCAAAACTGGACTGAATATAAGTAGACTCATTAGTATTCAAAATGGAAGCCTGAGTTTATGTGCTGACATCAGATATGACAATGTTAGATTAACTTAAAAAAAAAAAAGTAAGGTAGGATGACTAAGAGTTGAGAGAAGAGTGCCAAGGATGACCCCTTGTTGCTGGTTTCTTTGACCAGCCTAGTGGTACAAACAAGACTGGAAGTTGGGTCCATACTGGATGTAGATATTAAGACTGAGCTTCCTGTAAAAGAGCAGGTACCAAACTTAAGCATACATGAGAATCACATGGGTGCTTTTGAAAAGTACAATTTGAAATCCTCACCTAAACCCACTGATAAATCTTACAGATGTGATCTCAGTTCATTTTGAAATAAGAATTACAGGTGACTTTGATGCAAATGGCCTGATGGACACTGTTTGGGAAACAATGCTATGGGAAAAACAGCTTTTAGAGGCAGCCCACATTCCTTGGCTCTCTGTCCCCTTCCAGCAATGGAATCATTCAGACTACTGCTTCCTTCATCACCTCTTCTCCTCTCACTGACTTTCCTGCCTTTTTCTGTTAAAGACTCTTGAGATTACATTGGGCACCCTCTTGGAAAATAAGAGGAAAACAAATCAAGTAAGAGATGGGCAAATATTTATATAGACATTTCACCAAAGAAAACACACAAATGTCTATTCCCATGAAGAGATGTTCAACATCATTAGTCATTGGGTAAATGCAAATTAAAACCAAAATGAGATAGCACTATCATTGAGAAGAAGGGCTATAATCCAAAACATGGTTAATGTGCAGTGTTGGAAACCGAAACTCCTATACATTGCTGATAAAAATACAAAATGTACAGCCCCTTTGGAAAACATTTTGACAGTATCTTTAAAAGTTGCCTGTGATCCAGGATTCTACTCCTAGGTATCTACCCAAGCAAAATTAAAACCCATATCTACACAAAGACCTGTAGTAATCATTCATAGGAACAAACTAGAAACATCTAAATAGTCATCAACTGGTAAATGGAGAAACAAAATAAAGTGCATCAATACAATGGTATACTACTCAGCAATAGAAGGAACAAACCATAAATACATCTAACAACTCTGACAAATGGATAAATCTCAAAAACCTCATTAACCGAAAAACTCAAACTGAAGTAACTATGTATTACATTATTCCATTTAAATAAAATGTCTAGAAAAAACAAAAAGTGTGTGTATATATAGCACATACACATTCTTATACAATATATATACACATATATATACATTTGATAAATATATATATCATGTATATAATGATCAGTAGATAAAACAATCAGTAGTTGCCTGGTTGCCTGGCACTGGGTATAGGAACTGAGATTGAAAACAAAAACATCAGAAAATTTTAGGGATACAGAACAAAGAACAATGCATCACATACAAGGCAAGGTAAAATTTTGATCAAATTAGTCAACAAAACTTACTAAACACTAAAGTTAGAGGTATAATTAAGGTTTGTAGTTCACTCTTTCTCCTTCTTTTCCTCCCTCTGTGGTTCATATATTTGTATGAATTTAACAAATACAGTTGGTCTAAGTAAGAAGAAAGGATCCAATATTAAGATATTTTAAGTGATTTTGTTTTATTTAAAGTATCTTAAATGATTTTAAAGGACAGATATTAAAAATTTAGGTAAGGAAATAAAAATCCACTGATACACATTAGAAGAACCTAAAGGTCATACATTCTAAAAAACATTTTGAAATAGGCTCCCCAGCTTCCTTATAAGAGAAGCTTTTTCAGGAAACACATTAAGAAGCTTAAATTTCTAATCCTTCAAAACTGACTGGGTGCTTGAAATCTGAAAATGCCACAAACCAGTAAATTGAAACTAGTCCTGTATAACATAAAACCCATGCCCATGGAGAGGAACCACAATTAAGAAAGTCAAAGATTTAGAAGCAAGGCTTAAGTGTTTTAACAAATGTTATCAGGTTACAAAACTGGCAGACAATGGGAAGAGCCCAGCCAAAAAAGGAAGTCTTTCAGCTCTTGGGTCTCTTCACTTTTCTGTTATAAAAATATGTTTTAGAATGAATCATCTTTAATATAGACATAATATGCAGCTTAGTAAGAATATTTTAGCTTTACCTCTTAAATACCTGTGTTTATTTGCCAATACCTGTGCTTTGATTTAGCTTGGAACTTTATGTCTGGGATTAAATTCAGATTCAGCTAAATGGACTAATCCGAGGCAAAAAAAAAAAAAAAATCAATAAGCCTCAATTTTCTCATCTCCTAAAGGGCATAATAACATTTACTTTTGCACTGTCTTTATTTTTAGAGGTTGAAATATGTATTTATTTCATAGTCTTCCAAATAGTAAATGCTTAGGGTAGAACATTCAGGCAGATTTCTAAATAAGAGCCCCACTTCCCAAGATTCCTGACACTTGTTTATTGACTCAAGCATGAAACTAAGTGCTGCTATAAAATGATTTTACAGATGTAAATAAAGACACAAGACACTTGACCTATAAGTACTCAGATTATCTGTGTGGTCCTGACTCAATTAGGTAAATTATTTTAAAAATAGAATTTGCTCTAGCTGGTAGCAAGAGAGACCATCAAAGATTCAAAGTACAAGAGGGATTTGATGCACTGTCACTGCCTTGAAGATGGAGGGGCCACAGGGCAAGGAATCAGGTGGTCTCTAGAGAGGAGAGTGGTTCCCAGCCAATAACCATCACGGAAGCTAGGTTCTCAGTCCTGAAATCACAGTAACCAAATCACAAATTTGGCTAACACTCTGAAAATAAGCTTGGAAGTGGATTCTTTCCCCCAGATCTCTAGTTTATTTGACACTAAGAAAAGGACCCAGTGGTAACTACCCAGACTTACAAACTCTATAGAACTGTGATGTAGTAAATGGATATTGTTTTAAACCACTGAATTTTTGAAGATTTGTTAAATATCAAAAGAAACCAAAAGCAACGTTTAACAAAATATAGTTCCTCTCTTTCCTTTCATATAGCCTGATAGAAACAAAGCTCATTAACTTTTTTTAAAACACAACAGTCTACCATGTGTAGTGACTGCACACTGATAATAAGGTTCATCATAAATAATTACTAAAATTATTTAATAAAGCTCATTAAAAATACTAAATAAACACTTTGAATCCCTTATAACTACTGTATGAAAAATATTCACAATAGTTTTAAATTTCTTGTTGCACAGGTGAAGTCATTAGAATCAGAATGCAGATGGCCCTTGAACAACACAGTTTGAACTGTGCAGGTCCGCTTATACACAGATTTTTTCAATAATAAATACTATAGGACGACAGTGTGGTTGGTTGAATCCTAGAATGGGAACAATGTATATGGAGGACAACTATAAGTTATACGTAGATTTTCCACTGAGGTGGAGGTTGGCACCCCTAACCCCCGATATTACTCAAGGGTCAACTGTTGTTTACGTATGAAGTTCTTCTGGATCTTTATTTAGCTCTTTTTCCATTGGTTGATGCAACCTCCATATTTCAGTAAATACAGTAAATTTCAGATGGAGGTGTATATTCATAAGCTACAAACTTAGAATCATGGTGAAGCAAAATCATAATTTACCTGGCAAGTTTTTTGACTCAACTGGTTATATAATTTATGTTAGGCTTAATTTAGGAACATCCACATTGTAGAGATACATCAAGCCAGAATATATCTGTCTCTAATCAATTCCTATTGACTCTTTATTCCTCTTTGACACATTGTCCACGTGGGAATTAAAGAGAATTCACGGGTCTATGCAAAGGTCTAGCATAGGTGGTAAAGACCTTGATAACCTAGTGAACACTTTCCAGTTTTTCCATCAATACACATGTACATCTAAAATAACTGTGACAGTGTAGATCCAGGTGTAATTAATTCTCACCATCTTACAAAGTGATTTTCACTGTCAATACCCAAAGCCTGGAGTGTCATTTCCTTGGCTGTTCTTCTCTTGGCCCCATCACTGAAGCCACTGTCTATGGCCACTATTACCTTGTGTCACCTCAGCTCTTGTTGGAGAAGGTCTTGAGTTACTGAGACAGAGGTTCAACATATTTGAGTGATTGATGACAAAGTTGCCACATTAGATCATGGAAGCCAATGGATATGGCTCATTTGAAAGGCAAGGAAGGAAGGTGAGATAGAGATAACAGATGTCTTGGGATTGCAAAAGAGTGAGGCCAGCTGAGCAAGTTCAGTATACTGATGATTCCAAACAGACCAATAGGAAAGTCAAGAGGAAGGGAGTGGTGACGAGATGGCCAGAGGGAACATGGAGAATCAGAACATGGTGACCATTTGACTAATGGTGATGAAGAGAAAACTTAGAAGATGTCTTTGGGGATAGTTTTCCCTTTGATTGATTTCAGTTTGCTAGTAAAGATTTTGCCTGTGTAGTAGAGCAAATTACCTTTGTGGAGTAAAAGATTGAGGGTACTGACCATGATCCCAGCATTCAGTACCTGTCTGGGCAGGGGAGTCCCAGCCAAGGTTACAAGTAAACTTCAAATACAATGTGCCCAGAAAAAAGCCACATTCCATGTGAAAAATATTAATATTGAAAGAAAACATGCTGACTTCAATAAACCACTGGTAAGAGGTAGGAATCTAAATACTACGGAAGATGCAGTAAATGGAAAACTGGTGCGGAAGAGGGAATTTGTTTTTTAAATGGAAAAGAAGCTTGAGAAGGAAAATAAAAGTGAAGACCCATAAGCAAGTGCTCTCAACCTTCTCTGCACATTAGGATTGTCCTGGTTGGGGTGGGGTGGACTTTTCTTCATTCCAGTGGAACCTAGGTTTCCTTATCTTAAATTGAAACTTATTCCGGAAATAACAACCATCTTTCTAAAAGTTTGAAAAAGTTTAAAAATCTACCATTGGCCTAGTAATAAGGAAAAGTGTTTTTTAGTCTTATAACTGTTGAGTAACATTAGGTAATTTACTTGTTATTCTTCACATCAAGATTTTATTTATAAAATGACATGTTTAGTTTATAGATGACATCTCTGGTATCCATCTATATGTCTCCCTATATAATAAGTTTTGGGATCAGATTCCTAGGGTTAAAAGTGGGAATTTACTTTCTGTTATTGTTATTGTTGCAGGAACATGGGTCAGTTCATTTACTTCCTATCTCTGATTTTCCTCCTCTGAAAAAGAGAGGTAAAGTTAGCTCTTACCATATAACACAGAAATAAATAAGAAAGTATATGTACAACCAAACAGTAACTAGAACATCCTAATCTTTTAAATATAAGCTCATATATTTATATAAATTTTAAAATATAATCATAGAATATATATGTTCAATATTCTCTTCAATAATGATATAAGACAAATCTATATAACAGTATAAAACACAATATCTATATGATTATCAATAACATATCATATGCATTTTTCTGATATAACCTACATTTGTATATTGCATATTGTTAATATGTTAATTCCCAGACTGTGAATTAAAAGTCAACTATTTTAAAAATTTTTACATGATTCATTATGTGAGAAGTTATGTAGTAACCTCAATATGAACATTACGTTTACTTACTTTCAAATATTTCATTTTTATAGTAAACAAATAAAAGTTTCTATTTAAAATCAATTGAAAACCATTCTTAAAATTTGTTGTAGGTAAGAATACCAAACAAAGAACAACGAGAAAACTCAACATAAACCTCACTAATGCTTTTATGAACTATGATCTATTTGACACTATTAATACGAAAAGTATCCAGCATCATTTGGTATGCACTTCAGGCAAAAATGTTATTCTTTTTCTTTTCAGAATTGAAAATAATTTATTCACAAACTACTAACATGTTTTAATTTGGTTTGCTATTGGAGAATGTAATTGCTCTATTTTATAATCAATTAGTGAAATAGTTACAAATATCAGCAGATTTGAACAATGAAGGAATATTTCTCTAATTTCATGAGCTATTGTTTAAAACCTTATAACTAAGAGAATAGGTAATTGACATTTTTATTAGTAGTACAGCATCAAATTCTTAAAGCATCAGTCTTAATAATCAAAGTAAATATAGAGGGTCTACATTTACTTTTCAGAAAATTTGAACATGTGTTTAAAAATATCAAACCTAGCTAGGATGATCAAATACCAACATGTATATATTTATACAATATTAGAATGGCTTATTAGAAGGTGTTAGAAAACTTACAGTTGAAGACAATGGAAAAATATCTTTGTTCATAAAAACACCAATGAGAATATCAATAAAAAAAATATTAATTACCTTTGTTTTAAAGGAAAGAAACATGTACTTCAATCTCTTCTGCTTAATAAAGTGTGTTAATTTATTACAAATTTTTTCTCTTTATTAAAAATATTTACCTTATTTGGCTAGTTATCATAAAAGTGTTATGTTTATCACATTGTAAAAGGTTTGATTAATGGAAATAACTGAAATAATAACAAAACCTTCTTTTGGAAAGCTTAATGTAATTGTTTTTTGAAAATGAGCAAATATAAGCAGAGCTTAATTGGTTTTAGTGAGGAGTGTTTCAGGAAAGGTGAATAAAACGAAATGGCTGAAGTTTATGTTAAATATAAAGAAGTAAGAAAATATTAAGGTAGAAAGATAATTCCAGGCAGGTAATGAATACCTCATTAAGAGATATGGATGTTATTAAGTGCACATGGGGAGAAAGTGGAGTCTTGATCAGGTCACTGGAATGTTTCCAGAAAGGATGGGAAATGACAGTTATTGAGCATCTTAGGATAAAGGTCACATAGTAATAAGTGGAAGGTCTGGCATATGAGCTAAGAAAATGTTGACTCCAAAGCCCACCGTCCCTCTATTACACTGCATTGCAAAGCAATGTGAATGAATGGGGAGAGAACCAATGCTTGGATTCCTAGAACTAGCCAAGTGAATGAAAGGACCTCCTTTAGAAAACGAGGCCAGGAAAGAGACAGATTAAAGTTTTTGAGTTTTAAATAATTACACAGGGGAAATAATAATGAAACATTATAGAACTGGGGATTGTATCATGATCCACGGCTAGTAAATCTTTCTCCAGTGTGTTGGGGGTGGGTAAGGATGGGAGGTTATAGGGCATAAGAAGCAAATAGTAGTAAACCTCCTGGAAACACAGAATGGGAAGATGTTAAAAGTAGAAGTCTGGCATTAAGACAGAATTAGTCGCAGGGCAAACATGGTGTGCATTAAGCTGCAAAAAACCAAGATAAAATTTTTTCAGTAAAAAGGTTGGGAAGAATAACAGCTCAGAAAAACCTATTTTATTTGTAAATTAGAAAATCACTGTTGTCATTTAGACATGGAATCAAGTGTCAACATAGGATCACTCAATACAAATGAAGGACTAGTTGAAGTTGGATAAAATGAATTACTAGAAGTATACATTTCCCTGAACATTCCCTAGCAATTTCATGAAATGCTAGAATAGGGTAAGAGAAAGTCAAAGATGCTTGACACATTGGACTGACTTGGTAACCATTTATTGAATTGGCTTTATTACAGTTGAAACATTGATAGAAAGAGAGTTTTCACAGTACGTCTGTAATACTCCCTGTTTACTAGTTAGATGAAGGTAACGAATGATCTTAACTAGATCTTATAAAAATGTTAGTGGCATTTACTATTAGAAAGTACTGGAAGCTCCTATCTAAAAGATTCTTTTAGCAGAATATATTTATTCATATGTATTGTTTAATGTAAACCTAGAAGTTATGGATTTATGAGGCATGACTGGAGACTGGAGCACAGTAATATAAGTATATTCTATTTA
Organism: Globicephala melas; assembly: GCF_963455315.2. Lineage (NCBI taxonomy): Eukaryota > Metazoa > Chordata > Mammalia > Artiodactyla > Delphinidae > Globicephala > Globicephala melas. The sequence goes on along the minus strand of NC_083316.1, from coordinate 17,893,341 downwards.
ATGAAATGAGTATACAGAAAAGAAGTTTTGAAATCAAAACAGCTTCTTTTCTTGTCTGTACAGTTGCTTAAAAAAGTCTTACATTAATAGGAAATCACAGTCTGTTTCAATGGGGCATAAGAGACATTCTTAGAAGTTGCATCAGACATTTTTAATTCCTCCAGAGAAAGAAAATTTCCTCTGTGTTTACCTGTTTCATCTGAATCATCAGTGAAGTTTGGTGTGAGAATGTCTGTGAATCTCATTTGACAGTTAACCTTTGTTTTAACATAGGTGATTATCTGACAATCTTCAAAAAATAAGTATTTATTTATATCCACTGAGAATAAAAGCAGTGTTTGGTGTTATTTTTATGACTGTTGTCCAAATTATACACATAGAGAGAAGTGAAGTGTCCTTTTTATTCTACCATCATCCATCCATTGAAGAATTATCCTTCCACTGGGATTTCCTATTTAAATATTCATGTAATATTTATATTTGGCACAATTATTTTAGAATTTTTTCTGAATATTCCTTAATTCTATAAACCTTATCCAAGATAAAACTTAGCTTCATTGAATATGTAAAATGTCCTCGGCATTTTATACACATTGTCAGGAATAAACCTCAGAACACTCTGTGAAAGAAATGTTTATTTATTTTACTCATGAGGCTAATGAAATATAGGAAAGTTAAGAAAAATATAATTTGTTATTCTCAGCAAATCTGAAACTTTTTTGGCCCTGGGGTTCTATCTTCCCTCATATTTTGTAATTGTCAGAAAACATGGCACATCTAGTAACAAAACTCCCGTGTTTTAACTCATGATCTTTGCTTTATTTCACTTCACCCTTTGGCACAGTTATGTTTTTATCTTCTCTACTTTTCAACTCTGTCGAACAGGTCTTTTTTGTATTCTATTCTATCCCACTCACCAATATCTTTAGAAATGCTTTGATTTTATCAAATAATCATTTGACATGTCTCTAAGGGCAAAAAAGTAACTTCTAGGGAAAAAAAGTGTTGGCTTAACATATAAGGTTATGTGAATAATAACTACTTTTCCCTAATTTAGTTCTTTTATTTATAAAAATAGCTTAATTCTGTCACTGCTGTAAACACTGAAATCTGAAAGATTTGGTAGGTAAGGCTGTGGGCTTTTTCTCTGTCTCTTCACTTCAGGATCCAGAGAACATTTTTTTCCTATTGGAAAATAATGGTTCTCTATTACTTCATTTAGTGATTTATCCATGTAATACATAGCCATGTATTGTTTATGAAGTATCAACTAATCTCAAGTACTTTCCTATGTATTCAAAATAAAAAGTGCATTCATTTTTGTGATATTTTGCTCTAATATGTTCTAATGAATATAGCACCTCATTTTAGAAATACATACATTGCTTTATTTTAAAAAATTCTTACTAAGAAAAGCAAAGTAGAATTATGTCCTAGTGGTAATTTACACATTATATACATATGCATACAAGATATACATATTCATATGTTCATATATACATTATAGTTATATATAATGATGTGCATTAATATTTATATATATGCATTATAGATATACACACTATATATATAGGTATTTGTAATTCATAAGAAGTAAAAGATAAAAGGACAATATAATAATAGGACCATAAGAACTTGATACTTTAAGAGGTAACCTAAAATACAATTTTTCAGCTATTAGGTGATTCACTTTAATTTGCCCACTAACTATCCCAGATATCTCACTCTGGAGCCAGGAATTTCATCAAATAAACTACTGAAGAGTTTTACTACTCTTTGATCTACTAAGAAGAGATGAGCAAAAGTTAAATCAGGAAAATCAGTGCTCATAGGCTGTATTGAAAAAGTGATTAAAAATTAAGCCTGTAGTTTTGATTTGCATCTCTCTAACAATTAGCGATGTTGAACATCTTTTTATGTGCCCCTTGCCCATCTGTATGTCTTCTTTGGAGAAATGTCTATTTAGATCTTCTTCCCATTTTTTGATCAGGTTGTTTGTTTTGATGATATTAAGCCACATGAGCTGTTTATAAATTTTGGTGACTAATCCCTTGTCGGTCGCATCATTTGCAAATATTTTCTCCCATTCTGTGGGTTGTCTTTTCCGTTTTGTTTATGGTTTCCTTTGCTGTGCAAAAGCTTTTGAGTTTAATTAGGCCCCATTTGTTTATTTTTGTTTTTCTTTTCATTACGCGGGGAAGCAGATTGAAAAAGACATTGTTGCAATTTATGCCAGAGAGTATTCTGCCTACATTTTCCTCAAAGAGTTTTATAGTGTCCGGCCTCACATTTAGGTCTTTAATCCATTTTGAGTTTATTTTTGTGTATGGTGTTAGAGAATGCTCTGATTTCATTCTTTTACATGTAGCTGTCCAGTTTTCCTAGCACCATTTATTAAAGAGACTCTTTCCTCCATTGTATAGTCTTGCCTCCTTGGTCATAGATTAACTGACATTAGGTACATGGGTTTATTTCTGGGTTTTCTATCCTGTTCCATTGATCTATATCACACCAGTCAGAATGGCTATCATCAAAAAATCCACAAACAATAAATGCTGGAGAGGGTGTGGAGAGAAGGGAACCCTCCTACACTGTTGGTGGGAATGTAAATTGGTGCTCCACTATGAGGAACAGTATGGAGGTTCCTTAAGAAACTAAAAACAGAGCTACCGTATGATCCTGCAGTCCCACTCATGAGCATATACCCGGAGAAAAACATGGTCCGAAAGGATATATGCACTCCAATGTTCATTTCAGCGCTGTTTACAATAGCCAAAATACGTAAGCACCCTAAATGTCCAGCCATAGAGGAATGGATAAAGAAGATGTGGTACATATATACAATGGAATTTTACTCAGCCATTAAAAAGAATGAAAAAATGCCATTTGCAGCAACATGGATGGACCTAGAGATTGTCATACTGAGTGAAGTAAGTCAGACAGAGAAAGAGAAGTATCCTGTGATATTGCTGATATGTGGAATCTAAAAAAAAAGGATACAAATGAACTTATTTACAAAACAGAAACAGACTCACAGACTTAGAGAACAAACTTATGGTTACTGGGGGGAAGGGAGGGAGGGGTAGTTAGGGAGTTTGGGATTGACATGTATACACTGTTATATTTCAAATGGATAACCAACAAGGGCCTACTGTATAGCACAGGAAACTCTGCTCAATATTCTGTAACAACCTAATTGGGAAAAGAATTTGAAAAAGAATAGATACATGTATATGTATAACTGAGTCACTTTGTTGTACACCCAAAACGAACACAACATTGTTAATCAACTATACTCCAATATAAAATAAAAAGTTAAAAAAAATCATAAAATAAATAAATAAAAAATTAAGCCTGTGCATAAATCTACTTTGGATCAGTATATGAGTCTCCTTGTTAATGTTATGGGCTGAATTATGTTCCCCAAATATTAATATATGTTGAAACTCTAATTCCCAGTACCACATAATGTAACTGTATTTGGAGATAGGGTCCTTAAGGAGGCATCTATGTTGAAATAAGTTTATTAGGGTGGACGGTAATCTGATTTAACTGGTGTCCTTATAAGAAAAGGAAATTAGGATACAGACGGGTACGGAGGGTAGACCATGTGAAGACTCACAGGGATTAACGCCATCGACAAGCCATGGACAGAGGTCTCAGAAGAAACCAATCTTGCTGACACTTTTATCTTGGACTTCCAGCTTCCAAAACTGTGAGGAAATAAATTTTTGTTTGTAAGCCACTTAGTTTGTGGTACTTTGTTATGGCAGCCCAAGAAAACTCGTGTAGTTAATATTTAAGCATTTTGTCCTCTTAGAATGTGATTGTTCCTTAAAATATGAATTTTTCCCGTTTTTGTCATAAAAATAATTTGTCAAATTAATAGTATGTAAAGCTACAAAATTACCTTTATTGTTTTGTTGCCTGATTAACTAATATAATAAAAAGTATAATTTGTTATATATTTGAAAGAATTTTATGATATTACAAATAATGTTAGCATGAGAAATAATCTGCAAATTTTATTTAATATCTGAATACTGTTTTATAATTAAATAATACTTTATTAGATAACAGATTAACATTTTAAAAGTTGACTTCAATTTAGGAATAGCTAATGTGAAAAAGAAAAATAGCTAATGGTTTTAAGACATCAGTAGTAATTGCTCTACAACTCAAATATCCAGAATAAAACCATCATGTATTTTGATAAGTTACAACACTTTAATGTAGCTTCACACAATTTAACATGCTTTGAAAAACATAGCATTCTAACAGGGATAGAATCAACAATGATATAATACAGGAAAATGTTAGTTAAATTTCTACCCACTCAATTCAATTGTTTTAAAAATTTAGCTTTAATTGATATGTGTAGTGTTTATTATTGTTGCATATGTATGTATGCATATATGTATATATGTGTATTTGTACATCTACATAAATATATAAATATGCATATGCTAAGTGATGTCTAATAATTAAAGACAGAATGAATAGATCCAGGTTTGACTCAAGTCTGTAAGTTATTAATGAAAAACATTTGTCAATGAAATAATTTTGTAATGCATTTATCCTTTATCTACCATTAATATTACATTACTGTGGAAACTATCTCTTGTCTCTCCAAAGTTATTAAAAATTATATGCATTTCAGTATCTTGTCTGGGGATGCAATTAAAGACTAGTAATCACAATTAACACATTTAACTTTTTTCAAAATTGATTTAAAAAACTTTAAATATGACTAAAATCACATCAATTAATGTCACATAAGATGGCACTAAAAAGAAGATGAAGTGCAAATTTGCATTGCAATTGTCCCCTTGGAAAATGCAGTTCATACAATGAATAGTAAAGGGAATAATTCGAATCCCATCTGAACATCTAAATGAAATAATATGTCCGATTTCATTTGGTGACCAATTTGGAAACCTCTTTGAAATACACTGCAAATGATAATTCTGCCTTATTAGTCATCGTTGGAACTTTTTGTAGCATGTGAAAAATAGAAATGCACAATTTGCCTTTGAAACCAGACACGAGAATGGGTAACCTCATGAAGTAGTGAGTTTACCAGGGGCTCTCAAAAAACATCTTTAAGGCATTCTACCATAAGCTTTTAGGACAGTCTAACTAGGATATTGTAAAAGATATATACATATATTAGGGTATCAACATGAATCTATGGTTGGCAGACCATAGAATGAATGGTGATAAAATGAATTATGTTTATAGATCTCACTCCCTTAAAAACAGTGGGATCTAATTATCCTCCTTTTGCTTAGCAGGAATATAGGTTAACCAGAGAGAAATGGTTATATAAAATATTTTCAGCTTTTGGCAAAAAAAAATTCTTCTTTCTGAGTGTAGTAAGCACTATAATACACAATCCTGTCCTTTGGCTAGAGAGCTATAAATAAAAAATGATCTTATTCTGTCAACAAAAGGATGCTTTCTATGTACTTTCTCTTTCTGCTTTAGGTACTGAGAGAGAGAGAGATTCCAAAAGACATGCAAGGAAATATTTCAGTACCAAACACTGAAAGAAGAGATGTGCTATTCTTTAAATTGAAATATTCATAACTAGTGCACGAGATGAGTTATAAGGATGTTTTGGCGAGCTCTCTGGAATCTTTAAAGCAAATTGTAGGCCTTCAGGATGAATTTTGATTACATATTAGATTTCAAAGTAAGTTGGGAAAATTTTAATCAAAGCTTTTCTTAAGATTGGGCTTGGAATAAGTTTATAGCACTAAGGATTTATTATGAAAATTTCAAAATTATTGCTAGTAGGATATATTCTGTTTAATTTTAGAATGTTTTCTCTATAAGAATGATCTACATTTTTACATTTCCTATACTTCTCTATTTTAGTGATGTTTTTATTATTTAAAAAACAGAGAATTCTTCGATATCTTTATCTCATTTGTGTCAGGCACACAGAATTAAGCATGTAAGGCCAAGATATTTACTGTCATATATGCACCTTGTTGAAGGAAAAGTCCATTAGAGAGAAAATACTAATAAATTATAAATTTTGAGTTATCAAACATTTAAAAAATGTTTCCCATTTTTACAAAAGAATTTGTGGTGGACTACAAAATATGTCTAGTATAGGAACATAGAGATTGGCAGGATGGAAACAATAGAGTACTATTAAACTCGTAAGAGCCTGAAAATAGAAATGTGTGCGATAAATTCGGTAGTTTTCTAATTTGAATGGCAAAATTAGCTTGTGGCTTTCTGGCAGCAAAAGCACAAAGAGAATTATGTTCAGTTATAACTTTCAAAACTTGTAACTGGTATGTTAGTTATATGAACAAGTTTCAAAATTCATAACTTGTTTATAAAATTAATACACCAGTCCACTAAGAAAGTCTAACAGTGGAAATGGTGCAATTCTGGCTTAAGTGAGGTGAAGATGCCAGCAGAAGGAAAAACAACACCATTACCCAGAGATAAACAAGACAGTATAGAATTCACAAGGTTTCTGTGAAAACCTATAAATAACTGAAATTACTTTCCCTTATAACTGAGTCATTTTGCTCCAAGGAAAACTGCTCTTCTTTGTTAGTTTTCAGCAAATCAGCTTGCCAAGGGAGAGGAAAATAAAACAACAAATTCTTACACATTTCTCTTTTCATTGAGTTTCTCCATTTTTTGAAATTCATAAGACTTCTCTCTGCTGACAGTTTATGTGTGATTAATTTTTTCTTATATATAAATAATTTCAGTTGTATGTATAAAATTACATATTGCAGGGTTTTTTTTTATTTTCAGAAAAGTAAAATTTTTATCTCTTACTGACATCTGAGAAAGTTAATCCTGGAAACTCCCTTAATAAATTAAATGATTATTGTAATTTTACATGACATGTAAACACATGTAAACACAAACTATTGTGTTTACAGTAAACACAATAGTTTTCTATGTATAGTTATAATATTGCTAAATGAGTTCAATTGCACAACTACAAAATGTATTTCTAGAAAGAAGATTTATGTAGGAACAAGCCACTTGTGCTGCTGTGTGCTGATCAACATGATTTAACAGTAAGATTTAGAATGTCTCTATTAAGAGTTTTAAAGTTTTAGGGTAAGTTAGATTCACTTGGAAGGTTTTTTTTTTTTTTTGTGGTACACAGGCCTCTCACTGTTGTGGCCTCTCCCGTTGCGGGGCACAGGCTCTGGACGCACAGGCTCAGCAGTCATGGCTCACGGGCCCAGCCGCTCCACGGCATGTGCGATCTTCCTGGACCGGGGCACGAACCCGTGTTCCCTGCATCGGCAGGCGGACTCTCAACCACTGCGCCACCAGGGAAGCCTACTTGGAAGGTTTTTAAAGTGCAGATTCTTCTACAAGTTCTAATCACAATTCTGCTTATTGGGTTTGATATTTAATCCAAGATTTTTCAATAACTAACAGGGTAAGTCTAATGTCTATGGCCCAGGACAGCACATTGGAAAACACTTATTGGGGTTTTTAAAAAAAGTGCTTTGTAGACGCAGACGTAGAGAATGGACTTGAGGACACGGGGAGGGGGAAGGGTAAGCTGGGACAAAGTGAGACAGTGGCATGGACTTATATATACTACCAAATGTAAAATAGATAGCTAGTGGGCTCGGTGCTTTGTGACCACCTAGAGGGGTGGGATAGGGAAGGTGGGAGGGAGACGCAAGAGGGAAGAGATATGGGAACATGTGTATATGTATAGCTGATTCACTTTGTTATAAAGCAGAAACTAACACATCATTGTAAAGCAATTATACTCCAATAAAGAGGTTAAAAATATATGCACCTTAAAATAAAATTAAAAAGTGCTTTGTAAATCAGAGAAAATATCTTACAGAGTTTATTTCTCCCAACTGAGAAGTAATCATGCTACCAGTCATTTTATTCATTTTCATACACAAATCTGCACATGAATACTCATAGCAACTGCATTTCTAATAGTCTCAAACTGGAAAGAAACCAAATGTTTATCAGCAGGTGAATGGATAAACAAAATGTTGAATAGCCATACAATGGAAGGCTATTCAACAATAAAAAGGAATAAACTACTGCATCTATGTAACAACATGAATACATTTCAAAATTATTATGCTCAAAGAAGCTAACATGTGATTCTATTTACATAAAATGCTATGGAATGTAAACACATCTTTAGTGAATCAAGTAGATCCAGGTTTCCTGGAGCAGGGGTACCGGATGGGATGAAGTGCAAAGAGACGTAGCAAACTTTTTGGGTTGTTTTTTTTTCACCTCTTGGTTGTGGTAGTGATGTCATGGGTATACAAAGATGTCAAAATCCATTAAACTATGCACTTTAAATAGGTGAAGTTTACTGTACATAAATGATTTACCAAAAAAGTTGCTATTTCTGAAGAAGCAGCACCTTCCTTCATTTGAACAGTCATTCTTACCCAAGAATGGCAAATGTTTTCCAAATAAGCTAGACCATAATTGTTTAAAAAGATAGCAAATAAACAACCAAAGTCTTAGAATTCTACATTATTCAAAAATTTTTTTTAATTTTTAAAATGGAATATTTTCACAGAAGTTCTTATCATCTGGCTCTATTATACAAGATTCGTTATTAGGTATAGATTGGTTTTATACACTTGACACATCATTTTTATAAATATAAACGAGTTATATAGTTTGGGCAGAGAAATTTCTTTCTCAAGGTACCTAAAATGAATTCAAGGGATTTGTGGTAAAATTCAGTCATTTTTTTCAGTTTTAGAAATTTCACCTGACCAAATTGTATTTCCCTCTGGGTAGACATGACTAATAATCAAGTCCAGAGCTTGATTTTATGTATTGCAGAGTTGTAATTTCATTAAATGTTCTATATTAACAAGTCTCTTAGGCTAAGGAAAAGGTACTAAAGGAGAAAGAGTAGAACCTTGAGATATAAGATTGGGATATTTAGACATACATAATAGAGGTTGAGAAATCTGAATAATTAAATTCTCCTGAAACTCCCTTGTTTTGCAGAAAGCTCAATGCCTTTCTTTCCCAGGTAATTAGCCTTCACATGTATTAAAAAAAAAAAACTACTGAGGGAATTCTCTGGCAGTCCAGTTGTTAGAGGACTCCAATCTTTCACTGCAGGGGGCACGGGTTAGACTCCTGGTCGAGGGGCTAAGTCAAAAAATAAAAAATAAATAAAATAGTAAACATGATTTAAAAATAATACTGACTCAAGTCTCATAATGAAGTCTCCACAATCAGATAACAGAGGGGAGAGAAAAAGCAAAATGCATGGGTCTGGATGATGTTTGGGTTGGCCAAGCCTGCTGCACCATATACATGTGAACACAACGTTTTCTGAGCCCTACGGAGAGGTGATTGAAGACATGGGAGAGGCAAAATCCTCCCAAAGGACAGAAACACCTGTGTTTCAAATAATACACTATGCTGTTCACACTGTGTGGAAGAGAATGTAGCCTGAGGTTTGGATCTTAACACAAGGTCAGTGATTGATGGTACAGATGACATGACAAGGGCTTGGAAAAACAAGATAATTTAACTGGTAACATGGAGTCCTAGGGAGTTGGTCCAAAGGGTAATTGATTCTGATAATTTTGGAGGAAATTAAGTTGCTATTACAAAATGAGAACAAGGAAGAATATTTCTGGAAATCAGGACATTCAATGAAATAACTTTTTCCCCAAGAGTTCAGGTATATAGAAAGCTATAGCAATCCAATAAGAGAATATAACTGGACTGAGGTACTACCGGGAGATAAGGGTAAGAGGGAATGGATGATGGAAGCAAAAAGCTATACTGATGACTAGGTTAGAGACGTGGAACTCTTACAGAGTCTGTGACTGCAGTGTCCACTGTTTCCCACCAGCTTCAGTTGTATAGAGTTCAGATTTACAGACGAACAAACAAACTGAAAGAGGCTTCACCAACACCAAGCTTACTTAGCTTTATAAATCAAGACAGATGATGTAATTGAAAATGATAGAAGGAGGATCTTCAAAAATCCTATCCTTCTGGGCTTCCCTGGTGGAGCAGTGGTTGAGAGTCCGCCTGCCGATGCAGGGGATACGGGTTCGTGCCCCGGTCCGGGAAGATCTCACATGCCGCGGAGTGGCTGGGCCCATGAGCCATGGCCGCTGAGCCTGCGCATCCGGAGCCTGTGCTCCGCAACGGGAGAGGCCACAACAGTGAGAGGCCCGCGTACCGCAAAAAAAAAAAAAAAGGTGTCCATAGAGGACTTTGAAAGACTCTAACATATTCCTGAAAATCTAAGATACCACATGAACACTTAGGGCTGTGCCTATACCAAGAATTGTGTCCATGCACAGGGAAGAACTGAAAAGCCCTAAGCTTAACCCAACCTGGAAGCTCTGTGCAAGTAGAAGGTAAAGACTAAGGTGGAGTGGTGCACTGCCCCATGAGTATCGAAGGTGTGTACCAACATGCATGTTGAATCACCCAGCAAAGACTGAGACATTTGTTAGTGTCAGGAATTTAAGGAAATCTGTGTTCAGTCTGACCACTAAGCTAGACCAGCAAGGTTGTCAACAGCCACACAAGATCAATAAAACAGACATCACATAATTATTTCAGAAAAGAAACTAAACAAACAGCAATAACAAGCAGCAACAATAAAGAAGCCCTGGTGTGGAGTAGAATCTGATTTCCAGATTTGAGACATTATTTAAAAATTTTCACTTTCTAATAAAAAAAAAATAAGATACATGCAAAGAAACAGAAATGCCTGGTCTACAGTCAGGAGGAGAAAACAGTTAATGGACACCATCCTCAAGAAGTTCAAACACTGGACTGACTACACAAAAAAAATTAAATCAGCTATATAAACATGTTCAAAGAACTAAAGAAACTATATATAAGGAACTAAAGGAAAGCATGAGAACAATGCCTCACCAAATAGAAAAAATAATAATAAATAGGTATTAAGAAGGAACCAAAAAGAAATTCTGTAGTTGGCAATGCTCCATCCATGTAGCTGTGCCCAACACTGCTACCGTCTTAGATACCTTGGCCATCATCCTAAGAACGTACCATGCTACACCAGACTTAGCAAATGCTTTTTCCTTATATCCCTGGCCACTGAGTCACAAGACCAATTTGCCTTCATGTGAGAGGAGCAACAATAGACCTTCCAAGTTCTTCCCTAACATTACCTGCACAGCCCCACAATATGTCATGGGATGGTAGCTCTAGGCTGGACCCTGTTCCTCTTCTCCACCTCAGTAAAAATGGGCCCATTACATTGATGCTATAATATTAACATGTGAGGCCTTGCTCCTGCCGCAAGACACTCTGCAGACTTTGCTGGAACATCTATGAGGGAAAGAATAGGCAGCGAACCCACAGAAAATTTAAAGCACAGACACACCTGTAAATTATTTGAGAGTTGCCTGGTCAGGTAAGATGTGCACTGTCCCAGAAGCAGTGATTGATAACCTGCAAGTCTATCCAATCCCTAAGATGTGAAATGGGTGTAAACCTTTATAGGGATTTGGGGGTTTGGGAGGACTTTTATTTTTCACCTGGCAAGGTACTTCTATTCCTTATACCACTGGTAAAGAAAGGATACCTATGGGGGCTTCCCTGGTGGTGCAGTGGTTGGGAGTCCGCCTGCCAATGCAGGGGGCATGGGTTCGTGCCACGGGACAGCTGGGCCCGTGGGCCGTGGCCGCTGAGTCTGCGAGTCCGGAGCCTGTGCTCCGCGGTGGGAGAGACCACAGCGGTAAGAGGCCCGCGTACCACAAAAAAAAAAAAAAAGAAAAGATACTTATGGAATTAGGGATCAGAGCAGCAAGCCACCTTTGAGAAGGCAAAAAATGCTAGTGAAGCAGATTAAAGCTCTGGGCATCTCTCAAGCAGGGCTATCATTTTGAGTTAGATGTACCTGTGACTTTGTAAGGTACAAAGTAGCATTGTGGTTGAGACAACAGAAGGAGAGAGTACCCCTAGGATTTTGACCCCAGCTCTGGAATGGGGCAGAAACCCAATATACCTGCAAAGGGCAAGCGCTCCCAGCCATGTTCACAGCGCTCCTCCAGGTAGAGCCTCCCACGAAGGGACAGCATGTTATGGTAAGAATTTCCTTTCCTATGAAGGGGTATGTTGAGAACATGTTCCATCCACCTCCCTTTGCCAAGGCTCAAACTCCTACTTTGGCTGAGGGTCATGCCTATTTACAGCAGAAAAGTACCCTGTCCACCAGTCCAGTGTATCTAGAAATATAGGTGCTTCTAGGCCTTGTGGAATATGCAGATCCTCCAAATGGCCCTGCCTTATTTCTGGGGCAGTCCCTCAACCTGTAGGGAGGGCATGGGGGAAATTCCCGATGATACCTGGTATACAGATGCCTGGAAACAGAAATAAGCCTCAGCAGCCAGTGGGCTAAACTCAGAGCAGTTTGGTTGGTGGTAACTCATGAACCCTGGCCATTAACCTTTTGCACTGACAGTTGTGATGGTTTAAAGGGGTTAACTGTATGGCTTGAACAATAAAAAGCAAAAGGATAGATGATCATGAATAAACCCTTGAAGGGGCAGGATATGTGGAAAGACATTTGGGTTTGCCTGCAGGAAGTGGAGCAGTCCTCACTGCCTTCCACTTCCTGGCTCATAAGGTGCTGACACTTCCTGTAGTCAGGAAACTGATGCTGTAGCCTGGGTATGAGAGCAAGCAACTAAACTTTCAGTAAATACAGCAGATTGGGTGCATAGGAAGGGTAGCCTGCAGTACCCAGGTGGGATGGTGAATTGCCAAGGATACTGAATTGCCTTTGAAATACAATGACTCTGTTAGTGAAGGAGCAGTTCATCCTGCATGTTCTAAACAACACCCAAGGCAATTGCCAAAGGAGTCTGGGGCCATCCACCAGAATTCTCAACAAGTGAAGAATTGGCAAATTAATTATATTGTCCCCTCCCCATAAATGAGTGTTCTCAATATGTTTTAGTTTTTGTGGATACCACATCTGGCTTAAGCTGTTTCCCCTGTCACTGTGCAGGTCAGGTTGCCACTATTAGGGGATTATAGAAGTTGAGTATCATGTATGGATACCCTTGTTGAATAGATAGTGATCATGGGTCACATTTCAAAGGTCATGATGTGCAAGACTGGGCATAAGCACATGACATTGAATAGAGGTTCCATCTTCCCTATAATCCATAAAGAGCAGGGATGGTAAACAGGAACACTGGAAAATTAAAGCATCAGATTAGATTACTAACAGGAAAAACAACCTTGGCCAGGTGAACAAAAGTACTGTCCCAGGCTTTAATTCGTTTGAATGACCAACCAGTTGCCCCTCATGCCACCCTGGGGATCCCTGCCAAATCAATACTGTAAACTTATGGAAGTCATGGGAAACAGCCATTGTCCTGACTCTCACTATGGATCAATGTGCTATGCTGCTGAGAACACCAAGACCCAAAATGCCTAGAAAGGCATTATCTACTGGAATTTGCAATGAGATATCCCACTGGGGTGGATGAGTTACTTTGCACCCCTGAGTGAGGGAGAGCTACTCAATCTCCTGTTGTCCTACTGCAAGCTGAACCTGTTGAAACTCACTATACCTTGAATGCAACATGAACCATTGAGAGAGGGGAGATAGTGTGGGTTCTGGTCAGGCATATCTGGGCCCCAGTCCATCTCCTCACACTGGACAGGGCTGTCTCCCCCGGTCAATATGTATGGTATGCACGACCAGCTCAAGTTCCTAAAGCTGCCAAGCTTCTTCTTCTCAAGGTCAGGTGGACATTTCTGTTTTCCATTGAAGTGATCATTTGGCCATGGTCTTTGTTCCCCTCATTGACATGGAGGACAGTAGAGCACACATAGAAGCCCTTATTAAGGTCATCCAGCAAGGCTTAAATTATAGCCAGCCAAAGCCTGTCCTTACTGAACACTAAAATGTCTCCAATGAGAAAAACTGTTCTCCAAAACAGGGTGGCCTTGCACATTTATACTACCTTACAAGGGGGCACCTGTGCCAGTATCCAAACAGGGTATTGTGTGTTCATGCCTGATGAGTCTGCTAATATATCATGTTTATTAAATCACATGAAGACACAACTAAACATCTGAGAGACCTGATCCCCATCCTAGGGGACTTAACATGTTAGTGGTCCAGATCAAGGGGGCCCTGGTGGAAAAGTTGTCACTTATTTTGGGAATAATTGTCTCAATCTGTGTTTTCTCTTGCATTGGTGCCATGGCCTCTGCCTCCAATGCAGCCAGACATCTGCTAATGGGCCACCTCCATGTTGGTGAAACCTCTTGCTGACTGCTGAGCACACACTGAGGAAGAGGTAGACGTGTAAGATTGTAAGAGGCAGTCAACAGAGATGAAGTGTCGGAGGAGGTCATCAAGAAGACGTGACTTCAGCTGACCTGCCAGCTGAACCCAGACAATCAGAGATTCCTCACCCCCTCCATGTCCTTGGAATGTGTATTCTGCTAGCCTTCCCAGCACCCAGAAGCTACCTGAAGGATACAGCCCTGAGATGGTAAGATTGGTGATGAGACCGTCTGGACTGTGTATGTGACTGAACCCAGTTAAGGCCTCTGTATAAACTTTTAGGATTCTGGAGTGCAGGTGCAGAGATCTTTTCATCTTGCCGCACCCAAGGGAAGCCTTGTAAGTAAGTTCCCTTGCTTATTAAGCCACCACCTACCCATCTGGAGTGATCTGCCTCTTTCTTTCGTCTCTCCCTTCCCTCGACATATGTGGGCCAGTTGCAGATGATGCCAGGAAGCTTCAGAGGTTGCAAAGCAACAGAATGGAGCTATACAAGCGCAACAATTTTTTGATATATTATTGAACTTAAATTATTACTACTAAATTATTGATTAAATTAAATATTAAATTAATATTAATCTAAAATAGATTGGTATAAATCAAGATGATAATCACTAGGACAACCACTACAAAAATATATGTATACATAAATAGTCATTAGTAAAATGAAAATCATAATCACAATAAGGTACAACTTCACACATACAACACTGGGATGCATGTAATAAAAAATGAAAGATAATAACAAGTGTTGAAGAGCATGTGGATAAATTGGAATCGTCATACATAGCTGGTGGGAAAGTAAAATGATGTAGCTGTTTGGGAACACAGTTTGGTAATTCAGCAAAATGTTAAGCCTAGGGTTATCATATGACCCAGCAATTCCACTTTTAGGTAGACACCCAGGAGAACTGAAAACATATCCACACAAAAGCTGATAGCAACGTTATTCATAACAACTAAAAAGTAGAAACAACCCAAACTGTATTCAGTTTATTGTCTGAGTCCCTGGACAAGCTCAGAGTGCTTTGAAGAAAGAGCAATTGTAGGAAAAATGTGAAAATGCTATTTTCATAAATAATTTTATGAAACACACAGCCCAGATTGTGCTCTGTGATTCCCAGGTGGAAAACTATGCTCCATATCGGGAGAGTTGACCATTCTGCCTACTTACTTTTGGTAAGCAGGACTTCTCTTGTCCCTTTTGGGCCTGGTACACCTGTGGCTTTAAGCAAAGTTCAAGGGTAGAGCAATAAACATGAAAGAACTTTTCTTTGAGTATATCAGAAACATCCTCTCTCGATGCCCAAAGATCACTTAGTGATAACTTGCAGAGGATTGGGGTGGGGGTGGGGTACAGTTGTCCAGCAGTAGGGAGACACCTTGATAAAATGGAACTGCTATAAAATGAGACAATTTATACCAACTTGGGAATTTGAAGATACGTGAATATGAAGATATATTTAAGATATGAATGAAAGAATTAACTATGTTATTTCCAATGTTGATCCCCAGTGTCAAAATAAAATTACACTACCCCAAAGAGTGAATACATCTGTTTTCTATTTTTCAGTTAATCAACATATTACATCTCTTAAAAGAAGGTACATGGGAGGAAAGTACTTCCATTCTTCTGAGTCCTGAAATAAGTCCCTTTCCCAAAAGATTTTTATATATCCTGACTTTAAGAAATAATATCTATCATATATGTGTTATAAATGTACATACTGAATGACTGAATAAGATCAATATATTTGCATATATTCATGGATAACAAAATTCTTTCTTTCTTCTTTGGGAAATTTCCCAGGTCTGGAATTAAAAAAAAAAAAGAAAAGAAAACAGAATGGCCATCATCAAAAAATCTACAAACAATAAATGCTGGAGAGAAAGGGAACCTTCTTGCACTGTTGGTGGGAATGTAAATTGATACAGCCACTGTGGAGAACAGTATGAATATTCCTTAAAAAACTAAAAATAGAACTACCATATGACACAGCAATCCTACTACTGGGCATATACCCTGAGAAAACCATAATTCAAAAAGAGACATGTACCACAATGTTCATTGAAGCTGTATTTACAATAGCCAGGATATGGAAGCAACCTAAGTGTCCATCAACAGATGAATGGATAAAGAAGATGTGGTACATATATAAAATAAAATATTACTCAGCAATAAAAGAAATGTAATTGAGTTATTTGTAGTGAGGTGGGTGGACCTAGAGTCTGTCATACAGAGTGAAGTAAGTCAGAAAGAGAAAAACAAATACCATATGCTAACACATATATATGGAACCTAAAAAAAAAAAAAGGTTCTGAAGAACGTAGGGGCAGGACAGGAATAAAGACGCAGATGTAGAGAATGGACTTGACACAGGGAAGGAGAAGGGTAAGCTGGGACGGAGAGAGTGGCATGGACATATATACACTACCAAATGTAAAATAGATAGCTAGTGGGAAGCAGCCGCATAGCACAGGGAGATCAGCTCAGTGCTCTGTGACCACCTAGAGGGGTGGGATAGGGAGGGTGGGAGGGAAGGAGGGAGACACAAGAGGGAAGAGATATGGGGACATATGTATATGTATAGCTGATTCACTTTGTTATAAAGCAGAAACTAACACATGATTGTAAAGCAATTATACTTTAATAAAGATGTTTAAAAAAATTAAAAACTCTTGTGCATCAAAGGACACGATCAATAGAGTGAAAAGGCAAACCACAGAATGAGGGAAATATTTACAAATTATGTATCTGATAAGGGGCTAATAGACAAAGAACCTCTAAAACAACGACAACAAAAAACAAAGAATGCTGATTTAAAAATGGGCAAAGGACTTGAATAGGAATTTCTCCAAAGAAGATATAAAAATTGACAATAAGCACATAAAAGATGCCCAGTATCACAAATCACTGAGGAAATGCAAATCAAAACCACACAAGAGCTATCACTTCATATCCAATAGGATGGCTATTATTAAAACAACAATAACAAACAAAACAAAACAAAAACAAAGTGTAGGCAAGGATGTGGAGAAACTGGAACCCTTGTACACTACTGGTGAGAATGTAAAATGGTGCAGCTGCAGTGGAAAACAGTGTAGTGATTCCTCAAAACATTAAACATAGTATTACTATATAATCCAGCAATACAACTCTGGGTCTGTACCCCAAAGGAATGAAAGCAGAGACTTGAATAGATATTTGCACGCCCACGTTCATAACAGCATATTCACAACAGCAAAACGTGGAATGTAAACAACCCACACTCCCATCAGTGATTATGGATAAACAAAATGTGGTCCTTCCACACAATGGAATATTATTCAGCCTTAAAGAGGAAAGACATTCTGACACCTACAGTAAAATAGATGAACCTTGAGGACATTATGTTCAGTGACATAAGCCAGTCACAAAAGGACAAATACTGTATGATCCACTTACTTGAGGTCCCTGGAGGAGCCAAATTCATGGAACCAGAGCAGTGGTTGCCAGGGGCTGTGGTACCTGGAATTGTCTAACAGGTGTAGAGTTTCAGTTTTGCAACATGAAAAAGTCCTGGAGATGGATAACAATGATGGTGACACAACAAAGTGAATGTACTTAATGCCACTGAACTGTACATTCAAAATGGTTAAAATGGTAAATTTCATGTTGTATACATTCTACCACAATTTTAAAAAATAGAGGCTAAACGTAACTTCATATATATTTTATAATAGAACGTTAAGCTTTACAGATCAAGTTCTTTATACATATCAAAGTTAGCATTAAATTATAATGTAGTGAAACAACAAAAAATTTAATAGAAATAATGCACTATATCAACGTTCTTGTATTAGTTCTCTTTAAAATTAAGTTTAGGAGTGAGTTGTGATTTTAAGCTAAGAGATGTTAAATAATTTAAGTATGTAAAACAGTATTCAAATGTGTACATGAGCTTGATTTGTTATAACCTTAATTATAACTGTAATTTTAAAAAAAGAAAACAAACTTTCATCTGTATAAGCAAATTCAATAGAGTTACTAAAATGTACAATAATTATTAAAATTACTACTTTAAGGCTACTTTAGAGGTTTTCCCTTGAGACAGACACGAAGAGCTAAGCACTTACCTCTTTTTTTCCTATAGAATCATGAAAACCTTATCATCACTTTATCAATTTATAATGATTTTCTGACAGTTAAAGACAGAAAGTGAATAGCACTCTACTACCCTAGTAACAGTGTTCAGGCCCACAGAGAAATTTTAATAGTTATAAACCAAATTATGGGATTAAAGAGGTCAGAGAGATCAAATTGTTTTATATTCTAGTTTATACTTCTCATTTCAAGAACTTCATGGACTAAGAACTATACTTGAAGCAGTTATAAAATGTGAAATTTATCAGGCCTTGAAATTTTATTTTACTTTTCCCACTTTAAGCAAAATTTTTCTCTTTATGTTATCTCTTCAGTAGATTATTATAAAAAAAACTATAATCCATTTTCTCATTTACTGATTACTGATTATTCATATATTTTTCTTCCTAAATGTATTAAACATGTTTTAAAATGCAAAATACGTTTTGCCATTAATAAATTCAATACAGTTTGAATATGAAATCCAGTAAATAAAAACAGAAGCTTTCAATTAAATTATGTCTCAAGTTCCATTAATTGTTCTTAAATATTCTATTTAGATAATAGAATTTCTGCTTAGATAATCTAGGGTAAATTTTCTAAAAAAGATTGCTCTAGTAGCTTTTTAATGCTTACTATAGTAGGTCAAAGCCCTCAGGTAGGCATTTGACTTCTTCTCCATACATTTCTTGTTATTTTTCATCAATATGTACAGATACATATATATGTTATATATTTAGACATGTTTATATATCTAAATATATTATCTATTACCTATTTATGTCTATCTGTCTATCTACTCTTTTCCTGCTTAAGCTAAAATATTTCCCAACTTTTTTTTCACCCTACTTTCTTGTTTTGAAATAATGTAGTTCAACCACTTCCCTGGTGGTGCAGTGGTTGAGAGTCCGCCTGCCGATGCAGGGGACACAGGTTCGTACCCCGGTCCGGGAGGATCCCACATGCCACGGAGCGGCTGGACCCCTAAGCCATGGCTGCTGAGCATGCGTGTCCACAGCCTGTGCTCCGCAACGGGAGAGGCCACAACAGTGAGATGCCCGCGTACTGCAAAAAAAAAAAAAAAAAAAAAGTATCTGTTTTATATATTATATATATATATTCCTGATTATATACCAATACGTGCTCATTGTAAACAATATTAAACATTCAGAAAAATTAGCAGAGAATAAAAATCCATCATAATGTCAACAGCTAAGTATAATTCATAGAAATATATAATGATTTTCTGATAGTAAAAAGGGGAAGAAGTAAGAATAGCATATACTGCTTTAATTTCGTAGTTGCTGCTATAACAAAATACCACAATAATACTGGCTTAAATAACAAAAAGTTACTACCTTACAGTTCTGGTGGTCAGAAATCCAAAAATCCACATGCTCTTATGGGGTTAAAATCCAGATGTTGGCAGGGCTCAATTTCTGCTGGAGGCTCCAGGGCACAATACATTTCCTTGCCTTTTCTAGCTTCTCGAGGTCACCTGTATTCCTTGGTTTGTAATTCTTTCACGTCTTCTAAACCAGAAATCTTATCTCCCTAGATCCTGTTACCATCATCACATTTCCTCTTGATTCTTCTGCTTCTCTCTTCCATATTTTAAGATCCCTTCTTATACTGAGTCCTCTTAGATAATCTAAGCTGATCTGCCCATCTGAAATATTTTTAGCTTAATCACTTCTGCAAAACCACTGTTAAATGTAAGGTAATATACTCACAAATTCCAGAGATTAGCGCGTGTATATTATTGGAGACCGTTATTCTGCCTACCAATGCACAAATAAAAAGTCATTGGAATTAAAGTAATGATTAAGGGGCTTAAAATGGAGCCTCTAGTCATATCTTTTTTTTTTTTTAACATCTTTATTGGGGTATAATTGCTTTACAATGGTGTGTTAGTTTCTGCTTTATAACAAAGTGAATCAGTTATACGTACACATATGTTCCCATATCTCTTCCCTCTTGCGTCTCCCGCCCTCCCACCCTCCCTATCCCACTCCTCCAGGTGGTTACAAAGCACCGAGCCGATATCCCTGTGCCACGCAGCTACTTCCCACTAGCTATCTAACTTACGTTTGTTAGTGTGTATATGTCCATGACTCTCTCTCGCCCTGTCACAGCTCACCCTTCCCCCTCCCCATATCCTCAAGTCCATTCTCCAGTAGGTCTGTGTCTTTATTCCTGTCTTACCACTGGGTGCTTCATGACATTTTTTTTCTTCTTAAATTCCATATATATGTGTTAGCATACGGTATTTGTCTTTTTCTTTCTGACTTACTTCACTCTGTATGACAGACTCTAGGTCTATCCACCTCATTACAAATAGCTCCATTTCGTTTCTTTTTATGGCTGAGTAATATTCCATTGTATATATGTGCCACATCTTCTTTATCCATTCATCCAATGATGGGCACTTAGGTTGTTTCCATCTCCGGGCTATTGTAAATAGAGCTGCAATGAACATTTTGGTACATGACTCTTTTTGAATTATGGTTTTCTCAGGGTATATGCCCAGTAGTGGGATTGCTGGGTCATAAGGTAGTTCTATTTGTAGATTTTTAAGGAACCTCCATACTGTTCTCCATAGTGGCTGAACCAATTCACATTCCCACCAGCAGTGCAAGAGTGTTCCCTTTTCTCCACACCCTCTCCAGCATTTATTGTTTCTAGATTTTTTGATGATGGCCATTCTGACTGGTGTGAGATGATATCTCATTGTAGTTTTGATTTGCATTTCTCTAATGATTAATGATGTTGAGCATTCTTTTATGTGTTTGTTGGCAGTCTGTATATCTTCTTTGGAGAAATGTCTATTTAGGTCTTCTGCCCATTTTTGGATTGGGTTGTTTTTTTGTTGTTGTTGTTATTGAGCTGCATGAGCTGCTTGTAAATTCTGGAGATTAATCCTTTGTCAGTTGCTTCATTTGCAAATATTTTCTCCCATTCTGAGGGTTGTCTTTTGGTCTTATTTATGGTTTCCTTTGCTGTGCAAAAGCTTTGAATTTTCATTAGGTCCCATTTGTTTATTTTTGTTTTTATTTCCATTACTCTAGGAGGTGGGTCAGAAAGGACCTTGCTGTGATTTATGTCATAGAGTATTCTGCCTATGTTTTCCTCTAAGAGTTTGATAGTTTCTAGCCTTACACTTAGGTCTTTAATCCATTTTGAGCTTATTTTTGTGTATGGTGTTAGGGAGTATTCTAATCTCATACTTTTACATATATCTGTCCAGTTTTTCCAGCACCACTTATTGAAGAGGCTGTCCTTTCTCCACTGTACATTCCTGCCACTTTTATCAAAGATAAGGTGACCATATGTGCGTGGGTTTATCTCTGGGCTTTCTATATTGTTCCATTGATCTATCTTTCTGTTTCTGTGCCAGTACCATACTGTCTTGATTACTGTAGCTTTGTAGTATAGTCTGAAGTCAGGGAACCTGATTCCTCCAGCTCCTTTTTTCGTTCTCAAGATTGCTTTGGCTATTCGGGATCATTTGTGTTTCCATACAAATTGTGAAATTTTCTGCTCTAGCTCAGTGAAAAATGCCAGTGGTAGTTTGATAGGGATTGCATTGAATCTATAGATTGCTTTGGGTAGTAGAGTCATTTTCACAATGTTGATTCTTCCAACCCAAGAACATAGTATATCTCTCCATCTATTTGTATCATCTTTAATTTCTTTCATCAGTGTCTTATAATTTTCTGCATACAGGTCTTTTGTCTCCTTAGGTAGGTTTATTCCTAGATATTTTATTCTTTTTGTTGCAATGGTAAACAGGAGTGTTTTCTTGATTTCACTTTCAGATTTTTCAACATTAGTATATAGGAATGCCAGAGATTTCTGTGCATTAATTTTGTATCCTGCTACTTTACCAAATTCATTGATTAGCTCTAGTAGTTTTCTGGTAGCATCTTTAGGATTCTCTATGTATGGTATCATGTCATCTGCAAACAGTGACAGCTTTACTTCTTCTTTTCCGATTTGGATTCCTTATATTTCCTTTTCTTCTCTGATTGCTGTGGCTAAAATTTCCAAAAGTATGTTGAATAAGAGTGGTGAGAGTAGGCAACCTTGTCTTGTTCCTGATCTTAGTGGAAATGCTTTCAGTTTTTCACCATTGAGGATGATGTTGCCTGTGGGCTTGTCATATATGGCCTTAATTACGTTGAGGAAAGTTCCCTCTATGCCTAGTTTCTGCAGGGTTTTTATCATAAATGGGTATTGAATTTTGTCAAAAGCTTTCTCTGCATCTATTGAGATGATCATATGTTTTTTCTCCTTCAATTTGTTAATATGATTTATCACATTGATAGATTTGCGGATATTGAAGAATCCTTGCATTCCTGGAATAAACCCCACTTGATCATGGTGTATGATCCTTCTAATGTGCTGTTGGATTCTGTTTGCTAGTATTTTGTTGAGGATTTTTGCATCTATGTTCATCAGTTATATTGGCCTGTAGTTTTCTTTCTTTGTGACATCCTTGTCTGGTTTTGGTATCAAGGTGATGGTGGCCTCGTAGAAGGAATTTGGGAGTGTTCCTCCCTCTGCTATATTTTGGAAGAGTTTGAGAAGGATACGTGTTAGCTCTTCTCCAAATGTTTGATAGAATTCACCTGTGAAGCCATCTGGTCCTGGGCTTTTGTTTGTTGGAAGATTTTTAATCACAGTTTCAATTTCAGTGCTTGTGATTGGTCTGTTCATATTTTCTATTTCTTCCTGATTCAGTCTTGGCATGTTGTGCATTTCTAAGAATTTGTCCATTTCTTCCAGATTGTCCATTTTATTGGCATAGAGTTGCTTGTAGTAATCTCTCATGATCTTTTTTATTTCTGCAGTGTCTGTTATTACTTCTCCTTTTTCATTTCTAATTCTATTTTTTTTTTTTTTTTTTTTGCGGTACGCAGGCGTCTCACTGTTGTGGCCTCTCCCGCTGCGGAGCACCGGCTCCGGACGCGCAGGCTCAGCGGCCATGGCTCACGGGCCCAACCGCTCCGCGGCATGTGGGATCTTCCCAAACCGGGACACGAACCCGTGTCCGCTGCAGTGGCAGGCGGACTCTCAACCACTGCGCCACCAGGGAAGCCCTCTAATTCTATTGATTTGAGTCTTCTCCCTTTTTTTCTTGATGAGTCTGGCTAGTGGTTTATCTATTTTCTTTATCTTCTCAAAGAACCAGCTTTTAGTTTTATTGATCTTTGCTATTGTTTCCTTCATTTCTTTTTCATTTATTTCTGATCTGATTTTTATGATTTCTTTCCTTCTGCTAGCTTTGGGGTATTTTTGTTCTTCTTTCTCTAATTGCTTGAGGTGCTAGGTTAGGTTGTTTATTCAAGATGTTTCCTGCTTCTTAAGGTGGGTTTGTATTGCTATAAACTTCCCCCTTAGAACTGCTTTTGCTGCATCCCATAGGTTTTGGGTCGTTGTGTCTCCATTGTCATTTGTTTCTAGGTATTTTTTAATTTCCTCTTTGATTTCTTCAGTGATCACTTCATTATTAAGTAGTGTATTGTTTAGCCTCCATGTGTTTGTATTTTTTACAGATCTTTTCCTGTAATTGATATCTAGTCTCATGGTGTTGTGGTCGGAAAAGATACTTGATACAATTTCAATTTTCTTAAATTTACCAAGGCTTGATTTGTGACCCAAGATATGATCTATCCTGGAGAATGTTCCATGAGCACTTGAGAAAAATGTGTATTCGGTTGTTTTTGGATGGAGTGTCCTATAAATATCAATTAAGTCCATCTTGTTTAATGTATCATTTAAAACTTGTGTTTCCTCATTTATTTTCATTTTGGATGATCTGTCCATGGGTGAAAGTGGGGTGTTAAAGTCCCCTACTATGAATGTGTTACTGTCGATTTCCCCTTTTATGGCCGTTAGTATTTGCCTTATGTATTGAGGTGCTCCTATGTTGGGTGCATAAATATTTACAATTGTTATATCCTCTTCTTGGATCAATCCCTTGATCATTATGTAGTGTCCTTCTTTGTCTCTTCTAATAGTCCTTATTTTAAAGTCTATTTTGTCTGACATGAGAATTGCTACTCCAGCTTTTTTTGGTTTCCATTTGTATAGAATATCTTTTTCCACCCCCTTACTTTCAGTCTGTATGTGGCTCCAGGTCTGAAGTGGGTCTCTTGTAGACAGCATATGTAAGGGTCTTGTTTTTGTATCCATTCAGTCAATCTGTGTCTTTTGGTGGGAGCATTTAGTCCATTTACATTTAAGGTAATTATCAATATGTATGTTCCTATTCCCATTTTCTAAATTGTTTTGGGTTCGTTATCATAGGTCTGCTCCTTCTCTTGTGTTTCTTGTCTAGAGAAGTTCCTTTAGCATTTGTTGTAAAGCTGGTTTGGTGGTGCTGAACTCTCTCAGCTTTTGCTTGTCTGTAAAGGTTTTAATTTCTCCATCAAATCTGAATGAGATCCTTGCTGGGTAGAGTAGTCTTGGTTGCAGGTTTTTCTCCTTCATCACTTTCAGTATGTCCTGCCACTCCCTTCTGGCTTGTAGGGTTTCTGCTGAGAGATCAGCTGTTAACCTTATGGGGATTCCCCTGTGTGTTATTTGTTGTTTTTCCCTTGCTGCTTTTAATATGCTTTCTTTGTATTTAATTTTTGACAGTTTGATTAATATGTGTCTTGGTGTATTTCTCCTTGGATTTATCCTGTATGGGATTCTCTGTGCTTCCTGGACTTGATTAACTATTTCCTTTCCCATATTAGGGAAGTTTTCAACTATAATCTCTTCAAATATTTTCTCAGTCCTTTTCTTTTTCTCTTCTTCTTCTGGAACCTCTATAATTCGAATGTTGGTGCGTTTAATGTTGTCCCAGAGGTCTCTGAGACTATCCTCATTTCTTTTCATTCTTTTTTCTTTATTCTGCTCTGCAGTAGTTATTTCCACTATTTTAACTTCCAGGTCACTTATCCGTTCTTCTGTCTCAGTTATTCTGCTATTGATCCCATCTAGAATACTTTTAATTTCATTTATTGTGTTGTTCATCGTTGCTTGTTTCATCTTTATTTCTTCTAGGTCCTTGTTAACTGTTTCTTGCATTTTGTCCATTCTACTTCCAAGATTTCGGATCATCCTTACTATCATTATTCTGAATTCTTTTTCAGGTAGACTGCCTATTTCCTCTTCAGTTGTTAGGTCTGGTGCATTTTTATCCTGCTCCTTTATCTGCTGTGTGTTTTTCTGTCTTCTCATTTTGCTTATCTTACTGTGTTTGGGGTCTCCTTTTTGCAGGCTGCAGGTTCGTAGTTCCCGCTGTTTTTGATGTCTGTCTCCAGTGGCTAAGGTTGGTTCAGTGGGTTGTGTAGGCTTCCTGGTAGAGGGGACTAGTGCCTGTGTTGTGGTGGATGGGGATGGATCTTGTGTCTCTAGTGGGCAGTTTCACGTCTGGTGGTGTGTTTTGCAGTGTCTGTGGCCTTATTATGATTTTAGGCAGCCTCTCTGCTAATGTGTGGGTTTGTGTTCTTGTTTTGCTAGTTGTTTGGCATAGGTTGTCCAGCACTGTAGCTTGCTGGTCGTTGAGTGAAGCTGGGTGTTGGTGTTAGGATGGAGGTCTCTGGGAGATTTTCGCCGTTTGATATTATGTGGAGCTGGGAGGTCTCTTGTTGACCAGTGTCCTGAAGTTGGCTCTCCTACCTCAGAGGCAGAGCCCTGACTCTTGGCTGGAGCACCAAGAGCCTTTCATCCACACGGCTTAGAATAAAAGGGAGAAAAAGTAGAGAGAATTAGTAGAAATATGAAGAAAGAAAGAAAGAAAGAAAGAAAGGAGGGAAGGAAGGAAGGAAGGAAGGAAGGAAGGAAGAAAGAGAGAAAGAAAGAAGTAAAGAAGGAAAGAAAGCAAGAAGGAAAGAAAGGAGGGAGGGAGGGAGGAAGGAAGGAAGGAGGGAAGGAAGGAAAAAGACAGAAAGTTATTGAATTAAAAAATACTTATTTAGAAAAAAAAAAGGGACGGATAGAACCTTAGGACAAATGTTGGAAGCAAAGCTATACAGACAAAATCTTACACAGAAGCATACACATACACCCTCACAAAAAGAGGTAAAGGGGAAAAAATCATAAATCTTGCTCTCAGAGACCACCTCCTCAATTTGGGATGATTTGTTGTCTAAAGGAGGGAAAGAAAGAAAGAAAGAAAGAAAGAAAGAAAGAAAGAAAGAAAGAAAGAAAGAAAGAAAGAAAGAAAGAAAGAAAGAAAGAAAAGTATAATAAAGTTATTAAAATTAATTATTAAGAAAAAAATTTAAAAAAAAACATGGACGGATAGAATCCTAGGACAAATGGTGGAAGCAAAACTACACAGACAAGATCTCACACAGAAGCATACACATACACATTCACAACAAGAGGAAAAGGGGAAAAAATCTTAGATCTTGCTCTCGAAGTCCACCTCCTCAATATGGGATGATTCGCTGTCTGTTCATGTATTCCACAGATGCAGGGTACATCAAGTTGATTGTGGAGCTTTAATCCGCTGTTTCTGAGGCTGCTGGGAGAGATTTCCCTTTCTCTTCTTTGTTCTCACAGCTCACAGGGGCTCAGCTTTGGATTTGGTCCTGCCTCTGTGTGTAGGTCGCTGGAGGGCGTCTGTTTTTTGCTCAGACAGGACGGGGTTAAAGGAGCCGCTGATTCGGGGGCTCTCCGCACTCAGGCCGGGGGGGAGGGAGGGGCCCGGAGTGCGGGGCGGGCCTGTGGCGGCAGAGGCCGGCATGACGTTGCACCAACCTGAGGCCCGCCATGCGTTCTCCAGGGAGAGTTGTCCCTGGATCCCGGGACCCTGGCAGTGGCGGGCTGCACAGGCTCCGCGGAAGAGGGGTGTGGATAGTGACCTGTGCTCGCACACAGGCCCCTTGGTGGAGGCAGCGGCAGCCTTAGCGTCTCACGCCCGTCTCTGGGGTCCGCGCTTTTAGCCGCGGCTCGCGCCCGTCTCTGGAGTTCCTTTAAGCAGCGCTCTTAAACCCCTCTCCTCGCGCACCAGGAAACAAAGAGGGAAGAAAAAGCCGCTTGCCTCTTCGGCAGGTGCAGACTTTTCCGCGGACTCCCTCCCGGCTAGCCGTGGTGCACTAACCCCTTCAGGCTTTGTTCAAGCTGCCAACCCCAGTCCTCTCCCTGCGCTCCGACTGAAACCGAAACCCGAGCCTCAGAGCCTCAGCTTGCAGCCCCGCCCGCCCCGGTGGGTGAGCAGACAAGCCTCTCGGGCTGGTGAGTGCCGGTTGGCACCGATCCTCTGTGCGGGAATCTCCCCGCTTTGCCCTCCGCACCCCTGTTGCTGTGCACTCCTCCGCGGCTTCGAAGCTCCCCCCGCCGCCTCCCGCAGTCTCCGCCCGCGAAGGGGCTTCCTAGTGTGTGGAAACTTTTCCTCCTTCACAGCTCCCTCCCACTGGTGCAGGTGCCGTCCCTATTCTTTTGTCTCTGTTTTTTCTTTTTTTCTTTTGCCCTACCCAGGTACGTGGGGGAGTTTCTTGCCTTTTGGGAGGTCTGAGGTCTTCTGTCAGCCTTCAGTAGGTGTTCTGTAGGAGTTGTTCCACGTGTAGATGTATTTTTGGTGTATCTGTGGGGAGGAAGGTGATCTCCGCGTCTTACTCTTCCGCCATCTTCAAGGTCCCCCTCTAGTCATATCTTTTGTTATTAGTATTGTTATTGTGGTGGTGGCGGTTTTAATTTACTCATAGTTGATTTCTATTTGTTGCAGTCAAGACTCCTGACTGATCTGAGTATCTTTTAGCGTGAACACGAACCCCTTCTCTCTCCCCAAGTGTTCTTCAAAATGCTGTCATACACACCGATATTGTGTTAGTGGTGCTTGAAGAATAAAATTAAGGAGTGCTTTTTTATACAGTTATTCATAAAAATAAATGTACGAAAATACAGCCAAGAAGAGTGATGGTAGATATACAATTAAAATGGAAGGAAGGAAGGATGGAAGGGAGGAAGAGAGGGAGGGAGGCACAGATCAAGTACTTAGATCATGAACTCTTAAAAACATGCGGTAAGGGGGCTTCCCTGGTGGCGTGGTGGTTGAGAGTCTGCCTGCCGATGCAGGGGACGCAGGTTTGTGCCCCGGTCCGAGAAGATCCCACATGCCGCGGAGCGGCTGGGCCCGTGAGCCATGGCCGCTGAGCCTGCGTGTCTGGAGCCTGTGCTCCACAATGGGAGAGGCCACAACAGGGAGAGGCCCGCGTACCGCTAAAAAAAAAAAAAAAAAAAAAAAATCATGTGGTAAGGAACAGAATTTCCTTTAGAAATATTTCTGATCTGGCTTGTAGTCTCTCTCTTTCATCTATCTCTATCGATCTACTGATCTATTAGTCTATCGATATCTATCTATCTATCTAGCATCTATCTAACATCTGTCTCTCATGTATATTTATACATATACTAAAGAGATACATCTTCCCATTCAGAAGCAATACCATTCAAAATAACTGAACAGGTTTTTTTGTTGCAGTTTCTGAAATAAACACACACACAAGTGTATAAGATCACTTCTGTCTGAAAGGCAGTAATATAAAGTTGCTCTTTGAGAAAGGAAAATGTGAAAATAGAAATATAAGCATTTAAAAAAATAATTCAAATTTAATTAAAGGACAGCTATAAAGCTATACACCTGGACATAAAAATTTTTTTTATACCGATACTGTGCCGTCAGGAAAATAGAATTTATAGTTAGGTAAATAAAAGCTTTGCTTAGCTATCACTTTGAAGTACAACTCTCTTGTAATAAAAATTTGACCATGTTTTTCTTCTTTTCTGAATAACAAGTAAGTTTTACCTCTTGTTTTTTCTCGCCATAAAATAGAAAGAGATAAATACCCTTGCTATAAAAATGTTTTTAATATAGATAATTTTACCTACTAAAATAATCAATTTTGTCAGTCTAGATATCAATATATGTGGAATATAACTTGGATAACAGGAGGAAAAAACAATAAAACAAAGCTGGTCTAAGAATTAGTGATAATTGTTAATTATCTCAGACATAAATGAGCTTCCAAGAATACTACTGTTGGATTTGTCATTGTTTTTCTGCCTTGTTTTAAAGGCTACGTAACATCACAATTTATGGTGTATTATTACTTCGTTTATGTGTTTTACTATTTAGATATTAATTTTGTTTTCCTTTTTTGAAAATTTAACATAACATTGTAGTTATTATCTGTATATAAGAATTTGCATTTGCATATACCTTTGGTAGTGTTTTCTAGCAGAGACAAAATTTCATGTGCTCTGTTGAGGAAATACTTTTCAGGAGAAATCTATGGGAGTAAAGGAAGCAAGATAGTCATAGCTAATGGATATAAGACTAGAGAAAATATGGTCTCAGATAAATCAGCCTTGGCCTTATCCATAGGGGAATCTGGAACATAAATCACATCATAAAGTTGCCTTTACTTTGAGGTAATGTGGTCGGCCTTTTGTAATTCCAGTATAATTCAATATTGGAAGAAGGATGCCCCTGGCAGAGAAAGGGGTTCTCCTGAGTAAGAAAGTTCTTTTCAGCCTAAAGACAATGGTCCTGAAAAGAGGATAGCCTTGAACCATTAGCAGCCAACACTTAACCACTGAGGAATGGTGGATAGGGTACCAGCTGGCATCTACTACATCTCACCTCTTTTTCCACCTAGGTTCACTTTTTTCTAACTTTGTTTACTGCATCTAGGCAAAGCTACTCCAGGGTGCTGGATCATCACAACTGGGGAGAGTTACAAGGGGAGGGTTATTGGGATGAATTACATCCTTCACTGCTGCAGCTGGTCCTGAAGTCTTAACTGTTTACCCAGCATCTCCCTTCTCTACCACCCATTTAATTAACATTTTCTCTTGGCTCTCATTTCTATTGGTCTAGTTTACTTGCTTGGTGGAGATCCACAGAGGGTCTGAAACCCTGATTATCATGACTTTATCAAGTTGTGGTTGTTCTAATTTCAACTGAGATGTACTTTTTTTTTTTTAACGTATGGACAGCCAATTATTCCAACACCATTTTTTGAAAAGGCTATCCTTCCTCTATGGCATTGCCTCTGTCCTTTGTCAAAGGTCAGCTGACTTATCTTTTTATGTCTATTTCTGCACTTTCTATTCAATTTTGTTGATTTATATATCTATTATTTCATCACCACCATGTTTTCTTGATTACTGTAACTTTATAGTACTTGAAATCAAGGAGTATGAGTTCTCCAACTTCATTCTTGTTTGGAGTTGTTTTTATTTGGCTTATCTTGGTTTTTTTCTTTGCCTTTCCAAATGACTTTAGAGTCAATTTGTTGATATCTCCACAAAAAAAAAAAAGAATTTGATTGGAATTGCACTAAAACTATAGATCAAGTTGGTAACTGAAATCCTAACAATATAGAATGTTGCAATTCATGAACATTGACTATCTTTCCACTTATTTACATCTCCTTTGATTTATTGCATCTGAGTTTTTACCTTAGCATAGGCAAATTTTAAAAATTATATCATGTAGTAGTTTGGGGACCCAGGATAGAATGGAGAATGTGACAAAACCATCAACTTTATTACAGATATATGAAACAAACTCACTGAAGGGGGTAGGTGAAATTGTGCTGACCTAAGTACCATTAACCCTTGAACAACACAGGTTTGAATTGCTCAGGTCCACTTATACATAGATTTTTTTTTCAATAGTAAATACAGTGGTACTATTCGATCTGCAGTTGGTAGATGCAGAGCATATGGCCAACTAAAAGCTATACTTGGATTTTTGACTGTGAGGAAGAGTGGTGCCCCTAAACCCCTGTGTTGTTCAAAGAGTCAGCTGTATATTTTTAATGAGTAAAATCTGTAAGACTAAAGGCAAAAGAAACTATACGTAGTGCTCTGCTTGATAAAATTGTTTCATGTGGGGGTATGAGGGGTACCAATTCTCATACTGCTCAATGTGTGTACTGGAATTAAACAACTAGTAAGTGAATGGCAGTGATGGAAGCCAGGTTTCTCACAGTTGGGGTGGAGTTTTACAGATAAGGGGAGAGGGGGACAAGAACAATTCATTTGGTAATGGAGTAGAGCTGGAGAAATGAATATAAACCCATGTTTAGTTTAACATAGGTACAGATGGTTACATACAGAACTATTTATAAGTATGTGTAACTACAAGAGTTAATATGCACATATATATTTCTTTACTCTCTCAACTGACAGGGTGTAGAAAAAATGACATCCCAGTAACAATAAACACCTAGCATTCAGATATTGGTTTCTAAGACCATCCTCTAGTGAAAAGAACAAGGACTCATTGGAGAAAAAACTGATTCTAGGCCAGGGATAGGAAATATACAAGATAAGCCTAGAACATGTATAGTGCTAGAAGATAAGAAATTACTAAAAAAATAAGCACACACACACACAAACACACACACACACACAATCATGGAGCTATTTCAAAGAGAAAAAGAAGCCAACTGCAAGAGGTACAAATGGCCAAAGAATATGAGCAACAAAATAAGTAGTATTAGATTGTAACTCAAACTATGAAATGATATAAAATATCCAATTTTATATTTATACAGATAAACTATTGAAGAAATAAATTTTGAGGCTGAAGGGGCAAATCATCTTGCAGAAGGCATACAAATAATTTATCTAGATACTCCACTCTCAAGGAGATGGAGTGTAATGCCCTGCTGCTTAAGGTTGCACTGCACACAGTGAATTCCTTCCAAAGAGTACAGATTGAAAGAGGAGGTGCAGATGAGTTACTTTGCAGTGAAGAAACCTACTAAACAGTACTTCAGTCACATGATCAAGGTCAACATCAACAGTGATAAATTATAAAAAATAGTCGGACTCCATTTTTTTTTGTTTGTTTGACTGCTGACATCTTTTAAGCCTCAGGGCATCTCTTCCCCTTTTGGCTCCACATTAGGGAAAATTGATAAGAAAACCTTTGGAGTCCTCTCTTTGGCCCAGAAGGGACATTCAAACTATGCAAGCCCCTTCCCTTGTGGGAATCCTTACCCCAGCCTCACTGCCTAACCACAATAAAAATCCCAAGGTAGGGCTTCCCTGGTGGCGCAGTGGTTGAGAGTCCGCCTGCCGATGTAGGGGACACGGGTTCGTGTCCCGGTCCGGGAAGATCTCACATGCCGCGCAGAGGCTGGGCCCGTGAGCCATGGCCGCTGAGCCTGCGCGTCCGGAGCCTGTGCTCCGAAACGGGAGAGGCCACAACAGTAAGAGGCCGTGTACCGCAAAAATCCCAAGCTAGTCTGTTTTTTCTGCTCTCTCAAGCCTTCTTCTGACCATTGTGGGTAAGGGGTCCATCCTGCTTCTTCAGGGTGCCACAGCATAAGTCAGATTGATAAAACACCAAGCAAAAACAAAAATAAAAACTCTTAACTCCAGTCTTCTCATGAGAAAATTTTTTTTTCTAACATCTTTTTTTTCTAACATTTTTTTTAACATCTTTATTGGAATATAATTGTTTTACAATGGTGTGTTAGTTTCTGCTTTACAACGAAATGAATCAGTTATATATATACATATGCTCCCATATCTCTTGCATCTCCCTCCCTCCCACCCTCCCTATCCCACCCCTCCAGGCGGTCACAAAGCACGGAGCTGATCTCCCTGTGCTATGCGGCTGCTTCCCACTAGCTATCTACCTTACGTTTGGTAGTGTATATATGTCCACGCCCCTCTCGCGCTTTGTCACGGCTTACCCTTCCCCCTCCCCATATCCTCAAGTCCATTCTCCAGTAGGTCTGGGTCTTTATTCCTGTCTTACTCCTAGGCTCTTCATGACATTTTTTTTTCTTAAATTCCATATATATGTGTTAGCATACGGTATTTGTCTCTCTCTTTCTGACTTACTTCACTCTGTATGTCAGACTCTAGGTCTATCCACCTCATTACAAATAGCTCCATTTTGTTTCTTTTTATGGCTGAGTAATATTCCATTGTATATATGTGCCACATCTTCTTTATCCATTCATCTGATGATGGGCACTTAGGTTGTTTCCATCTCCGAGCTATTGTAAATAGAGCTGCAATGAACATTTTGGTACATGACTCTTTTTGAATTATGGTTTTCTCAGGGTATATGCCCAGTAGTGGGATTGCTGGGTCATATGGTAGTTCTGTTTGTAGTTTTTTAAGGAACCTCCATACTGTTCTCCACAGTGGCTGTATCAATTTACATTCCCACCAGCAGTGCAAGAGGGTTCCCTTTTCTCCATAAATTTCAGCTTTATTGAGGTATAATTGACATATAAAGTTGAAAGATATTTTAAGAGTACATTGTGGTGATTTGATATATATATTTATAGTGAAAGGATCCCCCCACCGCAATCCAGTTAGCTGACACATTCATCACCTTCTAGAATAACAGGAATACACATTTTTTGTTTTATTCTCACCAAAGTGTACTGTTTTATTTTATTTTTAACCATTTTTAATTAAAGTATAGTATAGATTTATACAAATATTACTAGACCACAAACTTATATTTACTCAAAAAATAAAAAATTTAATTCTAAAAACATTTTTGAAATTATTTTTCTCCTCCAGGTAGTGGACTAATACTCACATGTTAAAAACTTAAAAGGTCTGTTTCTTGCAATGCTTTCACTTCAGTAGGTCCAATTATTCACCTGTGGATCAGTGCCAATGCCACACCAAGTAAACAATGTTGACTGCTTGATTCATTTCCCATGATACTCAAAGCAAAATGCTGCATTTGGGTTGGAAGCTCATAAATCTTTGAGGTTGAGTGCAGTGAGGTTCTAAGTGCACTCTGTTCTGATAGCATTAAAGATGAGATTTGAAGCTCTGCCACTGCAGCACTATAGTTTACCTGTAGTTGATACTATTGTAAAAGACAGCCTAGTAGTAATCTAATCAATAATTTAAGTTTTCTCCCCTGGACTGAAACATCAACCAGGGAAGGCATTTCTAAAGTAACACATTTGGTGTTTGGATAAAAGAGTTTTGGCATTTCAGAGCAGTGATTCATCCAAAATGAAATGTTCTATTTGCAAACTCCCCCACATTCATTAATGATTTAGAATCATCTACTGTCTTTCAACAGTTTTTCCATTATTTATTTCCACCAAGGTGGGGCTAATTTACTTCATTGTTTTCCATTCCAGGTTGTAATTGAACAAATATATTTTATGGCATGTTACAGCATATCATTACTTTGGCACTCTGTAAATTTCTCACCTGACAGGAGTGTTGAAATTGTGGCCATACAGTTAACCATTCACTATTTTTGTTCAATATTTGTAATTTATCCACTAACATCCATTCATTTATTATTTTATACCTCACTACTTCTAAACTTAGTTTCAAGTGAATTATTAATCCAGAATTACAAATTGTAAAGTTCTAATGGAATAAGTAAAATATTAAGTAAAAGCACACATGTAAAATTACAACTTTTCTTTAAAAAATAATGAAAAAAAAGACTATTTTGTAAAAATATTTAGTTTACTTTTCTGATAGAATAGTAGAAACCTTGAGGTAATCACATGCCATGTATTTATGTTTAAAAAAATTTAATGTAATGAAGATTTTCCTAAGATCATATATAGATAGATAGATAGATATGTATGATCATAAGACTATCAGAAATTTATTTGCATTTATTCAGTTATTGCAATCTGCACCACATGTTTTTCAGGTTATGTTGACTTTCTTTTTATCTAAGACTAAAAATAGCAATTTGCCATGTTAATGGAAAATTTATGAACAAGTAAGCACTTTTGGGACAATGGGAGCATCATTTAATCTATTGTGACTTCTATGTGAAAGTAATTCATGTGATGGGAAAGATAAAACTTAATAGTGTTTTTGCCCATTTGCAAATATATACCGAAGAATGTGTTTATGTTTTAGAAAATTATAATCCTAAATTTTCTCAGAAAAAATTTTTGGTTTGTTTTCTACCCAATGGATCAGGTGTTATGTATAAACACATAATACTTAAATTTTAAAACAAATTCATTTTAATCAAAAGCTGGGTTTTTTTAGAAAAGATCAACAAAATTTAAAAGCTTTCAAAATTGAAAGCTTTCAGTGGAAAAAGAGGGAAGATTGAATTACAAAAGTCAGCCGTTAGAGAGAAAATTACAACCTACTTTACAGAGATTAAAAAAAGATTACAAAGAGATACGAAAAACAACTGTCTACCACAAATTAGACAATTCTTAGAAAACACAAACTACCACAAGTACTTCCAGAAGAAATAGAGCAATTATGAATACAACAAACACATAGACAACATCATACTTAATGGAGTAAGACTGAATACTTTCCCTCTACCATCTGGAATAAGACAGAATTCCCCCTTGCCACTCCTATAAACATTGTACTGGAAGTTTAAGTTAGGATAATTAAAGAAAAATGTAATAAAAAGCATCCAGATAAGTCCATTTTGCTAGATATGGGGTAAAGAGGAGTTTAGTTCAGGGAGTTTAGCAGAAGACAGCAAATTCCACTCTAAGTTAAGCATGAAGAAAATTATTAAAGAAAACATGTCAAACTACTGGAATACCTACTGAAATAGGTTGTAAACTGAACTTCCAGGCATAATTCATATTAGAGCCCCAAATAGCTGCCCCAATAAAAAGCTGCAGTCTCCAGTGATCCTAGAAATACATAGCCTCTGCAGCTATATACAAGCAAAATGAAATTTGTTTGGAAACAAATTTTCCTCCAAGAATTTCCAAGGATATTTTTGTCATTTTGCAAACATGTAATATTATATATTACAAACATGTGCTCCAGCAAGAAAATAAGGGTATATAAAGAGGAAAAAAGATGCAAGAATCAAGGGTTAGTGTGGCAGGTAGACACACAGGAGGTCCCGCATGACCTCAGTCTCATGGTTCTTATGCAATTGTGTGACCTCCTCCAATTAAGTGTAAGTGAGGTATGTGGCTTGCTTCTAAACAATAGAAGATAGTGAGTTCCATGTAATTTTCATGTTGACTTGTTCAACATGAAAAAAAGAAATCCTAAGACTCTCTTTGATTTTTACAACATTGTGACTTTTAAAATTACTGACAAGTTTTGTTCTATCTGATGTTTATCATAATTAGATACAGATTATACTTTTTTTTGATCAAGAATACCATTGCATACTTTCAAGTGGTACAAAATTTTGAGTTGTCACGTTAGTGATGAACTAATTTTTAAAAAAAAATTTATTGGAGTATAGCTGCTTTACAACTTTGTGTTAGTTTCTGCTGTGAGGAAAAGTGAATCAGCTATACGTATACATATATCCCCTCCTTTTTGGATTTCCTTCCCATTTAGGTCACCACAGAGCACTGAGTAGAGTTCCCTGTGCTATACAGTAGGTTCTCATTAGTCATCTGTTTTATACATAGTAGTGTATGTTTGTCAGTCCCAATCTCCCAATTCATCCCACCCCCCTTTCCCTCCTTGGTGTTCATACGTTTGTTCTCTACATCTGTGTCTCTCTTTACGCTTTGAAAACAAATTCATCTGTACCATTTTCCTAGATTCCATATATATGCATTAATATACAGTATTTGTGTTTCTCTTCCTGACTTACTTTACTCTGTATGACAGTGTTTAGGTCCATCCACGTCTCTGCAAATGGCACAATTTTGAACTAATTTTGAACGCATGATTTGTTGAAGTCAGCCAAGTTTCTCCACTGGAAAGTAACTGTTTGCCCCTTTGTAATTAGCAAGTGCATTTTGCAGGGAGCTATTCTGATATTATGCAAATTTTCATGGAACTTTTTCCCACAGTTTATGCATCCGTTTATATTTTATGCCAAAATTAATCATTGTGTCATAGTTGCCATATGGCAGTTTTCTAATTCCAACATTTGACTTACATTTATGATTTGTCCTTTTACTGTAATAAAGAGCTCCCTTTTCTCCCTATTCGTGTATTTATTTATTGTATCCTTATAAGTACATATAACCGCTCTGAAGCAGCCTTGATTTTTTTTTAGTGGTGAAAGTAATTAGAGCCCAAGTTTTCAGTGCCAGTTATGTTCCCAGCTCTCACTTTTTCAAAGGACATAGCTAAAGCACAGACACACACACACACACACACACACACACACACACACACACATTACAGTTGTTTTTTTCTATCTATCTGTTGAAAACCATGAGTTCAACACTAGTACCTCTAATTCCAATTCTAATTCAATACCAAAATCTATAATCTAACTTCCTCCCTTTCATTTCTGTATCCCCTGACTGTGGGGTATTGTAGTGGGATTCTCTAAAGTAATATTTTTTTCCTAAAAACTCTATTAATTTCCATAAATTTGAGCTTTTTACACTCCTGATGTGGGTTAATCATCTAATCAAAACTTACTTAATTTGAAATTTCTTTGTGATAATCTCCTTGCTCACTTTTGGTATCTAATATCATTCAACTTAATATTTCAGCCAAAACTTACATATTGGTTCCCTGTTAACATATATACTTTGGTACTGAAATAGTTAAAAATCATATTCACCCTATATATTATTCTTTAAAAATGAAACATGGAGGTAGGACATCTGAAAATTTTTCAATGTAATAGTTCCATAGTTTCGTACATTCTAAGAATTTAGTCTTAGAATGTAACTCTATAAATACTCTTAACTGCTTTAGTGGAACGTCATCAGATTACCAGTAACTGTTTTCACCTTTCCTGTTCTTACTGCATGACATCATCTTATATAACTCTATGATTTGGATTTAAATTGGATCTGAGTTACAATGTCAAACCTCTCAATCTAAATTGATAAGGGAAGAAGAGCTAAAAGTTATTTTTTACCTGAATAAAAGGTGTAGAATGCCACCTATGTATGCAACCATGCTAAAGAATATGCAATTTACATGCCTAATAGGAAAAAATCCACAGTTGAATATGTTAATTTTGCCCTAAATCAGTAAATGTGGAGGAAAATAACCAAAATAAAAATAGCAATTTTTGAATTCTAGATAATAAGTAATAAAATACCATGAAACAGGAATATTTTATTCAAGTTATCTCTTTTTAAAATAATTTTCTATTTATCTAATATTTTAAAAATTATTTATCACTCTTTGATACTTTATTAACATATGTTTCTTTGTTTTCCAAACTTTCATACAGAAAATTGTTTTTTACTATATTAATAAAAAGTTGACCTGTGTAAAAGCATCCCTAGAAGAAGCATCTGAGGCAAATTACACTGCAATATTCATACTTTCAAAATGGAAATTGATATAAAATTTTGTTAAAGCCTATATCATAGATTTCAAGTTCAATAAATTATTAATAAAGAATATTTGAGATAGAAATGGTCTATATATACAAATATATATACATATTTGTATAGTGAACACTGACTTATTCTAATATTTTTATGCTTATCTTCCATTATAAAATCAAAATAAATGTTAAGCAATTCTAATTATTTTGCTGCCTGCATTATTCTTGAGGGATTAGGAAATAAGTATCAGTCAAATATTGTCTTTTGAATAATTGCAGGGTACAAAAAAAATCATAAAAATATCCAAGAGGTAATATATATGATATTTGAAAGTATTCATGGAGTGGTATAAATGTGAGGAAAAAAATAATTGAATGATTTAGATATGATATGATCTCTAAAGACATTTTGCAATTCTAAGATTTTCTAATTCTCTAATTACAGACTTCGAAGTGGTGAATATATTTTAAATTTAAGCCATTTATTACTATTACATAGTTCAAAGTCATAAATGAATTTACAGTGTCAGTTCACTTTGTGTTTTAAGTGGTGTATACTATTTTATTTCCCATAGTTAATTTTCCAAATCAGAATCTATCCTGCATTTTTAGAAGACTGCTGTGGTATCTTCTTTGTAAATTAGATTCCTATTAACCAGATTCACAGGGTATGGTACAAAAAAAACATAATTAAAATGATAAATAGGGTTGTTTAAATCACTGTTAATGATCAACACATCATGGACTTCAAACAAAAGTCTGGACACTAGTATTGGCATATGTACTTGACTAGCAGGCCTCGGTGAGGGTCCCAAAGACCTGCTTAGTAGATCCTACTTATAAACACGATATTCTAAAAAGGAGGCCAAATTATAAGCAGAATTTTATTTGGACAGAGTGGAATAAGAATGAAGGGAATTGGCTGGTCATTTAAAGGCGATTAACATGGCCAGCAATCAGCTAGTATCCCAGAAATGAGGCAGTATCTTTCCCAGGATGAGGTTCATACATCTCACTCCTCTCATGCCAAAGGGTAGGTAACATAACACCACCTCGACCCACCTTTGGAAAAACTCTGCTTCCCTATTCTGGTACATAACATATATAATAGCCTGACCAAGGTCATTTTGTAGTGATACCATTTTCAAGCCAACTTTCTTCTTCAGAATTTCACAAAATGAAATTTGCAATGTGCTTGAGATGAAGAAAAATTAAAGATTACTGTATATTAGAGAAGCTATATAAATGAAATCCCAAATTCCAGAAGTTTTACATAGACGTTATTTTTTAGCTCATATGATTCTTCCATGCATGTATTCTTGGTTAGTGAGTCTTTTGTCCACATGGTGATTCAGGCTCCCAGGATCCTTCTATTTTTTTTTGTAGCATCTTTATTGGAGTATAATTGCTTTAAAATGTTGTATTAGTTTCTGCTGTATAATAGTGAATCAGCTATATTTATACATATATCCCGATACACCCTTCCTCTTGCGTCTCCCTCCCACCCTCCCTATCCCACCCCTCTAGGTGGTCACAAAGCACCAACCTGATCTCCCTGTGCTATGCAGCTGTTTCCCACTAGCTATCTATTTTACATTTGGTAGTCACTGGGTCCATAGCACCCAGCTAATTGTAACTGAAAGTGATGGTACAGATGCCCTTCTTCAATAAACTCTTGTCTGAGTGTCATACAGTTTCATTCAGAGTGGAAAAAAACAAGTCACTTAGCTGTACCTAGGTTTAATGAGGCCTAAGAAATATAGGCCCTGGTGGGCAGCTGATTCCCATGAACAACTACACACTATGGAGGGAAAATCATAAATTTTTGTTGGATAACCAGCTATGTCTGCAACCTGTCGATTATCAATTCCATTTTGTATAGCTGAGAACTTGACTCAAAGATTAATGTTTTTCCAATATTGCACAGCTAGTATATGGTAGAGTTGTAACTGAAAATTTCATCTCTCTTTTCAATCCACCAGCTCAAAATGCTTGTGTTTTATTTCATTTGCTCTTTATTATTAGGTCACATAAATATAAACATGTACTAAGAAACGTATTGGCAATATTTATAAACTACTGCTCATAAAGTTTTTAAATACTCTTTTTCATATACCAAATTCTTCAAAGAACAGAATATGAAGCAGAGGGCTTTTGTACTTGTACATTACTCAGGACTGCAGAGAGAAGAGGATTATGTCACCTTACGTAAGGATGGGGCCTGGCTGCTGGGAGAACCACCCATGTGATAAGAGGGTTGGAACTTTCAGTCCCATTCCCCTGACCTCCTGGGAGAGGAGAGGGACTGGAGGTTTACTCAATCACCAGTGGCTAATGGTTTAATCAATCAAGCCTGTGTAATGAAACTTCCATAAAAATCCAAAGGGACAAGTTTGGAAAGCCTCCTAGTTGATGAATAAGTGGAGATTTGGGAGAGCAGTAAGTTAGAAAAGGATTTGGAGGCTCCTTGCCTTCTCATCATACCCTGCCTTAAGCTTCTCTTCCATCTGGCTATTCCTGAATTATATCCTTTTATAATAAACCAGTGATCTAGTAAGTAAAATGTATCTCTCAGTTCTCTGAGCCGCCCTAGCAAAATGAACAAAGGATGGGTCTTTAGAATCTGCAGTCTGTAACTGGTTGGTCAGAAGCACAGGTGATCATCTGGATCAGAATTGCCATCTGATGTGTGTGTGTGAGGGGCCACTCTTTGTGGGACTGAGCCCTTAACCTGCGGGATCTAACACTGTCCGGATAGTTAGTGTCAGAACTGAGTTGAATCATAGGACACTAGGCTGGTGTCACAGAATTGCTTGGTGGTA
Organism: Globicephala melas; assembly: GCF_963455315.2. Lineage (NCBI taxonomy): Eukaryota > Metazoa > Chordata > Mammalia > Artiodactyla > Delphinidae > Globicephala > Globicephala melas. The sequence goes on along the minus strand of NC_083316.1, from coordinate 17,851,855 downwards.
TGGAGACTTCTGACTCCTCTCCTTTCATCAGAATTGGAATTGGAAGTTGAATAATTTCAATGAAAAATACATAGCATTTTTCAAATCTAGTTCCTATATAATTAATCCCTTTAAATATACTATTTTTAAGCTGGTGAACTAAACTCAACCCTAGGCTCATTAAAGCTCAAGTAAGTCTTATTTCTAGGATTAGAATATTTTATTCAAGGATCCACAAAGAATATTTGAAATTCCCATATATTTTCAAATATATATATAACATATAACATATATAATAACTTATAAAGTTTATGTACTAGACAAAATTGTACTGTTTATTCTATTTAAAATAGCCTATTACGGTGTAAGATATAGAGTTTAAAATAAAATTGTTGTCACTGAGCTATTTGTTCCCTAGCAGATGTCAATAAAAAGCTTTCTATTACATGTTAAATAAAGCCTTAGTGAAGGTCGAATTTAGAATAAAGTAGAGATGACCTATTATAATTCATAATGGACATGACAGCAGCCCTTCTTATGTTCAATGTCAAACTCTCCCTGAAGAAAAATTTTGAGGAGTTACTGGAGCAGCAGGTATGCCTCATTTACAGGGGCTATTTTCTTCTCTTTAATTTCAAGTAGAGTGAAATATTGTTAGAGCCTACAGACAAGTTCAAGTGGAAATTTTACCTTTGTTAGAGTTGTTTGTGTAGCTGAGATGTCTACAGGCTCAATCTCTTCAATTCATCAGTGGCCAGGTGTATGTAAACAATTAACCTCCAGATACAAAAACCAAGATGACAGCTGCATGAGAACAACAAAATAGTCCTCTGGCTGGTGTCTCTACATAATATTTCATGATGTCCTTTCTTTACTTTACTGAATCCCCATGTGTCCCAATGCACAACCCACAAAGCTTCCTGAGGAGCCTCACTGCCCATGTGCTAATGCACTGAAAACCCCCAAATTCGGGTGAACAAACTGTTAAAAACTCAAAGTTGCCATGATAAGTATGATTCTGTGTAGAATGAATAAAAGAGCCTTTCAACAATTTGTCATGTGCCTTTTTAACTGGGGTAGCTGGCATTGTTGAGGCTGCATCTCCCTCAAACTCAAGTCTATGTACCACAAAGCCACGTACTGCAGACACGTGTGGCTCTCTGATGGCTTTATTTCTGGGCATGTGCATGGGCACCACCCGCTCCAGGCAAGCTTGGAGGATCATAGAATTAATGACCTGAGTCATGTAGGAACCATCAATCCATGGCAGAAAGAGAGTTGGCTCCCTTGTCCCCAAGAGGGTAACTCTGAGGTGTGTGCTGCATCTGTCTGAGCTTGGCAGCATGAAAAGCCTCATTCACCAACTCAATAAGATATTAATAAGGCACATTTTATTAGCTTTCTTCCTATCTTATCTCATTTTCCACTCTCATCTATTGCTTCCTGATTCTTCTCAAATAAATTATTTGTACACCAATTATTATCTTAGCATCTACTTCTGAAGGAAACCAAACTAAGAATCAAGGCCGTCCCATAAATCCTTCTTAAATGGTTCCACTGTTTTCCACTTACGCTATTTGTCCTGAGGTAATCAAAACCTTACCTGTAAGTTACATATTGTGTCTCATTTATATGTACCTTTCCTCATCATGTCCAAAATATGCCTTTTCCTCTGGCATTTAGAACAGATGGTTTAATTCTTGTGTTCAGCATCAGAGGACCTAATTGAATTTCACTGCAGAGATATATTATACAAAAGAGGTATCTTTAAAATTTGAGATCCCATTTAGTGTGGTGAAAAGTTCACACTTTCAGAATATGTATGAAATAAGGCAGACTGAGGGAACAAAATGTTAGAGCACCCTTCTCATATTTAGTTCATATAATCCTTGAGAGACTATGACAGGTTGAACCCCTTACTTTATCTCCCTCCCCTTCCCTGTTTTAGTCCTTCCAGTGGAACAAAAACTTGACTATCTGATTTGATCAAGAAGCTAAAATTGGAAAATGTTTTCTTAATAGTTTCTTTAACAAACAGTAGGGGGAGCTTTTAGCTTGTATAGAGCAGAGCAGTATTTGTAATTTATTATTTGGTAGAGAAAATCAGAGAAATGAAACATTATGGTTCTTTCAAAATATGTTTTAGAAGAATTAAGTTGTCTCTGATTCCATTTTCATGGATGACATGGTATCTTTAATTTGTTACACAGTTAAACAACATACTAGAAAAAGAAATATTGCTTCTTGCTGACTTTACTGAAGTGATCTGGTGTCTATTGGGTTACTAAATGTGGTTTATCTTGGAACAGTATGAGAATATTCTAGGGCTTTTGGAATTATGTTACAGTTGCCAGCTTCTCATTTCCTAAGGAAACGGATCTTTGGCAAACAGTAGTGAAGAAAGTATACAACAACCAAACATATACTTCCAAAAATAAATATATAGAAAGAAAGTGTGAATTATCCTGGTCTTCCAAGCATGAGGACTATAGTAATATGCATACATGTTTTTGTGTACATTCTGAATGCAAAAACATTCTGAAGAGTCAATTAACCATAAGTGAAAAGACTTAAATTCTATATCAAATTTACCTCATTTCTAAGATATTTCAATGTAGAATGAGAATATATATTGCTTTTCCTTTCCAGTTAAATAATTTATTATTTAATTAACTATCTAGATTTGAAGTTTTGTATGAACACAGGTCCCTGAAATCATACTCAATGACCTGACAGTATAAAAATGCAGGCTGAAGAGGGGAAAAAAATGGCTATAGGGGAACTGTTTTCTTACAGGAAGCCACATTCTCTCCTTGACTATTATTGTGATACGAATTGCATGATCTTTGTGTAGAGTCCCTCTGACACAGCATTCCTTTCTGTCACTATTGATTGAGCAGAGTGGCAGAGTGAAAGTAGCACCGTTTGCAATAATAAAACCTAGGCTCACAAGGGAAGGATATTAACATTTATTGAACATATACTGTGTCTCAGACTTTTTATTAGGTATGTTGCATTTATTATCCATTTTAATTTGACCTTCAGAACAACATTATGATGTATCATAAAGTGTGGATACAAGTATACTTTAGAAATAGAATCTCTGGGCTAGAATAAAAACTCTACCACTTCTAGGCTGTGTAATCTTGGGAAAATCACTTAACTTCTCTGTGCTACAGTTGAAAAACTACAAAAAGAAAAAAATGAAGATGATAATGGTAGTAACTACATTATAGAGTTATTATGGGGATTAAATATGTTCTTATAACTAAAGTGCTTATTTTACTACCTAGAAAATATTGAGAACTAAATAGTGTGGGAGGTTTAGTCCACACCTTTAAAATAAAAAGACTATTAGAAAGTTAATGGCAACTGTGTAGGATATTTTTCTAATGGGCAAATCATGCATTAGTTAGGACTTACATCTAGATTTGTTTAAACAGGTATCCTGGCTCTTACATTGTAAAATCATGAGGCACTAAACTACCCACCATCCTAGATAAAAAGAGGCAAAAGGAGAATTAGAGCTCAGTACCTGTGACACAGAAGATATTCAATGCATATCTGCATGGAAGATGAATGAATGTGTAAATTAATAATGTGTCTGACTTCTGGGTCTTTCCATTATATGAGCTTGCTTCTAGCTCAGCCAGTATGCATATCAATTGAAGGAAAGCCTTTGATGTCCTTGGACAAGTCAGATGAGTGTTATCATCTGTCTGTCAACCACAACCCCATTACAGTTCTCACATGATAAATGAGGTGGATTATGGAAGAAGTACCTTAAAAGTCTTAGAACACCATTTAGGAGCATGCTCTTATCTGTCAGGTGATAGAGTACATATTAAAAAACAAACCTGGATTTGAATCTTGCTAGGTTTGTGACTTTATAATTACTTAATCTTTCTAAACTTTAGCTACCTCAAGGGTAAATGAGTGTAATAGTTCTCAACTTACAATGAGAAGTAAATGTGGCAGTACTACATGTAAAGTACTTAGCTTAATCCTTATTTTAGTGCTTATCAACACAGAAAGTATTTGGTATCAGCCAGTTATTACTATCATGGTATGATTGTTGTAGTCATTGTTATTTTAGCAAGACACATTTATAAGCAGCATTCTTTTCAGATGAATAGCAAATACCAGACATACATGCTACTATGCCCCATTCTATGACCATGACAGCTGTTGCTCATTTGCTATGATCTTTCTCTTCCTGCTGCACGAGGCAACCGCTACTGACCGGAATGGTAAATGGGATGTAAGTTATTTGCTATCTTTTTCTCTAAAGATTATTTTCATAAACTACACTGTATATTGACAATGAAGATAATAACTCAAAAGAAGTTTTTATGCAAAGAGTAATGGCAACAAGATGGTGGAATAGTAAGTCTTAGACTTATTTTTCTCACAGAAGTAGTGACTTAACAATACACAGACCAAAATAGCTTTAGGAGAAATTCAGATCCCTGTCAAGAGGCTGTAGTACCCCAGCTGAGCACGAAACTGACCGTGAATAGTCACATTTAAAGAGGTAAGGAGAATAGTTTCACTTTACTTACATTAGTTCAGTCCCTACCCCAAACTGGCTCAACCCAGTGCTAAGAGAAATCACCACTGACTGTGACTTTTCCCTTAAGGGAAAAGCTATGGAGAGTGACTCCAGTCTCCTAGGGCTGCCTAAAAAAACAATTTTTGTGTAGCCTCACCTAGAGTGCTGACAGAATGGGCATAGCTTCGATGCCTGGCCAGCTAAGAACAAAGGAAAGCAGAGGGCAGCTTGCTGCAGCTGGCACAGCTGTGTGAGACTGGGAGAAGGCACAGACCCTGAGGCTGATCTCTCTCTCTCAAATTGGAGGAAAAGAAATAGAGCTTCCTCCAATATCCAAGCCTGTGGTAAAACAGTCAGAAACCAGAGAGCGCAAGTGATTACAGCCTCTTGGAAAAAAAACTATGTCAGATTAGTAATAAAAATGCACAAGTCCATAGAAGAGGTTTGAGAAGCCCCCAGAAACTCCAGCTGGGCTGATTGGTGAAGGTCATTCCCTCATGAAGCCATTCTGTAAAGACTAGGAGAGTTGTGTCTTCAAATACACAGTTATTGATGTAAATCTACAAGGAATACAAAGAGTTAGGGCAACAACATGACTCATTAAAATACTCAAAATAAATCTCCAGTGATCAACCCCAAAACAATGGAGATCTATAGATGTATTTTAAAAATTCAAGAGATCGCAGATGGACAACCAAAATTCAGGAAAACAATACATGAACAGAATGAGAAGATCAACAGAAGAAATAGATACTCTTAAAAAAAAGACCTAAACAGAAATTCTAGATCTGAAGAATACAATAACTGAACTGAAAAATTCACTACAGGAGTTCAACACCAGACATAATCAAGCAGAAGAAAGAATGAGAGAATACAAAGACAAGTCATTTGTTATCCACTCAGAGGAGGAAAAAAAAAAAAAAAGATGAAAACGAATGAAGAAATCCTAAGGGTTTCATGGGACTAAGAACATCTTAAATAAAGAGCAACAATAAAACTCTCTGGTAAAGGCAAATATATAGACAAATACAGACTATCATAATACTGTAATGGTGGTTTTAATTGTACTATAAATGTTAAAACACAAAAGCATTAAAATAGTTATAATGACAAAAATGTTAATCAATATACAATATAAAAATATATAAATTTAGTATTAATAATATAAAACGTGTGTAAGGAAGAGAAATAAAAAGGTAGAATTTTGTATTTGATTGAAGTTAAGTTGTAGTTAGCTTAAAATAGGCTTTATAACTCTAAGAGGTTTTATGTAAGCCTCATGGTAAACACATACACACACAGAGTTGTTAAAACTAATAAACAAATTCAGCAAAGTTACAGGGTGCTAAAAATTGAAATACAAAAGTCAGTCGTGTCTCTATAGACTAACAATAAACTATTCAACAAGGAATTAACAAAACAGTCCCATTTATAATAGCATAATATAAATATAATACTTTGAATAAAATGAATATAATATAAAATAATATACTATAATATAAAATGAATATAATATAATACTTCGAAATAAACAACCTAGGAGTTGAAAGATGTACAATGAAAACTACAAGAAATTAAAGGAGACATAAATAGATGGAAAGACACCCCAATACTAAAAGTAATATGGAACCACAAAGGGCCCTGAATGGCGAAAACAACTTTGAGAAAGAAGAACAAAGATGGAACTTCCTGACATTACCTGATTTTCAAAAATATTACAAATCAAAACAGTATGGCACCAGCATAGATCCAGACATAGACCAGTGGAGCAAAATAGAAAGCCAACAAATAAACCCACACTTATGTCAAATGATAGTCAACAAGTATGTCAAGTGTGCACGATGAGGAAACAATAGGCTCTTCAGCAAATGGTTATGGGAAAACTGGATAGGCATAAGCAAAAAAAAAAAAAGAATTGGTTCTTTACCTTACAACATACACAAAATCAAGTCAAAATGGATTAAAGACTTATGTGTAAGATGTAAAACTCTAACACCTCTAGAAGAAAACATAAGTGAAAATCTTGATAATATTTGTCTTGGCAATAATTTCTTGGATATGACACTATAAGCATGGATAGCAAAAGAAAAAAATAGACAAATGAGACTACATTAAACTAAAAATTTCTGCATAACAAAGGAAATAACCAACAAAATGAAAAGACAACCTATAATATGGGGAAAATATTTTCAAACCATATATCTGACAAAGGGTTAACATATGAAATACTCAAGGAATTCCTACAACTCAAAAGTAAAAAAAATAAAATAAAATAACTTAATTACAAAGTGAGCAAAAAATTTGAAAAGACATTTCTCTAAGAAGCTTACACATAGCCAATAGGTATATAAAAATATTTTGACATCACATTAGAAAAATGAAAATAAAAACCACAATGAAGAATTACCTCACACCTACTAGAGTGGCTATTTATTACTATTATTATTTTTAAAAGTGATAAGTGTTGGTAAGGATGTGGAGATATTGGATCTCTTGTACAATGTTGTTGAGAATACAAAATGGGTGTAACTGTTATGGAAAACAGTATGGAAGTTCCTCAAAAAATTGAAAATTAAAATACCATTTGACCCAGCAATATCATTTCTGGATATATACCCAAAACCTCTGAATCAGAATCTCAAAAAGGTATCAATATCCTGAACTGATGTTCAGAAAGGTAAGTAACACATGCAAGGTCACACAGCATTTAAATATTGGAACAAGTGATTTGAGACTCATAACCAGTAAATCAGAAAACAAGTCTTCCTATAACCTGAGAATTCCCAGGAGATGAAGAAAGCCATGTTTACTCACTAAGACTTGAAAATCCAACTCAAATCTGATTTCCTTGTCTGTAGCCTTGTCTACACGGTTCAGTTTTTCACTCTGCTTTCAACATTTCTCATTTTAATAATCATTTAATTACTATTTTAATAACTATTATGGAGCACCTTAAGCCACAATCTAGTGAAGAGATAAGATTCACATTCTAATAATTATAATACAGGGAAATGCCATAAATTCATTCAGCTACGATAAAAAATTCTAAAAGAATTCAGAAGCAGGAAAGGTCATTCAACTTGTCTGATCAGAAATAGCTTTATATGTGAAATGATATTGAAGTTGAGCTCAGATGTTGTCTAAGGCAGGAAAGAAAGAGGGATTATGAAACAATGGAGTGTGCTTAGTTTTACTAGAATACTTAGATTCATACTGGGGAGACTGGGGAGTTGTGGGAAATAGAAGTATATAAACAGGTTAATGATAGACTGGACACAGTTTTGAATTCCAGGCTTTGATTTTAGATTTTGTAGCTGTATTTGATATTGTGCTGAGCAGTTCAGACTCACCAATAGGAATGAGAATTAAGTTTCCATCTGCTGGAGGTGCTGGTGGTGGACAGCACTCATCCATCAAGCTCCTTCCCAAGGGCAGTCCAGTGACTGATGGATTTGGCTGTAAAGATTTGGACACTTTACCACAATTCAGGATAAAGCTGATGAGTTAACTCAGCTGCTGTGAATGCATCACAACATAACTTACTCTGCCCAGTCTTGCTGACTTCCCTTCTCCTGCAGGTGTTTATTTGGGAGCACTCCCTAGTAAACATAATGCACGCTAATCCACATCTCAGAGTCAGCTTTCTTGGGGACCTGATTTTCAACAGCTGCAGTCAATTGAAACCCAGGGGATTATAGAATGTTTGACGCCCAAAAAATACATTAGAGGGTATAATATAATACAATTGTTCATCTTCCAAGATGGCTAATTGAGTACAAGCTTTTGATCTGCTCTTTTCCGAAGCACCAATAAAACTATATTAAGTAAAGAATCTTATAACAGCAAAAAAGAATGAGAGAAAACCTTCAGTGAAAAAAAGACATTTGTACCAACTGCTGCAAACCACAAAGTATGTGAGAACCAGTACTGATGAAAAGAAAAGCAATAAAGAGAGGTATTAAAAATAAAACAGAAAGGAACTACAGTAGGAGAGAAGGAAAAGGGATGCTAAAACAGGAGGCGTGAGTGAAATTCTTCCTCAAATTCAATGCATATTTTAAAAGTAAAATGATAAAAGTATTAAAATAATAATTTCACTGATTGAGAGGAGGAAAAGAGATGAAGTTGAATATCTGTGAACTAAATCACCATCCTTCTTAGAAGAGCATTAAGAGATAAGATGTTAAGTTGATAAATAAGAAAAGATTATTTAAGCAATTTAAGTAAAGTGTGTAATTTCCACATAAGGAGGTATATCCGAATAAATACAGCTAAGTTTGAGAAGTTGAGCTGGGAACAGGATATGGAAAAAATAGTAATCTCTCTATTATCATAAGCACCTCTGTAATATTTTAATTTTTACATGCATATTCTTTATTTTTAATATATACATACAAAATACACATTTATTCATAGACACACATGCACACATCAAAATACACTTAATGTAAACATTTTCCTATGATATTGCATAATTTTGAAATGTGGTGATGAACATCTACAAGCATATACTTTTCTATATAGACTCCTAACAGTGGAAATATAGAACCTAAAGGAAAAATACATGTATGAATATGTATAAAGAGCTCTTAGAGCTCTTTATGGAGATAATAGATGAGGATATAGCTGTAGGTTATTGGTAGTGTTCCAGTACTCAGGCTGGGTGGTAGATTTATGTCTCCTTAAAAAGTAAACAAGAAAGCAAAGAAAAAAACTTTTATTGCTGGAATGGAGGTAGGGAAAGAGAAAGAGTTCTCTCAGTTTCCCTAGAACTTTCACTTCCATAGCCCTGAAAATAGTTTCAGTAAACATAACAAGCTTTACTTACAAATCTTTAGTGTTCCCTTTTTTCTTGTCACAAGACATTGCTGTTTGAATTTTATTAACATTAAATTATTTAGCTTCGTCTACATGTTCTACATAATCTAGAATTAGGAAAGAAAACTAAAAGCAGTGAACTGGGGACTAAACTACTTCTAGACATTTGTGACAACTTCTCAGAATACTTTGCTAGTGTATTGACTGTCTCGTAGCTCTTCTTTTCTTTGCTTTGCTTTTTTTCTTTTCTTTTCTTCTCTTTTTTTTTTCTTTTTCTTTCTTTTTTTCTTTTCTCTTCCTTCTTTACTCTTTTTCCTTCTTATTTTCTGTCCTAAACCCTTTTTTCCATCTCCTTCTTGTGTTCTGACTTTCTTTTTTACAGTTTTGCTTTTGCCTTTTATCTTTGTGTATCAGTTCTACTTTCAGGTGCAAGTAACAGATATGTGGATCCAATGTGCTTATTCTCCCACATAACTGCAAGTCTAGAGTCTTATATTATTATTTTGTGTCTGCATTCCAATGATAATATTTAAAACAAGGGGCTTATTATTCCAATAGCGACAATTAATCCAATAAAGAAAAGAGTGGGGAAAAGATGCAAATTGATGAAACATTACAATATCACTGAAAGTTCAGCCAACTAATTATGATGGCAATGGGAATGGAGAGTATCATTATCAATTTTCAAGACTGAGTGACTGAGACAACAGGAGCAGGACAAGAAGAAATAGTGTTCAGTAAGAACAGCAAGTTTGAAGGATCAGGGTAAACATTTTTTGGTTTACATGTATGTAGAACAGATGCTAAAATATGATCAGCAGATCACTGGAAATGTAAGAAAAAAGTATGAGAAAGAGTTAAACTATAGATTTTGTAATGTTACTTTAAAGAGAAAACATCTTAAAATATTAATTATTGTACTTTCTTTACACCCTGTCCCTTCTTTTTTCATTTGAAGGGAATGAAGTAACTTAAAAATGCCTAGAGCTGTTGTAGCACAAGTGCAGAGGAAAAGGCACAACTACTACTATACAGAAAAATCGTGACCAGGCTCCTGATGTCCAGACAGTACAGAGAGGATGTAAATATCAAATTGATCCCACAGAAAACTTTAGAAAGCTTATGGAGAAGAATAGAAAGCAACATCAGTGGTCCATGTAAGAGTAAAAGATAGTCTTATGGGATGTAAATGGGATAGAGAAGACAGTGGGCCATGGCCAAAATGGAAGCCCATGTCAAAACAGAAGGATATAACCTGGGGGATTTGGATGAGGTCATCAAAAGACAAGAGCAACTTATGTAGGCTGTCAAGTAGAGGACAAGACAACAGCTGAAAATATTAACTCATCATGATGTCAAGCGAACAGCTTACTTCCCCTGAACAGAGGCCAGTTTGGTGTTACCTTCCTACAGAAAAATTCTTTCTAACAGTCATTGCCTATATAACACCAGAGACTCTTTCAACAGATGGATGACCTCCCATGCTATGCACTTTTGAGTCTTCATCAAAACTACCTGTGAGTAGATAACTCTTTGCCACAGCCAAGGACTTTGTAAGCATCACCAAAGCACAGAGAGTCCTTGACTTCTAAAGGGACTGCAGTAGAATGAGCTTTGGAAGGTAGTGGGGCTGGGCATGGGAAAAGCACACTCATTACACTACACAATTTAGTGGTTACTCTTATACTGAAATACCATCACTTGATTTTCAAATATCTATGTGATGTTTTTCCCAAATTTAGTAAAGTAAGTGATGTCTTTCCCAAATTTAATAAAGTCTTGGTGGAAAAGAATAATTTTTATGTAACAACCTCCTACACTCACATAGAATGAGATCTTTAATGGACACTCATTAATAGTAGTTGACTTAAAATTGTAGGTGGTAAAAATGGAGGATGCTGGTCAAAGAGTACAAGCTTTCAGTTTTAAGATGAATAAGTTCGGGGGATCTAATGTACAGCATAGTGACTATAGTTAATAATTCTGTACTGTATACTTGAAATTTGCAGACAGTTGATCTTACATGTACACACCACACAGAAAAAAAATACTATGTGAGGTGATGGATGTATTAACTAACTTAATTATTAATTATGGTAATTATTTCACAATATATATGTATATCAAATCATCCCATTGTACATATTAAACAATTATATCTCAATAAACCTGAAAAAAACCTTGTGGATTAGAAATGTTCCATTATGTTATTTGATAATTAAAAACAAATTAGATACAGTTATACCCTATTCTGAAAAATACTAATTTAAAATGTAAGTATAAATACAAGAAAAAAATATTAGTATGAAAAGGACTCTTTTCTAACTGTCACACTTACTTTTCTTAGTAGTTCTCTCTATGAGAACAGGGAATTCTCTTCAAACATAAAGTATATCCAGAGAAAATGAGAACGTATAAACCAGCCTGAGTCAGTCTCTGAAATATTTCAAAACCTATGCTCATCTCTTTTTTTCTTTCTTCTTCCCCTTTAGGTATTTATTTCCTTGCTACATCATTTCTTAGTCTTCCTTTGACTGATATTTAAAATCCTGGGTAAAGATGAATGAATTTCAAACCTAAATATCTTTAAAACAATCTTTGCTAACAAAACATGATTAAGGTTTCTTTAACCTCTGACTTCCTAATGCTGCTGGGACATTTATTTTCTCATTTTGTGTCCATCTGACAAAAGGTCTGTGAAATCATTTGATAATAACTTTAGATACCATTCACTAGTGACCCCATGTGCCTGTTATGAGGTCTTGTCCAGCAAATTCACATTATGTATTTATAGATAATTTATATATATATATATATATACACACACAAAATTATATATATATGTACACACACAGTTTGCTTATGTAAATAAAAACTACCTCTGGTTGGTTTCTTAGCTCCTAATAGAATGGCTTAATTCTGACATCTTTCTATATGCTCATAAACAAGTAGACACGGGTATAACTTTTGCCCTGATCTATACCCTTAATGCATAGGTATATATATACTATAAACTATAGGTAGAAGCTATGTCTTTCTTAAAGTGACACACCTGCTTATTTTCTCATTTACTCTAAGAAGATTGTCAAGTACAAATTTGGTATCATCACTAGAATAATTCATCCATTTATTCAAAAGTCTGTTCTCTACTCTGTGCCAGACATTAAAGTGAGCACAGGAATGGAAATTTAAGGTACAGCTCCTGTGCTCATCAAAGAATGTGTGATCTGGTGTGTCTGGTACCCACATAAGCAACCTGACATGCTCTTTTGTCAGGGATTAGTAAGGATCAGAAAGGAAAAAGCTGAAGCTTTTACTGACATAATTTTAGGGGTTATTTCTGCACCTTCTCATATTGAGCCATTTAGTAACCCCTGTTATGTAGTGTTAGCTGATGGGAGTGGATGGGCTATGCATGTGAATCTCCTTTGTCAGAATTGGTACCAGGTTAAAAAAGAAACATTTAAGAACATTTTGCTTGACATTTTCGTCTTAGATTAATGGCTAACATATATGTTTACTCTTTTTTAGTTTAGGAAGTGTTGGTCTCAGGAACCTCCTTATTGTATTCTTAAGAGAAGGAAGAGCAAGTATCAACGTATTTTGCCCCCCAATTGAGACCTACCTGCTTTATATTCAACCTCTTTGGACACCCCAAATAGCCCTCTGAGGTTAATATCTTATACTAATATCTTGTTATAGTGTTTAGATCATGGGGTCTAAATTTAGTATGAGTTAAATTTCGGCCTCTGTCCCTCACTAAATTTGTGAATTTTAAGTTTGTTTCCTCTTCTGTAAAATGTGATGGATAATAATAGTGCTGACTATAATGAAGGGTTTTCAGTAATGAGACAATTTATTTAACGCCCTAGTTCATAGCCTAAAATATATAAGCACTCAAAAATGTCAGCTTTGGCACAATTATTATTTTAAAATAAAAATAAAGTTTGGAGGAATGAAGATATTTATGAAGTTTCAAAACTTGTATCACAGTCTGGTTGGATTTCAATGAATTTACTTCCAAAGCTTCCATCCTTTATTGCTTAGCTCAGAGAATCTCTCATCTTTTTCTTTAATCTGATTTTGTACTCTGAAATTATGATTTACTGTTTAAAGATTGTTGTAAATAAAAGAATAATAGCCAACAGGACATAATACAGCTCTATAGTCCAGAGTAGAATCAATCAATATTTGTAATCTTAACTTTTTGGATTAAAAGATGAAGTGTATCCTATACACATGAAAAGTATTTAGAGTTTTCTATGTGTTGGATTTTAAAGTCCTGAGGATGGGGCTAATGTATTACCGAGGCCAACACGAGCCATGACATATATTAGACACTCAATAAATATTGCAAAATAAATTTGGACTCAAGATAATACATTAATTTTGGCAATATAATAATTCATATGTATTGCTAGACCATCAGATTGATGATAGACATTAGCAAGGTCATTATCACAGCCATAATTTACTAATTATCTTCTCTGTAATATTATAACATCATCAAGTTTGAAGTATTCTCAGATAAATTATTTTAGCTCTAAAATTACTGAGGGGAAAGATTTTCAGGAGAATGGCTGATGTGGATAGCTATCCAAATAATTAATGAGTAGCTTTTTTCCCCACGTACTTGGGTAGTCATGTATTTCAGGAAAAAATGATATATGTTAGGAAGCAAATAGGTAATCCTTTGCCCAGGTAGTAGTGATTAGCATGAAGTGGAAAATAATGTCACTCCTTTGTAACTAGCATTGTGACATAAAATTGAGGAGTAATGCCTGTCCCTTTTTTTCCTCAAAAATAGCCTCTCTTCGACTATTATTTGATACGAGGAGCATCAAATGATTCATACAGACTGATCCTTTTTATCATTTGCAGTGATTTTTTAGCTAATTAAACTTGTGATTACTTTAAGAATATTAGCAATAATGTTTGATTTATAGTAAGAATTGCTTCCTTATCTTGACAGGATTTTAATGATCACGTGTGGTATTTGAGGTGGATTATACTGTTTCTGCTTAAACGACATTCTAGTTCATTTCTGATGTGCAGACAAGAAAATACCTTATCGTAGCATAACTGAATATGCAGTTTCATGGACAGGTAATGACAGATCTAAAATACTTGGGGAAGATAAAGAGGAAAATGAGTCAAGAGAATGATCTTCTAAGAATATACGACATACTCAGTGACACAAGCCTGAACTGTAGGCGTGAGTCTTGAAACTTCTGCCTCCCTTATGCTCGGCAATTAAATTTTCAGAGTACTTTGAATTTTGTCTTCAAAATTTCTCTCCAATGCATCTGTCTCTATATTATCAAACTAGAACTGTCTAAAATGTCTGTTGGATGAAAAACTCCACATCCACTCTTGTCTCCTTCCAATATCTTTAACGAATCCAATGCGATATTTTAAAATGGAAATATAAATAGTTCACATCAGGCTTTTTGCTCAAAAGCATTCACCAACTTCCTATTGCTCTTAGGTAAATGTTCAAAATGTTTGCCATGGTCTATGAGGTCTTCAATAATATGACCCCAACTCTCCTTATAGTTCTCACCCATGCCATCCTCCTTCACCTCTCTTATCTCTCGTTTAAAAATTTCCTTCAGGGCTTCCCTGGTGGCGCAGTGGTTGAGAGTCCGCCTGCCAATGCAGGGGACACAGGTTCGTGCCCCGGTCCGGGAGGATCCCACATGCTTCGGAGCGGTTGGGTCAGTGAGCCATGGCCGCTGAGCCTGCACATCAGGAGCCTGTGCTCCGCAACGGCAGAGGTCACAACAGTGAGAGGCCCGCGAACCGCAAAAAAAAAAAAAAAAATTTCCTTCAAACAAACATGATCTCTGTCATTACAAAACGTTTGCACATACTCTTTCATTTGCCTCAAATACTCTTTTCTCTGCCACAACACATTGGACTACATAGAATAATACATAGTTCTCAGCTCATTTATTGTTTTCTGCATGAAGATTTCTTGAATTCTAGTATTACTCCATTGCATAACTTATACCACTTAGTATTTTCATTTAATTGTATTTAAAAAATTGTTTACTTATAGGTGTGTTTGTGCAATTGCTTGATTAGTACCACTCACTGCTCCACTGGACTTTTGACTCCATGTAAGGAGGCACCATGCTTATTTTTCTCACTTTGTATTTTTAGTGCTTTGTATTGTACCAATCATATAATAGCTCTCAGTATACATTTTTTTAATAGTATGATTGAATGGATGGTTGAATAAATGGATGAATAAACTAATGTAGTAGAATGAAATATCATCTGCAAATTGTCAATCTACCCTTTGTTATAAGACTGGCTATGGCTAAGGAAATATAGTCCCTGAATGTGGATACATATAGAGTAGACTTGAACCCAACCCACAGCTTAGAGTCAATGAGCTCATCTGAGTTGAGCTCAGCAGATCCTGAGTTGACCCACATGTTTATGAGTGAGAAATAAATTCTTTGCATAAACCAGTTGGTGTTCAGGTTGTTTTCAATAGCAGCTGATTGATAAATTCTTAATATATAAATATATTAGATTATAATTAATAATGGGTAACAAAGCCATGTATTAAAATTAAGAATATATAATATTTTAATCTAATGTAATTGTGTATATTATATAAATTTTATATATAATTATACTGTATACAATAACTATATCTTATCATATATAATATATATCTAAATTACTTCTTGCTCTCTAAATAAGAAAAATATTCTGATACTCATTGAAAACTTAATTAAAGCTTATAAAGAAGAAAATGTGTTGAATTCTTTTGCACTTATTAAGAAGATTGTTTTCCTTATTTTAACTCTATACTTTTTCAAGTTACAACCATATTAAACTTAGTATTGCCATATTCTTTGTAGCTAAATATATGCATTGGAAGAAGTTGAATCTTGTAGATTCCTTTAAGTTCTTGGTTTCATCTTCTAAAACATATACCTTTGTTTGGCAGAGAAATGTCTTTGAAACAGAAAACTAAAGCCAGATTTTATTCTCGGTAGTTCCCTTCCAAGAACTGAAGAGTAATTGGAACAATAAGCTTATGTTCTGTAGCACTCACTGTACTGCTTTAGCAAATTGCTGTTACTTTTCTGAAGAAGGCAGACTGTATAGTGATAACCCACAGGGCATGTTTTTCTGATGAACAGCAAGTGTGGGATGCTTCAGTCACTAAAAACTCCAGGAAGAATCTATTCCTAGAAACACATGCTGATGCTCCCAGGCAGTGCTATTTTATATATATATATATATATATAAAATGAATAGGAATTATCATTTTTGTATATGTAACATACATTTCAAGTTTTCCATAAGGGTATATTTTAGGTTCACTGGTTTCTAAATGCTTTGTCATATCAACATCTAGTTTATTCATCTCTTTTCAGAGTTCTTTGAACTGCGAGAAACATTAAAGATCATCTAATCAAGTTTTATAAAATTTCTGGGGACTTTAAAATATACTGATGCCCAAACCCACCCCAGACAAATTCTGGTCATTGGTCTTGGGCATAAATATTTTTTTTAAATCTCCCAGGTTTATTTTAACATACATTCAAGTTTAAGAACCTTGATTCTAGTTTAATTCCTTTATTTAATGAAGGTGGGAACTGAGGCCCAGAGAAGTAGAATGATTTACCCAAGGTGACCAAGGAAATCAGTATAATTATTAGTGAAACCCACCCAGTTCCACAGCATAATATTTCTTCTAATAGAGTAAGAAATGCCTCCTCTTAATTGGCATTATTTTATCTACAACTTTATTCATACATATTAGCAAGTATCACCTTGAAGTTTAAATTCAAGCTCACAGTACTGCTAACGATATGCTTTCTTATTTTACCTTTTACATAGATATCTGTAATTTGAACTAGTAAATATCATCTCAGAAATACTAAGTTCAAAATAAAAATACTTTCATATCTAAGGTAATATAATGATGTCATATATATTCATTTTTCCACTAGATATAAACGAGGATTTGATTATTATACCTATTGATCAATTGTGTACCCACCTAATAACAGAGAAAGTTGATAAGGAGGTCTGTTAACATTTCTTTTACATATGATGAAGTGTGTGAAGAGGACAAGTAAAAAGAGCAGAAAGCAAAAAGGGTGAAGAGGATTGTCTGCAAATGTGAAGTAACAGTCAAACTTGTGTGATTTTGAATGAAACGTATATATAGAAGTGTTTGTAGGAAATGAATCTAAGTAAATATTGAGAGGGAGTCTGGAAGGAACACATACTGTCTTTGTAAATGAACCTTTTATAGGCTAACAGAGCTGTAATTGGTGGTGAGTTAAAGTATTTTGAATAGATTTTGCCAAATCCTGCTCTCGATAGAGTTACAATATAAGTAAAGCAAAAAACTTAAAATAGGTTATGTATTTGACCTACGGAAACATAAGAAAACAAAGAGGATTAAATACAAGAACCCACAATGACTTTATTATTTTCCAAATTTTTCTTTCTCTTTCAAAAGGAGAACATACTGCAATTCAATACAGTATCATTCAGTATATCATATTATCATAGAGCTTTGTTTTCCACATGTCCTACTGATGCACATATTTGTCACTAGAAGGAGTAAAGACATTGACATCACAGGATAGTGAATATCTCTGCTAATATTAAAGTGCTCACTGGGGAAAAGCAGCCATTTGCATCATTGGACAAATGAATCATCTTATTAAAGATGATAGTGTTAATAACACCTTCCGCAGCTAATGTTGTCTAAGTCATATGACTGTAAGACTCAGAAGTGTCCAAAAGATCTCTTCCATTTTTGCTATGTTTCTAAATGTAACTCTGGGAGGGCTGAGGCTGCCTAATGCCCGTTTCACTGTAACAAGGTCATTTTTAATGAAAAAAAGTTAATTAGGCCCAAATGTATCTCTTTTGGTGCAACTGGTGCTATCACAATTTGAATAGTCTCAGACATGCTGGGCATATGGAGGAAAAACTAGAAGTGTATCTCACTAAGGATGTCAATCTAGCAGTTTTAATGAAAGAAATTCCACTGGGAGTTAAGGAAAAGAAATATGAAAGGCCTAGAAATTATTTAAGGGGAAAGAGGACAGGAAATTTGCAGAATGAGGATAAGAAAACTATAAACTAGAAATAGAATGTATGATAAAAATGATTGTGGAAGGCAATTGAATATAAATGTTAAACACAGTTTCCAAAGTGTCACTAAGAGCAATTGTTGTTAAAGTACTAATTAAACACACAACACACACACACACACACACACACACACACACACCAGTGTTGAAACGGAAACACTTTGACAGTCTCAGTTAATCCACACGTCAGCACAACCGGGATTTGATTCAACTAAGGTTTTTTGGTTCACTTATTACTAAAATATGTTAATAAGATTGCCTTTTCTGTTTCTTCTAAACATTAGTCATTTTATTTTTCAGTTGAAACATTTTTAGATTGACCTATCGGTTGTTTGCCATGAGAATATGATTATTCATTAACAGAGAATAAACAGAGAGAATGAAGATGGATTTTTATATAGTAATAGATGTGGAAATACGAGTGAGTTTATTACTGTAGATTGAATCATATAAAATTGTTCTTTTTATGTCAAAAATTTTCAATTATCAGCAATTCTATGTAATTCAGCACGCGAGGAGGGTTAACTGTACTTGAGAATGATAGAAATACACCAAGAAGTATCTAAATCATGAGATTTAATTCAGTAAGAAAGAGACAGAAGTATACGCCTTGCCAAAAATAATTTCATAATAAGCTTTCTTTCAAAGAAGTCCTAAGAAGCCTTTCTTACCATCCCAACTCTGTTGATTATAACTTATCAAATCCCAAGTATTCTTCAGATTTTTTTGAATCAGCACTTGGTGCACTGCCTTCTTCCTCCTCTGCTTGTGGTCCTCTATAGTCATTTTAAAGTAATTCTTTCAGCAGCCCGCTCTCATGATCTATCTGCCTTCAAGCATTGAGGCACATTCACTCATATTAGTTCTCTGAGAAACTTCACCTATGAATTCGTGTACTCTGGTGTTTCTCATATCCAAAGCAAAAGAGCTATTTAGAAGTCTACTTTTAAAACAGAGTAGAAATTTAGAAAAATCAAAGGCACTCAATTGCAAAATGTTTTCTTAAAAATGTGAACTTAGAGATTTGAAATAAAATTTTAAGAAACATTAACCACCTGGTTCATTTTACAGCCCCCTTTAGACTTGACATGGAAGATGAAGGTAAGGGTCATGATGAAATATGGAGGGTAGACTGGACAAAATAAATCAACTGATTATTCATTTTTTTAACATTTGAAGAAGAGGATGAATATATATGTGAAGATCACTATTTGGAACAAGAAAGGAGTCAAATTTCTAAAAGAGTCAATTAAACAAGAAATATCTAGGTATTTCCTTTATGTTTTCATTATTAGCAAATGAAAATAAAATTATAAAATGCAGAAAATACAAAGTATATGAAATAGCATTTTCCTAGAATTCTTAATGTAGGAGGGATTACAATATTCTCTAACTTATACAAGTGATGGTTTTACCTTCAATATCTATCGTTAAGTAAATAATGACTCACAAAATCTTAATGAGGATGTAATATCCAATTAGATAGTGTTACTCTGAAAGGCACCAATAGTGTATCTATTAGTTTTTACTTAACTCTAACATTGTAAATATTTTAAAACCATTCCATGTTATGATTGTGTGGAAATAAAAGAAAAAAGTATTACCTTATATGAGATGTTTTAAATAACTTCAAATTTGATTTAGAATTGGGGAAAATAGTGAGATATAATACTAGATTACAGGATTGCCCTTCTAAATCAGAATTGCTCTGCCTGTGTTGCTTTAAGATGGTAAATTTTAACATGTCACTTAACCTCTCAGTTATTGGTTTTCTCATATGTAAAGTGAATAGGTCAAAAATCCCAGACTCCCTTACAGCTCATAAATGTTAACTATTATTCTAAGCTATTCAGGCATACCTTCTGTTATTGTTCTTTACTTTACTGTTCTTCACAGAGATTATGCTTTTTACAAATTGAAGGTCTGTGGCAACCCTGCATCGGGCAAGTCTATCAGCGCCATTTTACCAACTGTCTTTGCACACTTCACGTCTCTGTGTTACATTTTGGTGATTCTCACATTTCAAACTTTTTCATATTATTTAATTTGTTATGGTGATCTGTGATCAGTGATCTTTGATGTTACTATTGCAGAAAGATTACAACTCACTGAAGGCTCAGATCATGGTTAGCATTTTTTAAGCAATAAAGTATTTTTTAATTAAGGGCATATACATGTTTTTATAGATACAATGCCATTGCACACGTAATAAACTACAGTATAGTTTAAACATAACTTTTGTATGCACAGGGGCACCAAAAAATTCAGGTGACTCACTTTATTGCAATATTCACTTTATTGCAGTGGTCTGGAACCAAACATGGAATATCTTTGAGGTGGGCCTGTAGAAGTAAGCTGTTTTAAATTATTCACTGTTGTTCTTTTGATCAAGTATATATTTAAAAACGTTTTATTGATATAAACTTGTAAAGAAATTCTAATATTAAATAAGGAACTTTATGATTTTCCATTGACCATTCTCAAGAGAGTAACAAGTTGGGTTTCCTTCTCAGGAAGGAAAATAATCAGTGTAAATTTATCTTGAAAATTACTGCCTATAGATGTGTGATTATTTGTTGCTCTGCAAAATAGCGGGCTGATATTTATGGTTCCTAAATCAATCCAGTGTTAGAAAATATAATGTTCTTTGTAATCCAAGTAAAGAACTGCAGTTAATTCTCAAATGTATATTGTCTGCTTTTATATACTTCATCTGTTATTTATTTTCTATTTACAACAAGAAACAGAGTATAGTGGTCAAATATTTTGTGAAGATTTTATAGCCTATTTTAATTCATGTGAATTCATGCATTCATAACATTTTAATTGAAAAACCCTTATGTGTAAGACTCTGTGCTTGGCACTTTGGTGATATGACACACATCCTGTCCTTATGGGATAAAAAGAGACACAAGAAATATACAGTCATCTCTCCATTTGGAGGTCAAGAGGATTGATTCCAGGACCTCCTCTGGATACTAAAGTCCGTGGATGCTCAAGTCCCATTGTTGGCCCTCCTGGGGTTCTGAATGTGCAGATTCAACCTGCACAGACCCTTCACAAAGCACAGGATCCTCCTTGGGTTGAATCCCCGAGGTGGAACAGCAGATACCGATGGCCCACTGTGATTGCATTAGAGTTATCACAAGGGACTATTAAAAATATAAAGGAGGAAAGAGAATGTTGTGGGCAAAAGTAACAGGATCAGACTTTAGAAAGATTCCTGAACTTGGTCTTTAAGGACAGACGTACATGAACGAGGGATAATGGGAAAGGAGTGCACGTAAATGTAGTACATATCCCAACAAATAAGCATTCAGAAACAAAACCCTAAGGCAGGAGGCACTGTAATGTAGATAACAGTACAGACTTGACTCAGGTGGCCTGGATTCAAATCTTCAGTCTGATCATAATCATGGCAGTGAGCAGGTTTTTAAACTTTGTATTTTTCCTTTGCACAGTGGTGATAATAATAGTGCTTACCTTGTGGAGCTATTGTTATGACATTTAAATTAAATCATATAATAAAAGAAAGATAATTGAAATAGTGTCTGGCAGGTAGTTAATTACTCTTAATTATCATAATCATTTCATGGAGCAGCTTAGAAGAGATTTGCTTGTGAAAATGTTTAACTAGGCTAAAGGGCTTTATACTTCATTAAAAGTTCCTAGAAAAGGATATTTGGAATTGCAAATAAATACATTAAATGGGATAAATTGTTTGTTAACCTAGATAAGGAGGTAAACTGAGGCAAGCTCAAACGACCAGAAATTGAGTTTATTCAGGAATAACAGAGGAATTGCAATTTGCAAAGCACACACTGTAGCCCACTACACTCCAGTCTGTTGAGGGTTTGGGGCAGTCTGGATTTATGGGCAAGGAGGGAAGGATGGGGAAGTTCAGCCAGAGTCCAAGCAGTAAATTCATTGGCTTGAAGAGGGAGAGGGATTTTTGGCAGATGTTCTTTGGTCAGGAGATGAATCTCAATCTTCTGTAAATCAGACATTTACAGGAAATCAGTCTCTCAATTCTTAAGTTCCATTCTTATGAAGGTACATGTGTGAGATTTTCCATTTCATATCCTATGGCTCCATTTTACATGGAAATCCTTTCCCAAGTTGAAAACCTCAGACTTCTAAAGCCTAGATTTAGATGTACAAACAAAGGTGATGTAATCGTGGAGGAATAATGTGGGTGCTTGATTCAATAGTTCTGTGTCTAGGCCTATTCATGAACATTTTTTTAGATGTTCTTCAGGTGATTCTTACTCACCAAGAGAACTGAAAACCACTGTGTGCTGTGAAGATGGAAGCCTCTCAAACAACCTAAACTCCCATTAATTCCATTCTGGGCTGACTGTTCCAGGAAAAATATCCTCTTCCTCAAATTATATAGTCCAGCATCAAAGGACAACAGGACAAATGGTTACTAAGGTTGCATTTGGAATTTTTGGAAAATCTACACTACTGATAATTATGCCAGAAAATGCTAAGCTCATTAAATTTCTGCTCCATCTAGAATCTTATATGCGACTCTTTAGAATCTAATCTTATCATAGACTTTATTTCCCCAGGCATTCTTTATGATCATACTAAAGGTAATGAAAATTCTCCAAATATTCATAGGACTCACCCATCCACACGTCCCTTCTCAGAGGTTCTTACTATTTCCTCTGACGTCTTTATAATGTGATAAATACTTGGCTTATGTGATTACTTTTTTTCATCTATTCCCTCCTCCTGAGTATCCTGGAACTCTAAATGGAGGAAACTTGTTATAGACTGAATGTTTGTGTTCCTCTAAAAATTCATATGTTGAAATTCTAACCCTTAATGTAATGGTATGAGGAAGTGGGGTCTTTCTGAGGTGATTAGGTCATGAGGGTGGAGCCCTCCTGAATGAGATTAGTACCCTTAGAGAAAGAGCCCCAGAGAGCTCTCTCATCCTCTTTAGTTCATGTTGAGGACTCAACCAGAATTGGCAGTCTGTGACCCAGGAGAGAGTTCCTACTAAAATCTGACCATGCTGGCACCCTAGTCTCAGACAGATATGGGAAAGTGACGGTTGATTTGAAGGAGGAGAATGCTGAATAAGATATTGAACTTAAGCATGAAGCATTCTAGGAATAACATTGTTTTGAAGGGAGGTGTAGGATCCCAAGACTCAGGAGGTCAGCAGAATTTAGTGATTTCACATGTACTTACAGCAGTATCATATTCTTACATAACTTGGGAAAAGGTCCAGGTAGTTAGAGCAAAGAACATACTTTGCTGGAATGTACATGTGGCTCTTGTAAGATGGTATATGGCTGGGCTTTATTGCTCTAAGTAAAAATTTAATAAGAATGAGAAATAAGAATGTTTATCCTTGGGGTTTAACGGTTTTAATTTAAATACAGTGTCATGAAAACCTTAAAAGCAATTATCTCTGTTCTATTGTTTGGCCCTATTTTCATCATTTAAGTCTAAAGTAATGAGGCCAAGGAGTCTCTTGTAGTTATACCAGGACCCTCATCTAACACAAGTCCCTCAACTCTATTAGGGTTTCTGATAACAGGAAGGTCAGGCTGACTTCAGGCAGTCTCTTCACACTGGCTAAACAGAAGTGTACCAACTTTAGATTTGAGGAGTGCGCTTAAAAAAAAGAAGATGGGATGAAAATGAACAATTAGAACAACATTCACAGTTAGAATGGAAGTGTCCAGAGCTAAAAAGAAAGAGAGTTACCCTATGTTTTTTCCATTCACCTCATCATAGTGTATGTTGGTGTCATTTCTGAGTAATAAAGGATTATAAGGAAGGGAAAGACATTGAAAAAGAGAAGGACAAAGCAAAAACCTGAAGTGTTACATAATTTAAGCTGTAATTTGTTCCATTATCTGGTTTAGGGTTTTGTCATTGTTGCAAAAGCAGTCTTAGAATACTCTTTAAATTATATTTAAAATACTTGAAACTGTTCCCAGACATATTTTGGTCACCATCTGAGATTTTTAGTTGAAGAAATACAAGCATTTAGTTAGCACTCTAAGGCAGAGATCTTTTAAATGAAGCTATGAAAACATATGTAATATGTTATCCAGCAGTATTAGACATGGATTAAAAGTTATCAAGTAATACTTCAATCATATATGTCTAGATTAAAGCAAGCATTATCACTATAGAGAGTGAGATACACACACATATGCTTTTCTTTTCACTTTTAGAGCTCACATGGTGTTTAAACACCCTGCATTGTTAACTTTGGCATCTTCCTTAACATGCCTGCTAATTCCTGTGAATATTTACTTGTAGAGGTGTACCTCAAAGATTTTCCTGGGTTCATTTCCAGACCATTGCAACAAAGTGAATATTGCAATAAAGTGACACCAATGTTTTGGTTTCCCAGTGCATATCAAAGTTATGTTTATACTATACTCTAGCTTACTGAGTGAGAAATAATGTCATGTCTAAAAAACAATGCACATACCCTTAATTTAAAAAAGCTTTTTTGCTAAAAAATGGTAGCCATCATCTGAGCCTTCAGCATGTTGTAGTCTTTCTGCAACAGAAACATCAAAGATCACTGATCACAGATCACCATGTTAAATATAATAATAGTGAAAAAGTTTAAAATATTGTGAGAATTACCAAAATATAAGACAAGGACATGAAGTGAGCAAATGTTGGAGAAATGGCTCCAGTAGACTTACTACATGCAGAGTTGCCATGAACTTTAAATTTGTAAAAAGCACACTATCTGTGAAGTACAATAAAGCAAAGCACAATAAAACAAAGTATAGATCTTGTACAGGCCTTATATATCGATTAACTATAATTAATTTAAAAAATAAGAGTATTACTGTTTGCATCTCATGTATAATTTAGTGTCTGGCACATGGTGGGTACTTAGCACACGTATGTGCAAAATGTACAAATTATGTGATATTAGTTGAAGGATGCTTGGCAGAAACTTGTAAACCAAACACATATGTAACCAAAGTAAATTTTTTAAAATCACACTTTCTAATTTATGTTTTATAAAAAAGGTTATATAAGTATGGCAAAAATAAAATGTTAAAAAATATATTAACTAAACTTTTCTAAATGCTGTGTATCTAATTTTAATTCTATAATTAAAAGAAGTTTAATTATACGTACCCTTATATAATATTAACAAAATGTTATTCAGTAATTATTTCAAGTCAAAAAGTTTTTGTGGAGTTTGTATTATATGCATGAGCTGAGAATGCAGGAATAAATAAACATAATTTCTGTGTTCAAGGCCTTTATAGGCCACAATGGCTATAGGCAGTATTCAAATTATTATAATATATCAAAGATAGATAGGTAGAGATACAAATATACACATATAGATGTTTATATACTCATATAAATATATTTATTGGATTATCAAGTCAGATATATCTTCCTTATCTATCTATCTTATCTTTCCTAATCTATAATCATACACAGCATAATAGAATTTAATGTTCCATGTTTGGTGTTTTCCTATTTAAACTATCAGCTCTTAGATTTGCTATATAGGAAATAACTACTTGTGTTTTGCTTCTAATTGACACATTTCATAACTGTTCACAAGGAGAAGCATTTTGGTTATAAAATAATATTAAATTCATTATCATCATCATTTGATATTTTCAAGCAATCTTTGCTTCAACATTGCTAAAACCATTTTTATAATTATACTTTATGGCAGAAATCTTCAACATTTTGAAAATTCCCTACTGCTTGAAAACAACTGAATCAACCCAGAAACATTTGTATTACTTCAGGGTCCTCTCAGCCTTAACGCTAGCCACCTAGTGGTTTATGATTTTGAAAAGGCACTTCATTCCATTTAGATACTCTGATCTGTTTTTTCTTCCCTTATTGACTGTTTAAAAATGTGTTTGTTTAGTGCCTTGGAACTGCTGTGTTGGTAGACAATTGTTAAAGAAAGCATTCTTAGAACATTAAGGTAATATTCTGACTTTATAGACATTAGATTACTATTTTCAAAAAAACATATTTTAATGACTTTTCCAGTAATATGAATGGTTCTGCAGCAAAATTTCAGCATCTCTTCACCAGTTTCCCTTTTAAGTGTATAAACAAAATAAATTTTAAAACAAAACCTATGTCTCTGAAGTACTTTCTCCATCTTTCTGTTGATCTGGCTACACACAGATTGAATCTCAGTTTGGACAGTGCCATCTTCTATGTGACACACTCGTGACAGTATCATTTCCTTAAGAACCATTTTTCTCAGTATGTTCTCTTTCTCATAGGCTTTGCACCTCCTAAGGATGCTCCCAGTCTCCACTTCTCCATGTGTCAACAGTTCTTGAACATTTTGAATAAACTTTCATTTTACTGAGATTGTGTTGAAGTAAAGGTGGAGAGGGGACAGCCAATAAAGAGACAATTGTGATAATCCAGACAAGAGATGGCAATATATATATATATATATATATATATATATATTTGTTTATTTTAAAACACTAGAAATTTATTCAACAAGACTTATTGACGAACTCTGTGCTAAACATGGTTCTAGGTTTTGGGGATGCTCAAGTTAAATGCAAACAGAAAACACATAAAAGCAATTGGTATTTTCCGAGTGCTTGGTTTCCACTAGACATTTATATACAAAACATGAAATAAGTGAGTTATATAACATATTAGGTGGTGATGAGTGCTACAGGGGAAAAAAATGAGGAGGGACTTGCAACATTCAAAAGCGTGGTCAGGGAGAGTGACATAGGAAGCAGGTAAGAGTGGGGAGCTCACTCCTACCTGGGGCTGAGGAACGGTGTTCCAGGCAAAGTGCAAGCACTCAGAGGTAAGAGCAAGATACACTTATTTGGAAAGAAAGTTGTCCAAAATGGCTGATGGACGCAGAATCGAGGTGGTGAGAGCTTAGTTCAGGGAATTGGGAGTGGAGAGTCAGATTATTTTGAGCTCTGTATCCTCTAATTCAAAGGATTTTAAATTAAATCTGAGTGAAAAGTCACTGAAATTTGTGAGGGACTTGAAAGGCTGGCACTGATGTGGTTAATAATATTGATATGTTAAAAAATTTACAAAAATTACAAAAACTTTGACAATGCTTTGGAAAGAATTGAAGAGTGACTCTGAAAGCCTTTGTAGCCACGTTATCTTATTAGTGGTATAAAAAAGGACTCAGACTTCCTGTTTAATGCTTTATGTAATAGCAAAATGCAAAATATCCTATTTCATCCAGGAAGAACTTGATTTTCCTCTCATGGTGGAAAGCAAAAGTATCTAGAAAACTATACGGCAATAAAGTAAAATGCAGTTCTTTCTCAGAAAATACTGCTTTAAAAGTAATTGAAAATACTGCTGCAACTGTAAAGGGAAGAGCATTAGAAGAAATTAGACTGTGTGGGAGGTTTGCTACACAGCAGATGAGAGAACGGATATTTCTAAGGTGAATCAGCCTAAGGTATTTGCTGGATTCTCCTTCAATAATAAAACAAAATGAAGGGCTACTTTTTCTATGAGGCACTAAAAGAAAGATATATCAGAGGCATATATAAACTCAACAGTAGATGACTTCTTATAAAAACTGTATTTTAGGAGAAAATTGTATCCATAAAAACTCTGATGGAGTACCTACATGGCATGAATTTTTAAAAAGAAAGATAAATTAAATATCACATATGCTATAAGAACCTATTACTTTCCTACTTAGTGCTAGAGACTGTATATGTATTTTGAGTTAAAATAAACAGATGCAAATGGCTTTTTATTTAACAATAATCATGCTTTGGATAATCTCCTGTAAGCAGACATTATATCCGCTATAACAAGGAACTTCTTTTATGTTAGCAGATGGAGTTTACTTATTAGACCATGCTTTACAAAAATTGTTAAAATAATAAATCTTTCCCCATGCCCTGAGGGTCAGTAATTCTCACTACATAGGACAAACTGAGGGATAGTATCACAGAACTAAGAACACCCAACAGAGCATCCTGCATTTCTCATTTTCTGAGATACAGCTGAAAACAGCTTAGTTTTTGTGCTAAAAAAGTAAAAGTATGTTTTAGACATGTAGTTAAAGATAACATGTGACTACTTTTGAAAGATTTTAAAGCCATTCCATATCCTGAAGTAAGAGGCTAAGAGGATCTAGTTCCTTTGCTAACATTCAAATATATTAATGTTAATATCCTCACACATGTAAATGGATATATGTTGGAGTAGTCATTTGAAATCTCTCTTTCAAAATAGTATAACATGAGCTCTCCCGCAGTCTTAGTTTTAACAGTTCATCAAAAAACATAATTTTTTTAAACTATTGTAATTTGAGCTTGACTTGCTTGCTTCCTGTCTTCTTTTCCTTCCTCCTCCCTTCTTTCTTTCTTTCCTTCTAGTTCTTTCCTTTGCTTATTCCCTATCTGCTTCTGTTCCGTTTTTTCTTCTATCACCAAGAATTAAAATAAAAAAAGAATTAAAAAACAAAATCTAAAAAGATCTAATAGAAATTCTTGCAGAGAGTGGTATGCTGAATGAATCTTTCTTCCAGCCCAGCAAAAGAAAATGACCACCACTGAAACCAGTTAATATGTTTACTTTAAATGTTAAATGGGACTTTGTAGATGTGATTACGGTAGGGATCATGAGATGGGACTGTTACCCTGGGTTATCGAAGTAGGCCCAATGTAGTCACAAGGGCTTGTGTAAGAGAGAGGCAAGAGGATCAAATCAGAGAGAAAGAGACGTAATGACAGAACAGAGGTTAGATTATAGGAGGAAGACTCACAGGACAAAGAATGCAAATGGCCTCTGGAAGTTGGAAAAGGCAAGGAAACATTCTCTCCTAAACCCTCCAGTAGGAGCTCCGTCCTCCAACACCTTGATTTTAAGACTTCTGACCTCCAGAATGATTGTGCAATACATTTGTTTTGTTTTAAGCTGCAAAATTCATGGTAATGTTATAGCAGTAATCAAAAACTAATACAGAGAATGACATACAAATGCATGAAAGTTTGAGACCTTGGTCATATCAGGATATGTCAAGAAATGCAGTATAGCTAGAGCATTGGAAGCCTGAAGAAAAATAACAAGTAGTTAGGTGTAATTTGTACTTTTTTTTGATCTAGCTAGGTGCCTCTGCTTTGGGATCTCATACACAATTTTCACACCTTATTTTATTTAACTGTTTATTTTTCTGTCTCTTCTGATTTTCTGTAAACCCAGTGTGGATGAAGATCAGTGCCATTTTGCTCACTGCTTTATCCCTAGCATCTGGCACAAGGCATCAATTAAGATTATTTTAATGATTGAGATGACTTGTAATTAATTTGAGATTGGAATGGGGTCAAAGTATTTATAGTGTACGTCAGATGTACAAAAAAGTGTGATCTTTCCTATAGTAGATAACTTTCCTCAATGATAGTGAATACATTTGATCTTGTCAATGAAAAGTTTCTTAGTGATATATAGTTAAAAGAGTCATGGTTATAAATTACTTGAGGGCTTCCCTGGTGGTGCAGTGGTTGAGAGTCCGCCTGCCGATGCAGGGGACGCGGGTTCGTGCCCGGGTCCGGGAAGATCACACATGCCGCGGAGCGGCTGGGCCCGAGAGCCATGGCCGCTGAGCCTGCGCGTCCGGAGCCTGTGCTCCGCAACGGGAGAGGCCACAGCTGTGAGAGGCCCGCGTACCACACACACACAAAAAAATTATTCGATATTCTAAGGTTTCTTACTTTTGAGGACTCCTTCTCTTGTGATCCACCTTCCAAAATGGCACCTGGAACTCTGGTTTTTCTCATTTCATTGGGGAAGTGCCACACTGTATTTCACACTGTCCCCAGTGTCTCTCTGTGATCACAGCAGAAGAGTTTGGCTCTTATAATAGGAAATTTGTTTTCTCCTCCTGCCTAAAGCCCTAATGGTTTCCTTGTGGTGACTCACTGTGGTGGCTGTGAGTGCAACTCTGCTCCTACAGCCTAGTGGTGGCCCTTGTTTGTCCATATGGCTACCTACTCATCCCACCCCTTCCACTCAGCATCCTCAGCTCTATTGATTTTGCCTCACGGGGGCACACAGGAAAGTTTTGATTATCTATATATTGTGTTTTGTCTGAGGAGAAGCAAGGGAACTACCTCAGGCCCCTCTACATAAGTATTTTCCTCAGCATCTACATTCTTACACTCAGGCATCATTTTTGACTTAATATTAGGATTCTCTGAGGCAAGTACAGTCTTTCAGCATCGCAGGGATGGAAAAAAGACATCAGATATCAACTGCCTAGTCTTACAACCAAACGCCTTTCAATCTAACCCTTGTCTAGATCCAGAAAACAAAGACAGGATTCATATCCAAAATTTGCCTTTTCTTTTCCTCTACTTCTCTCATCAGCTTTTACCAACAAAAATGATATTCGTGTATCTCTTCTCTTTCTATATAACACTGTAATGCTCTATAATTTTTCAGTTACCTTATAGACTAAAAAAGCAATGAAAAAACAAAACAAATGTCAACAACAAAATTCTCTGAACTGAGACAACCAGGCTTGGATCCTAACATATAAAAATTTCACCTCGGGAATTTTGAGAAATCTTCTTCCTCTCTCCTCCAAGGAAAACTGAAACATAAAAAGCATTTGCTTTTAGCTTGTTTTGTCACCTGGACTTTTATTACACAACTTTAGTACTATCTTGATATCCACAGCAAAGCAATGGCCTCCTCATTATCAGCCAGATTCTGTCTTCCTTGTAAAGCATGGAGTACTTTTCACTTTCTGGCTAAAGAAGCCTTAAATCAGGTAGGATCTAGAAATCACCTGGAATGAAATTATTTTGATTTAATATCTTCCTCCTATACAAACTTTATTTTGATTGTGGTTGAAAGTCATTAAAGGATATTGAGCATGAGAGTGACTGAGTCATAACTACAGGTTTGAAAGTCACTGTCAGAGGGTTGGAAGTGTTTACTGAACCAGGATGATCCTGGAGGTAGGGAGATCCATTCATTGCTAGGTCAGTGATTGAGTGGGGGAGTAAGATGACTGTGATTTTAGACTATGATGCTTCAGGTGAAAAAGAGAAGGTAAACTTGCGATATAATTTAGAGGTAATGTAGTGACTCATTGGATAAAGCAAAAAAGGAGCAGTGGCAGTGTCTTGGGCTTTATGTCATTTCTTGTGAGAGAAAATGGAGGAGGAAGAGCAAATTCTAAGAAAACAATTATCATCCAGCTTCCTTTGGGGATGTGGATTACCAATGTGGTATGGAAACCCACAAGTAGATTCAGAAATGAAATATCAGCAGGTGATATTAAGGCTTAGAAAATGTAAATATATGGAGAAAACAGTTTAAATTTGAGGAAACAATCAATAGTATAAACTGACTTTGTATATTGTTGTGGAGAAAGTCAACTTCCCTCTTTATAAACACCAGTTCCTAAGAGGCAGAAGTCAATAAGCAGAAATATTAGACAATATATTCTCTACGTATTGTAGAATAAAATATTATTTTATATGTGCACATATAAAAATAACTGTTATGGGAACAGTTATTTGCCTCTTTTTATACATTTATTTTCCTTTGTATAATTCTCATAGCTTTTTTATTTCGCAGCATTTCCCCCCTTCACCTCTCCTCAAACAGTGTCTTTTAAAAGTCCTCTTATACTTACAGTGCATGAAATCTTTAGAATTTCACATACTGCTTCCATGAGGGAATTCCTTCCTGGCATTTCTGGGAAAACTGATATGTTTTTCCAAATCTTAAACCCTGAGAAAAATAAGTCCAGAACTTTGGAAAACAGGAAAAAACATAATTCTCCCACAGGAATTGAAGCTTAACAATCAGTATAGGGAAGTTAGGGGACCAAGAATTCACTGACATCAAAAAGAAAGTCAGACCAGGAAGCCTGGAAGGCAGAGCTGAAGGTTAAGGTTGACCTTTTCGGGAAACTGAGATGGATCACATTAGGGAAAGCAGATACCGCTAATAAAGTCAAAGCACAAATGATGGACTGGAAAAAATATTTACAATTAAATTATAGAAAAGGGCAAACTTCCTTAATATATATATAAAATTTCTACCCGTTATTGAGAAAAAGAATGTTACTGAATTACATAATTGCTGGAGGGTATGAGGACTTTATGGAAAAAAGAAACATAAATGTGTCTTCAGCATATAAAAAATATATTTAAGACCATTCCTTAAAAGATACAGTTCTTTTAAAACCTAAATGATGGGCAAACACTGGAAAATTTGGTAAGAGATAACAAAGTGTAACCCAACTTTAAATAGCAAACCTCAATTCAACCACTCTCTACATATTCGTTTAAGAAGATAGTTACTCCATAGCACTTGTCAACATCTAACAAATTATATATTTTATTTGTATTTGAAATAAACTACATACACCAAGACAACATAGGCTGCATATACACAATTCTTCTAACATCTAGACTTAACCTTTGTCTTTATCATCCAACCTAGTCCCTGAAGCCAGCAGAGACAGTGCTACTAGGCCATCCTTTCTTCTCCTCCCCCTCCCTTTATCCTTACCCCCCTTCGTCTTCTACTTTGTCTTCCTGGTCACTTTCATCTTCAACTTCCTCTTCCTCTTCCTACGTTGTGCCTGACACGAAACTTTCAGCTATGTTAGGGAAAAGTTTTTTCAGTGCAAAAAGTATCTGAGGATATCCAAAGCTCACTGATGTTGTAAAGAGTTAAATTCTAAAACAGTGTTGAGGTGGGACACAGATCTTTATTTACTGTTGTTGTTGTTTTATAAGATCAAATAATTTTATCAGGGGAAGAAGAAGGTAGATGGCTGCTGTAATTGAACTCTGTATAATCTCTACTACATTTCAATAACTTAAAAAATGTAAGGTTAGTTTAGAAACAACATGCCAGCGATTCTCCTGTTACTAGGACTAATGGTAACTTGAATCATTTCAATGATCATAAAGCTGAGATAGGAAACAAACATGACTGTTGTGTTTTTAAACCACGATCCTTCTGAACTGCTCTTTTCCTTCTAAATGAAAGATAGTATGAACTACAAATTAAAATCAAATGGCTTATAGTGAAGGCTTAGCCAGCTTATATAATAAGTAGTATTTTCTTAACATTTTACATTAGTTTTCATTGATCTGTTAGGATATTTTAATTTTAGAAGAAATGACTGGAAAGTCAGAGTGACACTTGGAAACAATGATCTGTGGACTAGTAAAGATGGACACCACAGTGGTCCTTTATATAAAATACTGAGAAGACCCACCACATTATAAAAATTCAAAACTTTAAAATTTTATTACTATTTAAGGGATTATTTAATTGGAAAATCATTTAAGGGGTTTTTGAATTTGATATAATATGGATATTTACAAGTTCAAATGAAGCATTTTAAAATGACAGTATTTTACTTTTATTTATTTTAACTCTTTTGAAGTATTCTTTGAAGACAATAGAGCCATGGAAGAAATTGTGGGATAAGGAAATAAAGGAATAAAATAAACAACAATGGGATTCATGGGAAATATTTCATATGTAAATAGATAAATTTTCTGATCAGATCAAACATTTTTTGTGTTCTTCTCTCTCATCTCTTTCTAGATGCTGTATCTATTCTGTTTTCAAAATCTCACCTCAAATAACCTCAAATATAAATTTTAATTTCAAAAGAGGATGAACTTGTAAAAGAAGAATGTACATGGCCTCCCTTTGGTGATAACTTTCTGTCTATAAAGTGGGACATTTGAAAATAAAAAGAGGGGGACACCGGATACCAGAGATCCTTCAGAGATCATCATTGTTCATCTTCTCAATTTATATATCATGACAGGGAAATCCAGAGGCTCTATTTTTCTGTAGCACACTCAATGACTTAATTTTGCTAAAACTCACATTTTATCATTGATCATTTTCCAATCTTAAATATTAACATTTTCTCTTTGGTAAGAAAATCGTTATTATCATGTGTCCTTTTCATAAACATTTCCTTGTCTTAAAAAAAGACTATTAATTTCAAAGATGAAAGCAATTCCATTAAAGTATGGAATACCATAAAAAGGGAGTGTTACCTTGTCAGTTTCAGCATTGTATATGCATTTCTAGGAGATTTAGAAATCTTTTCTTTTGCAAGTATGTTTTCTTTATTGCACTATTTTATACTAGAGCACATTGCAGGGTTAACAGTTTTTAAAAATGACACAATTTTGTGCACATCTCTGCCATATTATTACAATCTGCATTCTGTTTAAGGTTTAATTTTAAAAATAATTCCCTCTTATTAAAATACCCAACATTACATTATTGCTGGTCATGCAGAAAATTACTTTGCTGCAGGAAACAAAACCATCCAATATAATCTTTTCTCCTTATAGCAGAGGAGATAATTGGATTAATCACAAGTCAAAATCTTGGAAGTAGAATATTTTGTTGGCTAAACTGAGCCATGACTGTCATTTAGAGATGCTAGATAATTGAACTTATGTGACGCTAGATAATCAAATGCATCCAGTCACCATAATTATGAATATTTTAAAAATCTTAAAATGTGTTAATTAGCCATTGAATACGAGGAGAAGCTGGATTAGCCCCATGGGGAACTAGGTGGCTTGTTGAGACATCATGATATAACCATGCCCACTCAGGCAACTTTCTCCTCAGCTCACCTGATATTATTTTGTACATGTAAAGACACTTGATAAAGTAGAAAAGGTCTCATACTGTGAATCCTTTAATGATTGGGTCTACTGCATGACTTTGGGTATAACATTAGATCCTGATACTGCCCAGTGGCTTGATTCTTCAGTGGTTCTCTTCGTACTTAGTAGGGTTATTTTAAAATGTATTTTTTCAGAACAATGTCTATATTCATTTTTAGGAATGCAACTTAAAAATGAAGATTTTTTACAAGACATTTGAGAATCTCTAGGCAAGTGTTATTATCATGAAATTTTGGATATAAGAAGAACTTTATTTCATCTTATAGATAAAAAAAAGAGGTGCAGAGGGGCTATATTATTTACGGAGGAATTTAGCATTGCTGAAAGTGTTAGAATGAGAATTCACGTCAACCACGCACAGTAAAACACTCTGCAATACTTAAAGCTATCTAGGAGAATTGTGAAATGAATCACTTAGTGTATTTAGGAAATTATAAGAGGATTTTTTTTTAATTTAACTCTACTACAAATTTTTAAAATGACAAATCTAAAGTGTACCATAAATTGATCACACCCTGGTAACTACCACCTATATCAAGATACAGAACCTCACCAGCACTTCAGACCCTCTCATATTTCCTCCTGGTCCTTAACCCCTCTCCTCCCCAAAGGAAATGACTGTCTTGACTTCCAAACCCATAAATTAATTATATATATATGATATATATATTACATATATGACTTGTGTTCTTTATGCCTTACATAATTGATTCAAAATTATGTTTGTTGGATTCCTTGATGTTCAAATGTATAGTTATAGTTCATCCAGTTACACAATTGTATAATAAATCATTATTTAAAGTTACCACAAAATATCCATTCTACTCGTGATAATTTATTTTTATGAATTTTTATTGGAGTATGGTTGTTTTACAATGTTGTGTTAGCCTCCACTGCACAACAAAATGAATCAGCTATACACATACAGATATCCCCTCTCTTTTGGACTTCCCTCACATTAGATTATTTATATTAATTAGATATTATGGCTAATGTGTTTATAATCATGTTAATAAAACTTTGGTGCAATAGTCACACAGTTTGATTATATATCAAGGAGTGAAATTGTTGACTCAAAGGGGATGTTTGAGCTCAAATTGTGTAGAAAAGGCCAAACTTTTTCCAATGTACCTATACCAATTTGCAGTCTGATCACGAGTGTATGAAAATTGTCTTTCCTCTAAACCTTCGCTTAACACTGGTATGTTAGCCTTTTTAATTGTAACCATTCCAGTGGTGTGTAATTACTAAGTTTTTAACAATCTGATGAGCTCACACAGAAAATTTACTAAGATAAACCACATTCTGAGACATAAAGCATGCCTTAACAAATTTCAGTGAACAGAAATCATAAAATCTCTCTTTTAATTTGTGTATTTAGGCTATTCTCACTTAAAGTGATAATCAATATAGTTGGGTTAATATCTACCATGTTTATAACTGTTTTCTATTCATTGCCCTTGTTCTTTATGTCTTGTTTGTCCCTCTTTTGCTGTCTCCTCCGGTTTTAATTGAAGTTTCGTAATTCCATTTTATATGCTCAGTTAGCATATCAACTATACTTCTTTTGTAAAAGTTTTAATATTTGCCCTTGCTTCTACAATTAATATTGTAAACTAACTTTTTTTTTTTTATTATTGCGGTACGCGGGCCTCTCACTGCTGCGGCCTCTCCCGCTGCAGAGCACAGGCTCGGGACGCGCAGGCCCAGCGGCCATGGCCCATAGGCCCAGCCGCTCTGAGGCATGCGGGATCCTCCCAGACTGGGGCATGAACCCGAGCCCCCCGCATCGGCAGGCGGACCCCCAACCACTGCGCCACCAGGGAAGCCCTAAACTAACTTTTTAACTGCTTTTTTAAAAGAATTTTTTAATAAATTTATTTATTTATTTATTTTTGGCTGTGTCGGGTCTTTGTTGCTGCACATTGGCTTTCTCTTGTTGTGGCGAGCTGAGGCTACTCTTCCTTGTGGTGCGCGGGCTTCTTCTCATTGTGGTGGCTTCGCTTGTTGTGGAGCATGGGGTCTAGGTGCGTGGGCTTCCATA
Organism: Globicephala melas; assembly: GCF_963455315.2. NCBI lineage: Eukaryota > Metazoa > Chordata > Mammalia > Artiodactyla > Delphinidae > Globicephala > Globicephala melas. Next base: position 17,814,622 of record NC_083316.1, on the reverse strand, counting down.
GTTGTGGAATGGGGGGCTCAGTAGTTGTGGCTTGCAGGCTCTAGAGCACAGGCTCAGTAGTTGTGGTGCATGGACTTAGTTGTTCTGCAGCATGTGGGGATCTTCCCCAACCAGGGCTTGAACTTGTGCCCCCTGCATTGGCAGGTAGATTCATAACCACTGCACCACCAGGGAAGTCCATTTACTGCTTTTAAAAATACCAGTTCCCTTGTAGTACAGACATCATATAAGTATACTCTATTTCTCCCTCCTGCACCATGCGACATTACTATAATCTACTATAATTACTTGATATATTGTTAATATTACTTTACTTAGATCAATTAAGAATAAAAAATTTTTATTTTAGCTTCCTTCCTTTCTTTCTTTTTTTCTTTCTTTCTTTCTTGTTGAATTCTGCTTATTTATTTATGTAGAGCCAAGTAAGCAGATCTCAGGTACTATATTTCTCTGGCTGAACCTATATCTAGATTTGAGGGCAGTTGGCATGCTCTGAAATTTTAGCTCTCTGGTGGATCAACAAAAGTTGATGATTTTTAGTTTATTTATCTTTTTCTTATTGTTATGGGAGTGATGACTCCCAAATATTTTACATGCTGAAGCTCACCCCAGAAATTTTCCAAAATTCAGTTTATATATTGATTTGTTAGCTTGCAAGTTACTATAGTCACTTTACAATACTAATAACTTAGATTATATTGGATTTTCTACACATGAAATCATTCATTTGTAAATAGTCACAGTTCTATTTTCCATTTTTTATATATCTTTTCTTTTTTTCTTTCCTTCCCTTTCCTTTCCCCCTCCCATGACTTTCATTGCTTTACTGGCTAAAACCTTCAGTCCAGTGTTTAAACTAATTAAAAGGTAAATTAGGAAATATTTGAACCAAATGAAATTTAAAACTTTGATATTTGTGGGGTGCAAGTAAAGGAGTGGTTAGTAGAAAATTCACAACTGTAAATGTTAATAATAGACAAGAAGAAAAAGAATTGAAAATCAATCTTTACAGTGTCTACTATATAAAAGCTAGGAAAAGAATAGGTTACATACTAAGCAAAAGCATACTAAGGTTACATACTAAAACAAAATATTAGAACAAGCATCCCTGAAAGAAAAAATAAACCAATAATAAGGAAATTGACAAATCTGAAAGCTGTTACTTTAAACAAATTATTAAATTTGATTTAAAAATAACTAGGTTGTAAGAAAAAGAGTAGAGTCTACTATATATCTAACAAGTAGTGGATATTAAAGGAATATTATCGAACAACCTTATTCTACCAAAACTAAAACACTAAGATGAAATTGGTAATATCTTGAAAGACATGAATGATCAAAACTGATTTAAAAAATACAAAACCTGAATCATCCTACTTCTAGCAAAGGGACACAATTTTTCATTGAAAACCTTTCTATAAAGAAAACTTCAAACCTCGGTGGATGCACTGGTAAATTCAATTACAAATATAAGGAATGAATAAGACAAAGAAATATAAGGAATGAACCATTCTTGCATGACTGAAATAAATCCCACTTGATCATGGTGTATGATCTTTTCGATGTATTGTTGAATTCAGTTTGATAATATTTGTTAAAAATATTTACATCTATGTTCATCAGAGATATTCACCTGTAGTTTTCTTTTTTGTTTTTTGTCTTTGTCTGGCTTTGGTATCACAGTGATGTTGGCCTCATAAAATGAGTTAGCAAGTGTTCCCTTTTCTTCAATGTTCTGCAACAGTTTGAGAATAATAGGTATTAAATCTTCTTTGAATATTTGGTGGAATTCATCTGTGAAACTGTCTAGCCCTGGACTTTTGTTTTTTGGAAGATTTTTGATTACTGTTTCAATCTTTGTACTATTGATCAGTCTATTCAGATATTCTATTTCTTCCTGATTCAGTCTTGGAAGGTTTGTATGATTCCAAGAATTTATCCATTTCTTCTAGCTTGTCTAATTTATTGGTGTATAGCTGTTCATACTATTCTTTTACAAACCTTTGCATTTATTTCTTTTGTAATTATTTCTTGATTTTAATGATTATTCGGTGATACTTTGATAGGCAATGTTTCCCCCAAATCAAGTTGAAATCCATCAAGCAATTGCAGTTTTCTTTATGTCACTTTGGACATGAATATCTCAGGCCACGATAAAGGAATCGGTAATAATTGCGAATAGTTGACAAAATTATTTATAACAGTGATAAGTGGTGTGGGTATGTGAAAATGGATCTAAATCAAGTAAAGTTAATAGTTTTGTTTCCAATTATGACAATCTTGATGACAAAAATATTTTATCAACCTTATGTCCTTTTTATAGCCTTGTGAGAAGTAGCAGCACACTGGCATTTCCAAGGATTCATTATTCATTGGCATAAATTTGCATAGTGAGAGTTTTTGCAGGTGGATATTTACTGCGCATGCTTTAAAGAAAATCTCTGCAGAGTCCCACTACCCCCACCTCCACTTATTTCCATTAATGACAATCTGTACCCAATTTGTGGGCAATGCACCATTCACAAAGTCAGTTTCATATTCGTCAATAGGTGAATACACATAGACTGATTGTCCTTCTACTTCAGTGCAAAATCAGAGGAGATGCATGTGAGAGAAAACATTTCTCTGCTTAGCTAGAATAGCACGTTCATAATTGTATTTCCAAATACTGAGATAAGTAAATTGCAATTGGAATCTCATGGTTTATGCATCTTCTCGTCAACTAAATCCCTCAATTTACCTTTAAGATTTACATTGTTATGTGTAAAAAACATTTTTTTCAGTTCTAATGTTTATCAATTATCTTTAAACATTGAGAGATAGTAACATAGATGTCACAGTATCAACAAAGCATAAATCTATCTGTGTAACATAATGTGGAAGCAAGTACTGTTTCAAAATCCACTTTGCAGAATTGAAATTAAACATCAATAGGTTGGAGATATTCCTGTCTTATTTTCTAAATTTAATTCATGTTGAACTTTTGTAGTTACTTTGTACAAAGAGTATAAATCTTAATAGTATTTTTAGTGACTTGTTTAAAGTGAAGAAGCTTTTTTTTTCCCCTAAGAGAACTTCCATGTAAATGTCAGGAGCTAAAATGCATAATTTTTAAATTGTTTGCTAAGATTTAATTAAATATATACTTTGCATTAACATACTGATAAAAATTCATATGATTGAAAATAGCTATGAACACAAATATTTTACATCTTTAAAAGGAATCACTTTTCCATTTACTACATTTAATATATTTTATTATACGAATAAATTTACATGTAGAAATTCATAGAAAAACATAGAAAAATGTGCTAAAATGTTAGTGATGACTACTTTTTAAGTAAATTTATCTTAAGAACTTAGGATAATATCTGTCAAAAAGTTGAATTTCATGTTTCATTTTGGTGTACTGCTTATTTATATCTTTTTTTGTTCTACAAATATGTTTTAAGGTGCTTTCAATCGCAACGCAATGTTAATAACAGTCAAATAACACAATAATAATGAATTCTTATTGAAAAGTATTAAAAATATATCTTCCAATAACACTTCATATTTATTTACTATTTCAGTCCCACAATAAACACATGATGTATTTAGTATAATTATTCATTGTCTCCCAAGGACCCATAGCTAGATAGTGGTTCAGGCAGCTGAACTTCAAAGCCTCACTTTAAATGGAATATCCGCGACTTTGTCATCATGGAAGGCAGAAATGAGATGAGTATATATTAATGTCAACGTCTAATATGTAGGTTAGACTCTTAAGAAAGATTTGAGCAGAGGAATCTAAATCACCACTTTAAAACCTTTTTAATAGCAGTTTACTCAGCTTTATACAATGTCATAGAATGATCTTCCTCACTTCTTTCATTTCTAGGAGTAGAAATTTCCTTAAACTCTCCTGGCTACTGACCTCACTCCATACTCCCATCCAAGAGTGTTGTGTCCTATAGACAATAGGAAAGCTAATCCAATGACCTGGGTGTTGGGGATTCAGTCTCCTCCTCCTTTCCTCTTCTCCCTTGTGGCAGTTGTAGTTTTCAACCTGGATAAATGAGTTTGCAGACACAGATGGACTCTTCCAGGGTCTAACTGGCAAATGGAGAGGTAAAGAGTTAGAAAGGCCAATTAGCTCACAGACGAAGTTATGTTTTCCAATATAGCATAGAGAAGAGCATTTTCACATAGAGATCTTGCAGACTTTAGGGGACAGAATGATTTTGAATATTTTACCCTCTTTCCCACTAGGTCTGCAGACAATCGTTCTAGGCAGGCAACATCTAGACTGCTCCAGCAGATTCTATTCCTCTTTTATGTTCTGAATTGCTTTCAAGAGTTTACTGTTCAAAGTTCTGTTGATCACTGTATTTTTTTTCAACGTAAAATGAGTTTTTTGTTTTACTTTGTTTTGTTTTGTTTTACTTCTCTTCCAGCACTTTTGAGTTACTTATCAGAGAATGGATTTTTTTTTTCTTCTCTACATACTTGTTGCTTTAGGCTCTTGCTATAATTCTGTCCTGGTGGTAGTATGACCTTTTCTTCTGTTTTTAGGGCAAGCCATTTGGTATGATGAATAATTTATTCTGCTTGATTTTTTTCTTGTTTTGTCCAGGAGAATCTTGAGAATTTTCCTTCCCAGTTTGAAAATGAACTTATACATAAACATACCCTGCATTATCTTTCCTGTGTAAAAATGTTAGTTATGCTTGGCTGCAACTGTTTAAGGACTTTCAACTTCAGATGATTTCCTCCCAGTACATTATATCTATAATTCCCTTTCCAGACCTTGGCAGAAATTTACATTTTTTGATAAGCTAATATTGAGCATATTCAGAGCCTGTGTTTCCCAGCTTATTCCCTCTGTCTCTGGAATGAAATGTTTTATCTAAGTACAATGTGCTCCAAAGAGGCCTTGCTTCAGAGCAGAAACAGTCTCAGGAGGAACAGGATATTTGACAAAATGAAACACACGTGCCATCAGGTATTATGTACGTTCTAGGAAGTTTCAGCTTATCCTAAGTGCTGTGCCCCACCTTAACTTTGCCACTTACCAAACAGAATGGCTGACTTTTGTGCAAGGATCCACATGTATTAATTCAGCCCCTCAAACTCATACAAAATGCATTCTGCTTAGATTAAAAGTTCTCCTTGCATCACCAGATAGTTCAGCTTTAACCCAAAGAATGCACTCACCTGCTCTTTTCTTCCGCCTGCCTCTTTGACTATGGTCTTCTGAGCTCTGGATTTCTTGGCGTGTCCTCTAGCTTTTGTTCCATTGACAACACAGACACTGTTTTGATCTGTGCGGTCAATTCTAAGACCATATATATATATATATGTATATATATATACACACACACATATATATATATATATACATATGTATATCTATACTCTCAAGGAGTGAATAAGATCCACCAGAAAATTTGAATAAGTTGTTGTCTATGGTGATTATAATACTATCATAATTAGGTTACTTTATTTGGGGAAAAAGAAATGTCTTTGAAATGAGCTTTGTACTAGTTAGTTCTGTTCCAGTCTAATTCTATGGAGTTGTCAGATCAGGGACAAATGTAATTTATGGGCTGTTCTGTGCATTTTATACCGGCCGCTGGAGGTCATCCTCTAACTGTAACGTCAGTAGTTCTATGTTCTTTTCAAGAGAAAATCCCGAATTGGAGTCCCGTTGCTGCAGAAACTGATTTGCAAAAGTATTCTGCGACTGTACAAAAAAGACAAAAGCAATTCAAAATACAACTCCTACTCTGTGTTTCTATATTTCTTTTTTATTCCCCTCAGAATTGCATTTGAAGAATTTCCTGGCTGGATGCCAGTCCTATCCTAAGGCACTTTAAAGTGTTCTTGACAAGGCTGTTCATTCATTATATGAATACAAAAACAGTGAGCAAAAGAAGTCTGAAACTTAGCTCACCAGTAATTGCTTCTTTATTTTCCTGTTTCTTTATTTTCCTTTATTTTACATTTCTTTGCAAGCACAGCCAAATTTAACATCCTGGTTTCTCTTTGGCTTGTTAGAGACCAAAAGTGTTCCCTGAACAGCATCTTTCTATCTGGGCAAAGGAAATGTAGATTCTGCTACTTAAATCCTATCCTTTTATCACCACCAGACACGAACGTTTCAATCTTGATGTTTTTGTCATGATGATTTTGACTGTCTGCTTATGAAATCAAATCTTTCCATCATTTTCCATAGAATTGATGAATCTTCATAGAAAATATTTTTCTGGAGCAGACTCTGTTATGCCAGTTTAATTCTTCTGTCAATTTTTGGCGCACTGTATTTAAAACATTTCTATTTACTTTTCCTGTTTAATTTATCCTTTTTTTTTTGCGGTACGCGGGCCTCTCACTGTTGTGGCCTCTCCCGTTGCGGAGCACAGGCTCCGGACGCGCAGGCTCAGCGACCATGGCTCACAGGCCCAGCCGCTCCGCGGCATGTGGGATCTTCCCGGACCGGGGCACGAACCCGTGTCCCCTGCACCGGCAGGCAGACTCTCAACCACTGAGCCACCAGGGAAGCCCTAATTTATATTTTATATATAATTATTTTTATCAGGATATTGAAATTTTTATAATTGTTATTTGATTCATCTATTTGTTTTACTCTACATGAAATTTGACAATTATACATAAGTTATAGTGGGTTTGCTATTCTGATATTATTTCTACTGTTGAACAATAATTAGTATTGAAGCTGCAAAGAATAATGAGCTTTATTGGGGTCTTAGGGACTGCGATTCAGGAAACACAGATTCAGGTAAAACCTAGAGTATTCTAGGAAACGGAAAGAGTCAGGAGCTTATAAATGCAAAAGCCACAAAGTTGTTAAACTTTTCTTGCAAGAATTATGATTGACTCTGATGCAAAAAAGAAATATTTGTCCTTAAGGGGTAGGCTATAACCAGTTATTTAGGGTAAGGGCCCGATAAGTATCTTGAGTTTCTGGAATACTGTGTGGAATTTCTGAATGGCTGCATTAAGACTATAAGTAGTCAAAAGTTTAGATTCTATCAGGCTGAGACCTACGTAAGTCCCACGTTCTCAATGGATTCCCGGCTCCATTTAAAAGAGCTCTCTTAGCAATACCGACGTCATCTTGATTTTTCTTTCATGCTAGCAAAGCTGCAGGTAAAACCACTGGCAGATTTATATCTTGCCAAAGATATTTTATTCTATCATTAGTTTTGAATAATACGATTTTTTTCAAATGCAATTTAAAATGTTTAAATAATATTTGTTTTTATTCTTTTTGGTGTACCATGTATATTTTTCCAGATAACTGACACCCCCTGCCCCAGTTTCATTACATTGCTGTATACCAGATACAATCAGCTGAGTTCTTTAATGAGTATTATTTTTCTCTACTGCTCTGTAGCATTTTTATAATTGATTTTTGATATTTTCAAGCTAAGTGGGCTTCCTCAATTAGTTTATTGTGGTGCTGGTTAGTAATTATTAATGTGTGTTTATTTTAGTAATCGAGAATGTTGTTTGTGGTAATGTGGTCCAGAGGTACTTTTTGCTATAAAGTATATAAATGAAGCAAGTTAGCTATTATTTCTTAACTATTAACTAAGGAATAGTTTAGCTTTTTCCCACGAGATAATCTATAATTGGTGTTTTCTATTTACTAATTTCAATGCCCATTTAAGTCTTCAGTATAATTGTGATTGTTTGCATATTTTAGTTTAATAGTCCATATAATTAGCAGAAGAAAGATAACATTGTTAGGATCAAACAACGATGCCTAAATGTCCTTTGGGTCAAAATAAGGAGGTTAAGATATTATTTGTAATCTAAAGTTATGAAAACCAGAGGACTTTTTAAAAACTAACAATGGAGGTTATTATTCGTTTTAGTAAGGATATTTAAAGCAAATGTATGTCTTAAAAAACATTTTATATATATTTTGAATTTGCTAGAGATGCTATCTTTAAGTCTCTTAAACCTACATGAAAAAGCTACTCACTGATTTTTATTCAACATTTTTTCAAGACAACTATGAATTAACAGGGCCTAAACATTTTTAGGACATGCTTAGAAAATACTATTTTTTAAACCAAGAAGCTCAGAGAATTGGCCATGTGATAATTTTTTCCTCTTCTAGGAAAAATAACATGAAACTTGGCACCTTTCTTAACACAAGATACTGAAAAGATTTCTAGATATTTAAATCATGGAAATATTTTGTACATTTTTCAATAAATAAAAATCTGTACTGCTTAGTAATGTTCTTTATTCTAACCAAAAATAATCATACTTGCATTTTTAAAATTCCTTCTCCCCCCAGCTTTATTGAGATATAATTGGTATATACATTACATAAGTTTAAGGTACAACGTGTTGATTTGACACTCTTACATATTGCAAAATGATCACCACCATAATGTTAGCTAACACTCCTATCAGGTCACATAATTACCATTTTTTTTGTATGTGTGGTGAGGACATTTAACATCTACTCTCTTAGCAATGCCAAGTATATAATACAGTACGACTAACTATAATCACCATGCTGTACTTTAAATCCCCCAAACTTATTAATCTTTTTTGCTATTTTCATATTTCTAGCTTTTTAATAGGAAAGAACCATTTCTCAGTGACTTGAACAAAGAAAATATCATGTTGTAATTATATACCATCACTGTCCATAATTTCTGTTTGAGTGGAAGTGGTTAAAAATAGAACACCTCTTTATTTAGAATCTGTCATCATGTTCAGTTTCCCTGGATGGAGGGTATCTTTTACTTGGGTACCTTTATTCAGATCTAAAGGTATACAGTGTTCCTTGAATCTGCTACTCCTATATTTTTTACAGTTGTCTTCTTAATAGCTAATCCCTAATTATTCCAACCCCCTATTGTAGTTTTAATATAAAACTCCCCCTGTGCAAATTATCCTGTGGTTTTACTCTCCTGATTGGACCTTTATTGATAGAGTAGAATATTATGATTTATTAAAAGTAAGAACTAGAATTAGTGACAACATTGGCAGGTAGTATTTGATACTAAACAGTCTCCAGCTATGGCTGCTAACGATTCCTCCCAATGTGTATGTGCATGCCAGTCATCACATAAGAGACGAGTCTATTCATATTCCCCTTGACTTTGGACCAGCCAGTGTCTTGCTTTGACAGATGAAATGGGGCAGAAGAGATGTGCTGTTGTGGAATCCAGTAGCCGTACTGCACGGAAGCCAGGAGGGTACACTGAGAATGAAATACCATATTTCAACCCATCTTTCAGCTGAACGCAGCCTTGTAAGAGACTCCAAGTGAGACCAGAAGAACTGCACAGCCGAGCAGGAAAAAACTCACAGAATCATGAGAAATAATGTTATTATTTTTTTTGGAAATAAAGTCATGTCATTGAAGACATAATCAGTTAAATTAAGATGAGATTATACTACTGTAGGGTGGGCCTCTAGTCCTTTAAGATTGATACCCTTATGAGATGGACATATGAAGACAGAAACACAGGAAGAATGTCATGTGAGGGCTGTGGGTAGAGTGGTGGATCTACAAACCAGGTAACTCCAGGGGTTGCTGGCAAAGCACCATAAGCCAGGAGGGATTCCTTTATAGGTTTCAGAAGGAGTACGTCCCTGTAGACTCCATGATTTTGGACTTCTACTATCCAAAACTGTGAGACAACAAATTTTTGTTGTTTAAAGCCAGTGAGTTTGTGGTACTTGTTAAGGCAGCCCTAGGAAACTAATACAAAGGTCACTCTCTGCCTGTCAACAACAACAGCAACAGCACACATACATACCCTACATAACAAAGACTGCGGCAACAAAAAAAAACAATAAAACTGGAATTGCCTCAAAGCTCCTCATTGGATTTACCCCATGTCTATTCTCTCAGATCAATGGCATAAAATCTCTCAGTAGAGACCATAAATTCTTTGTTTCTGAGAGACACTGGCATTCAAAAACTAGGGAGCTTCAGAAACAGAGATTATATTAATGGTTGGGGATACTGGAGAGAGAATTTTTGGTGGCAGAATTTTACTAAGTTTCTAAGTTGGAACATAGAGAACCAAGGTGAGTTTCTGTATAGGTTTTCCCCATTCTTCAAACTGACAGTAGGATTGGTTTATTGTGATTCTAGGGAAAAAATAAAACTGTTCTCACTTGAAAGAATGAAAAAAAAAAAAATGAAGTGCAGCAACCTCTTCATTGCAAATGCAAAAAGGCAGTCCCCAAAGACTTCCTGCCACAAGAAAGTGATAAATATAAAATCATGGTTGCCATATTTTTGAGGGGATAAGTAAAGTTTTAATTCTAATGTGGAAATCAGAAAAGTAAGTTATGCCCAAAGGCAACACTCTTCTAATTATGATCTCAATTTAGCTATACAGAAATCAGAAACATTTTGGTCATTATTTATAGAATATAATTGGAATTATATATAGATTAAGACAAGGTGGCTGCAGTTAGAACTGTGACTGACCATATTTTTACATTGAAAGATGATTCTTAATCACTCCTGATTCATATGCAGTCATTGATTTGGCTTATGTGATGTTAGGAGTCACTGTTAGCTCTGGATAGCAAGAGTAATTTGTTTTTTTTCTTGTAGGGCCAGCAGTTTGATTTACTGTTTCTCCAACCACCTGGGTATTTAAATTATCTGCCATGATATCATAATTCAGTAACGTAGGCTTTAAACAAGTGGCCTAAATCTAATTCAAATGCTAAAGTTACTCATTATACTGATGCCATTTTAGCTAAAAGTAATTGTGAAGTAATTGTGTTTGAAGCTCTGTCTTTCTTCATTGATTTTATTGCAGAAAAGGATAGAATATTATGTAGAAAGTAAGTTAGAAGTCATTCTAGACAATACAGCCCCAGTAATAGGGGGCAAAAACGCTCAAGACCAAATAAAGACTTGTATTCTTTAGTCCCCTAAATATCAAAATCATACTTAGAAACCAGTTTGCTTATTTTATTTCTGGAAATGGTGTATCTCACAACTACTATGATTGTTCCCTTTCATCATATCATCATGTTAATAAAATGTGTCAAAAGGAATATAAATCCTGAACAATGTGGTGTCTTAAAGCCTAAACATACCTCTCATCTTCTGGTCTCCTTTACTCACTCATTCAACAAGTATAAAGCACTCACTATACCCCAAGCACTTTTCTAGAAACTAAGACCACAATTATGAACAATTAATATCTCCAAAGAGATTATATTCTAATAATTGAAGACAGACAACACATTTTTTAAAAGAATAAAAGCATCATATATCAGATGTTAATAAATACTACAGAGAAAAATTAGGCAGGGTAATGAATTAGAAAATAATAGGAAAGAGACTTTTGTTTAATATGGGGCAATCAGGAATGACTACACTGACAAGATAATACTTAAGCAGAGGTATTGCAGTGGTCAGAGTGGTCAGATTGAAGAGCATGGGGTGACCAGAAAATGAGAACTCCAATGTTAATGGAGTTCAATGGTACAACACTGGCAGAAGTCTTGAGTTGCTGCCTCCTGATATTCTAAAATCTTTGTAGTCACTCCTTAAAAATATTCTCAAGCTTATGGACTGCTTTACTAGTATTGCTTCTCGGATCATGGGAGATAATGAATCAGCCTTGGTAGAATTAAAAATAGGTTTTATAACAGGTATATACATTCCAAAGTGCTTCTTGATAATATTTATTGATACATATTTCTAGACTGTGGCAAATGAATTATCCAATTGTTCAGGCCATTGGCCTTTCAATAATTGGAATGACAGAACAAATCTCTGTGAACAGCCCCTTTCAGGCTCACATAGTTGAGATTATGACAACATTGAAATCTTTGGTTCTTCTGTAGATTCTCATGTAACTTATGGTAAAACTTCATAATAAATCAATATTTGTTGATACTCTGACAAGGTTGAAAGCATTTTATGAGTAGCCAAAACCCCAGACATAGTCCAATGTGTGTATCAATGGATTGTGTTTGGAGGAAGAACTGCTGTCCAGTATCTTTAAATCACCTTATAATGATGACTGTGTTTTGGTAGTTGCAGAGGAAAATGCATATGCTGTTCAGTTTGACTAAGATATTGGCAATCTCAGATTAAAACATCAAATACCTTGACAGTGACTCCTATACAAGATTTCAATATAAAACCTAACGTGAAAAAAATAAAACTTCTAAATTAATTTTAAAGAAATTTAAAAGAACACCTAGATCATCTGTCGACAGAGGTGTATCATGTTACAAACATAGGCTGGTTGTATAAGGTGATATAAGAAGGCAGTTTCAGTCATCTAAACTTCCTTAGTCCTGGCAGCCTCTGTTCCACTGATAAGTAGATGTTATTAACAGAGATTCTGTGGCAATGTTAAGAAACTGAAAAATAATAATTTAAAAACTAATAATCAGATATTTAGAATGTGAACAGGAAGCATTACTTAATAGATATTATACTCATCTGGGTTTAAATTTTAGCTCTTTTGTACGATAAATTTCATTTTAATCTGGTCATGGCACCCTTGAATTTGCTTCTAGGTTATGCTTATATTCCCTTTATAATATTCATGTATTAATCTCATCAAACAATCACACCGAGTATTTATTCCTCAGTCTTTACCAGATGGCGTATGTGTGTTTCGCACTCTGGAAATCTTGATTAAATACAGTTTAGAAGACATCTAGTGGTGGCACCATTTATGATGTAGCTTTAAGCTACAAGAGGAAAAGATAGAGGGAGAAATAGGCACAAAGATCTGAACTTTTTATTGAGAAAGTATTTCTAAGAAGAAAACAAACAAAGAAAAGAGGGATATTTCACATACCATTTCAATATTAGGAATAGAAGTTTAAAGAGAGAATAAATGAGATGTTGTAATTATACCCATTTTAGTAAACATAGGGATCATAGTACTCCAAAAAGCAAAACAAGTGCATGAGAATGCAGTGGACTTCCTGGTTGCAAGGCTGCAGGTAGTACTGGAATCAGCTTTACATTACAATAAGAGGGAGCCTTTGATGGGAATCTGCTAGTGAAAAACATGTGATGACTAAACTGCTTACAAGTTAAAAGTAAACATTATTATTACAGTGGTTTTGTCTACGTATAATTGCATTTTTAGTAGCTAAAATAAGAGAAGAAACTTGAACAAACAATTTCTCTCCGGGTTCAATCTCTCACTCCCTTCATGAGAGAAAAAATGAGATGGACTAGAACATTAAATTTTTTTTCCAATTTCCAAACATAGTAACTCATTGGAAGCTATCAGGAGGATTATCGTCTGACAAGGGACTTGAGTATTTTTTGTGCTTGTATGTGGGTGTGTGGGTGTGTGTGATCTTATATATGTGAGGACTATGGACAACATCAAATACAGACATGGATCTCAAAGGGCTTGGCTGACATTTAGCAGTTATGCTCATCAGGGGACAATGGCTAAGAAGTATCCAAAGGGGGTTTATCCTTCAAACCTGGGGGAAAATGACTAATATACACCCAGTTCATTTATTGGGTATTGGAGAACTTGTCCTCTTTTACCAATTTTAAGAATGGGCAAGTAAAAAACATTCAATTCAAAAATGCATCCCCAGTCAATGCTTTCTTTCTGCAGCACATTGCTTTATTTTCCCATGACTCCGCTCTAATTTCAGGGAAACATTAAACTTTCTCTCTAATCTGATCATTGTCCTAAAGTCCAATAATATCTTTCTAATTGCTCATTTAAAAAGCAGGGTGAATTTTTCTGCCTTGAATCCTAATTCCATATGTCTACAAATGACAAATTAAAATAAGTTTTCAAATTTACCCCATAATGTTTCATTGGATTCAATATTTGCATTCTCTTTGTGGAAAAAAAAATCATTTTGTAGTAAATTGTTTTCTTTAGTGTTTAAACCATATTTGTAAGGACTGTAATAACATTATAAAGCATTTAGCTTTCATTTATTGTGATAATTAACATGTCATAATAATTATTTTCAGATGCTGTTTGTAGGAAACATGCTTTAAGAGAACAGCCTTAATTTCTCTTATTCTGATATTTTAATAAAGAAACGGATTTTTAAGTCACAGGTGCAATTTTCAACTTAAGTTCTGAAAAGCAGTTTTTGTAATATATTTTTCCAAGCTATATATCTGATACATAATCTCAATTTTAATTTTCATTTGGTCTATTTATTAAGTATAAAAAGATTGATTTTACTCATCTAAGAAATTCAAAGTAAATTAAATAGTATGAAATAAATGTTAAATAAAAAGTTTAAATTTTCTTACATATTATAACATTAATACATTGCAGAATTAGGAAACCATAAAGTAGTATTTTGTAATATGCTAATATTAAATTGTGTTCTAAAATATCATATTTTATTAAAAATGGTGACAGAATATTTTTTAAATTCCTAAGAAATTATATTAACATATAATCAAAGAATCATTGAATTTTGCTGTAAGTGAAACTAAGATATTGGATGATTTTGAAATTTGCATATTAGAAAAAATTTCTCTATCCTAGTTCAAGCGTGAGTCAGTTTCTAGGAAGATAGAGTATTATAATTTTTGAGTCTAGATACAATATAAACCTGAATAAAGACACTGTAGCAACAGTGGATTTAGAATACAATGGCTTAGTATATAATACATTAAGATTGTAGGACCTTTAATATGACAGTGATGACTGGATATAGGTTTAGGGAGAAATTGTCTAGAATAACTCTCACTTTTGGGGTAAAACTGGACTTATTACATTGTCATTAGCCCAAATACCCTCAACTAGAAATGTTTAAAGAGAAACCAATATTACTGTAGCTGGGAGGAAGGGAGACAGAGAAATCATTATGACTTTGGCTTTGAACTTGTTGAATGAGAGATTCTATGTGATCAGGTTGTAGTTGACAAACGTGTGTCAGAAATCAGGCCTGGAGATAGAGAGGAGTTATGGCGGTAATTATTGCTGTCTGAGTGCCCTGCTGTGGTAATAATTTTATTCACAGTTTTCTTTTAATCTTCCAAACACTCTCATATGTTGAATTCTAATATCCCATTTTAGGAATGAACTCTCAGAGGGACATGGGTATAAAGATTGTTTCTCAAATTTTCCTCCAGGGTTACAAAGTGAAGTAGTAAATGTCAGAACTTCAACTCAAGTCCAGATCTGTCTTATGCAAATTGCATGTTAGTGCCCTCTGAGATAGACTTCATATCTAGTACGTGGCAGAAATGGAGTGGCCAAAACAGAGCTCTAGGAAACATCCACATGAAAATTGCAGAAAAGAAAACTTGCAAAGAAAACAGAACTTTAAGAGGAAAACCAAGAAAGAGAGGAGTCATGAGAGAAGAGTAGAGTGGCAAATATGTACTATTTGTCAGTGAGCTTGATTTTGAAGAAGAAGAAAAAAGGAATGTACTGTGGAGGATGAAAACAATGACCAGCCATGGCATGTCACAAGTTTGCAAAGTAGAGTCGTCAAGTTATGTGGTAGGGAGAGATAGAAGATTGTCGAAAATGTTTTACCTTTTCAGGAAGTTTGCATGTGTCCTCCCAGGAAATCTGGGTTTTATCCAAGTCAGAACAGCAAGCGCTCTGTGAGACTGCCTTCAAATTTAGGGACCTGATAAGTGAGCTTCCTAGTAGTGATGGACTTATATTTAATTCAAATGAATTAATTCTGATTTTTAATAAAGTAGGACAGTAATAAACATTAGCGAATATAACTTTCTTCTAAATGTGCTAATGTTTATTCAGAAGGTTATAACTATGATGGTCAAAAGGCTTAGGAATATAATTGTGTCTGTGATGAGCACAATGTTAGAGACTGATTAAAGATAAATCTAAGGTAAATGGAATAATATTTACCATTATTGGAGAGAGCCTATTATTTATAATGGTGACTTTATGATATCTAATTTGAAGTGTCCAATCCTACTTCTCCAAATGGGAGTTTTGAATGAGGACTGCCTCTACAAAGGGCATCAGTGTTTGAGTCCTTAAGTAGTTTTCCCTTTATTTATAACTTATGTCCTGTTATGGAGGCAGGGGTCACATCTGAATTAAGAATTCCCAGTTAATTGTCAATAAAAGAGGGACAAAAAGCAAGTTGATCCAACATACAGGGACAAAAGTGCTCATGGTAAAGGCAGCCTATGAAGCAGCAGGAAAACCAAGAAAATGCCACATACAAGGCTGAGGCATGCCAGGACAAACGGCAGGGAAATGACTTATTTTCTGAGTTTATGCTCACATTTAACATTCCTGGTTTAGGTTGAGAAAGGAAAATAAATGAGTCCAACACAAAGTTCACACTTAATTTTGGTTGTGAATGATATAGTATTTCATAGTTAATTAAATTTAATTTTTCATACACTGAAAACCCCAGGAAGAGTTGGAAAAAAGATGGCTGTTATTCAGTCATGTTCTACTCATGTAAATAATGGTAAATTAGGCACTGATAATATATTACACCAGTGTAGGACATACCATCTTAAAAGCCAAAGGCTTAAATATGTAGTTTAAAAGTTATAAAGACATAAGTACAGTATACATAATTTTTTAATCAAATCGTTGTGGATAAACTTTACTGTAAAATAGTGATAATACTGTAAAATAAATGACCTTGTGTCCTTTTTCAAGCTACAGTGGAGGAGAGAATGCTTTGGTATTCAATGTTCTCTATTTGGTGTTGGGGGTAGGAAACAAGAGAAGCTAAGTGTGGCCCTGGTCAAAGTACTTCACCCCAGAAATTTGGTAGGTTTTAAAGTTACTTCTTTCTAGGTTAGGAAACAGAGATTCTGAAAAGTTAAATAATCTTATCCATGGTGACAGCTAGTGAATGGTAAACGTCCGTCAAAATGCTGGGACTGGTGAACATTAACTTAAAATGTTGCCGTATGGGCTAGTGGCTTGGTTATTTTTCACCACCTCTTCTTTCTATTTATTACTTTTCAGTTCAATCCATGTCAAGAAAATATTTTCAATCAGACTTAAAAAATAAGCCGATCGCAAAATGGCACAGGTACTTTGGAAGACAGCTGGCAATTTCTTACAAAACTAAACATATTCTTAACATGCTAACAATTGGGCTCCTTTGTATAAAGTCATTACTCTGATGACTTTAAATTTTATGTTTACACAAAAACCTGCACACAAATATTTAGAGCAGATTTCTTCATAATATCCCAAACCTGGGAGCAATCAAAATTTCTTTCAATCAATGAATGGATAACCAGATTATGGGTAATTCATACGATGAAACAGTACTCAGTAAAAAAAAAAAAAAAAAGACAAAATAAAAACCAAAGAAAAAAACACGAGCACTCAAACCATAAAAAATATATGTTGCAAAGTGAAAGAAATCAATCTGAAAAGACTACATTCTGTATGATTCTAACTATACAACTTTCTGGAAGAGACAATCAAAAGATCAGTGGTTGCTAGACATTCTTGGGTAAGGGAAGGAGGCATGAATAGGTGGACCACTGGGGATGTTTAGGGTGGTAAAACTGTTTTTTATGATACTGGAATTATGGATATATATCACTCTACACTTGTCAAAATCTGTAGAATAGATAGATAAATAGGTAGACAGTTAGAGCTAGATGGATACAGATATAAATATAAATATAGATAGGTAGAATTAACTAAATATAGGTATATTCTTAAATACAGTATACCGCCTAATATTTTAGAGGAAAAGGAAACTAGTACAAAAAATTGAAAGTTTCAAATTATTCAACATCATTTTTTAGATTAAGTTTGCCAAATAAAATACAGGCTGCCCAGTTAAATTTGAATTTCAGAGAAACAACAAATAACTTTTTAATATAAATATATGTAAAGTATCACATAAGACATACTTATAGTACAAAATAATTATTTGTTGTTTAATACTGGGCAACCTGTATTTTGCTGAACCTTGCAAATCTAACTTGGATGGCAGTTTGTATGACCTAAATACGTGTCTTGAAGATTCTAAAAAGCCATTATAACATTTTAGTATCGGAACAAATATTAAAGATTCTGTTAATGACCTTGGTTTTGATAAGACTATAAAGCTAACGAAACTGAATACTTTAAATTGATTGTTGAACTTATGCTGACTCATTTTTTCTATTGCTTATGAAATACATCATTTGGACAGACTTTAAAATAAAAATATATCACTTCTATCAAAGTTGGATCAGCATACCATATTCTGAAATGCCCACATTAAATTTTTAAAGGGATCAAAATATTTTGAAAAATAGAACTCAGAAACATGATATAGGGTTGTTATAAAGTTAAGCAAAACAATCACGCCCAATATTACAGGAAAAAAAGACACTTCTGAAGGTAAACACGTTAGTCACGTGAAACTCTAGAAATCAGTTGTTTAAAAAGTACAGTTGTGAAATAAGCATGCAATTAACTGCATGTTTTAAAACTGATTTAGCCTAATAAATACAAATAAAATTAAAGTCAACATTCTGCATGAAGTTTCTGGGAAATCAAATAAAAAGGAACCAGAGAATAATATATATTTACAGGATGGTTGGATATTTTAAATTAAATCTTATCCAATCAAAATCATTAACTATAGATCAGTAGAATAGATGACATATCTGATGCAATTCATGCCAATGGTTAATTTTAACACTTGGAAAGCTTTTCCATTAGCATAGTTCAAGATACTGCACAGCAATTGCACACATATAAACACACACACACTTTAAACTGAATTTATATTACAATGCAAATTGCATAGTAGGTTATTTGATCTTCAAATCTTATCACTTATATACCAAATTTCAAAAATGATATTTTCTTGCTATTTAAAGATCTAATAACAATATTGCCATGATGTTCTATCACCTAAAACTTTAATATAATTAATATATATTTATATCTAAAAATAATTAATACATTAAGGTTACATCATTTTAAAGATGTTATCTCAAATCATTAAAGTTTATGAAATCAACTGGAAGAGTAGGCCAGTAGCTTAAGAGCTGAAACTTAGATAACATCAATATTCAGTAAAAATGAGCATTTTTTAAACAGAGGCTCGTGTATACAAGGTGTCTTCAATATGCAATTTTGTTGGCAGTATTAGTAATTGACAATAAACTTGTAAAATACTGCTCTTAAATGCCTACATGTGTTTTAGAGAAAACCAACACCTAATATCTCTGACTGATTAGAAATACTCCATCCTGACAGGGAAAAGTACTTGTTAATGTTATTGTATTGAGACAAAATTTAATTAAATTAAACATAATGAATAAAAATTTAAATTCTTCCAGTATGTTTGTCATATGATACTCTCAACTAAAGATCATTTTTTTCCAAATATTAAATTTTAATAAGCGTATATTAAGCAAAAACATTATTTATAGCTCCATCAAACAGTAGTCAGCAGATGAAGGTCTTTTTAAGATTGATTTAAGTGCAATGGCAGTGATCTGTTTTTCCATCAAAGTTCATAGGGCAGCCAAAGAATAACAAGATATACTCTAAGTGCATCCAATAAATATGCCAAGCCAGCAAGGCATCATACTTCAAATACTGAGACAGAGAAAGGAGATTATTTTTAGCAAATGCCAATCTCACATTTCCATAATCTTAATAATTAGTTCAAATGAAAATTGAAGTTATACATGACATGTTTAAGTATTTCTACTGAGTTAAATTCATCACAGTTTAAAAATGTTTTAACTTAACATGTTTAGAACATGATATTTCTTATTTTGATCTAGAGAACCATTGCTTTAACTTGAAAATATGTAGGAATTTTCAGAAGTCCTTTTCACTATAGAGTAGTTTCTGAATTAAAATATTGTAATGTTAACTCTTTTTAATATAACTGTTCATCTTGCAAATTTATAGATGTTAAATTATCCCTTATTAATTTGGTTTGTGTCCAAGTGACAATACTTAGAGACATAATTTATATGATTTAATAGGCTTTATTAAATGTTGCTACAAACTCTTAGTGGTACAATCTCAAGTTTAAATTAATCATTTTTGTGCATCTGAATGAAAAGATTAACTTCAGACAATGGTCTTTTTAGGGACTAGACACCCAAGACAGTATCTTATTGTAATGACTCCAGTACCATTTCATAGAATACTCTTCTAAGTTTTAATGCCTCAAAATCCTTGCTCTAATATTGGAGATTATGATAACTTGGATTTTCTACAAAGCAAATCTGAGGCAGAGGCCTCTTGTGTTAACAATTTATTTGGGAGAACAAAATCTGTTAGCAAGAGTGAAAAATAAGAAGAGAGGTTAAGGGAACAACATGTACATGTAAAGGTGCTCAGCATCACTAATCATTAGGGAAATGCAAATCCAAAGCACAACAAGATATTATTTCACACCTGTTGGGATGGCTATTACCAAAATGACAAGAGACCAAAAGTGTTGGTGAGGTTCTGCAGAAAAGAGTACCCTTGTGCACTGTGTGTGAAAATGTAAATTGATACAACCACTATGGAAAATAATGGAGAGTTTCCTCAAAAATTTAAAACTAACTATAAAAATAGAACCATATATTCCAGCAATCCCACTTCTAAGCATCTATCAAATGGTAATGAAATCAAGATCTTGAAGAGTGATCTGCACTCTCAAGTTCACTGCAACATTAGTCACAATAGTCACAATATGAAAATATGGAAACAACCTAAGTGTCCACCTACAGATGAATGAAGAAGATGTAATATATATCTATCTTAAATGTTCTCACCACAAAAAAGAAATGTAATTATATGAGGTGACAATGGCATATGAGGTGACTAAACCTACTGTGGTAGTCATTTCACAATATAGAAATAATGTATTAAATCATGATGTCATATAACTTATCTTAATCAATGTTATGTCAATTAAATCTTGATAAAGCTGGAAAAAAGATTTTGGATTTTTTCAGTGAATAGCTATCTCATGTATATATGACATAAAACATGGGCTTTAAGTTGAAATACACATGTGAACTATGAAAAATATATTTATAGTGTTAGGGAAAAATAATTAAATTAATCTGGAAGATCCAACACATACAGCCAAACGTAGAAAAAACAATTGTAAACATATGTAGAAAACATTTAAAATAAGGCAAATTAATAGTAAATTTAATAAATTATTGTTATCAACATAATATTTCAGGACTTTCTCCAATAAAAAAAAATCTGAAACACAGAAAAATAAGAAATTAGATAGCCAACATAATGATGATTGTGTAGATTTTTAAAAAGATAATAAAGAATAATATGCTCCACTTTATGTAAATGTTTTCAAAATGGAGAAAAAAATGAAAATTATTTAAAGAAATGTGAAATTTTCTAACAAAAAAAGACAGGTAGATAACAATGGGAAAAATTTTGAAAGTGAAATGCTAACTTTAAAAATGTTGTCAGGGTCAAAGAGCTTTAGAGTCTAAAGAAACAATTTATATATATTTATATAGTATTGTATATATTTATATAGTATTATATATACATTTATATTTCATATATTATTGTATGTTGTTTTAATTTTATATATTTATATATTATAATTATCATATTATTAAAAATAATTACATAGATGATGAAATGCTTTCCATTTTATTTAATCTAGAATAATCTAGAATAATTACATGACCAAAGTCTAATAAAACTAATGCAACAAAGTATACTTTAGATTAACCATAATTAGGGATATAGATGGGAAACTCCTGAATAAAAATTCTAGGATTTTAAATATACCCATTTATGAAAAATGTTAAAATGTGATCAATTTAGCTTTTTGAGTAAATGGAGGGTTTATTAAACATTATGCAGGCTCTTATCATGATTCATTACATCACACTACTCTGTGCTGAAACTTTGGAAAAGACAGATGAAATGGATAATTTTTCCAGAAAAGTCAAAAATACCAAAATCCACAAGTAAAAGGTTATAGCTAGTCAGTGTTTCTCAGTGTTCTCATCATGTAGATTCCTTGGGTCAGGGCAGAATGGCAGATATCTTGCAAACCCTCAGTATGTGCTTCTGGGATGATGAATGAATGAATGAATGAATGAGTGAAGTAACACATGCAGAATTAAAAATGAAAACAGTATGACTTGTATAACAGAAAACATTTCTTTCAAATTAATACCCGTGAGACAAATGTATTTTAAATATTGTTTATCTCAATTAATTTTACAAAGTATTTCATTTCTTTCAAGCCCCTACTGCCAGGCAATTTTTATTATTTATTCTTTCCATTCATATAGATTCTAATTATGAGGGGAAAAAACACAACAGTATATATTCTGTTCAGTTTTATACTATTTCTCTTCCTCCTTACATGTTAAGAATAAATTGTATTTTTCTAGTATCTAACATACACCAACTTAAAAAATATATAATGTATTCCAATGCCTATATTATTTGTGTTTAAAACTATTTTCCTGGCATTTATTTTGGTTCATGAAAAAAATCACATATAAATAATCATTAAAAATATCCTTAAGAATAATTTAAGATGAATAAATATTCTATCAATTATGGTGCTTTAACAAATGATACTCTACGAAATCCTACTGAACTTTACTGCCTACTAATACTACATGTGAATATAGTATTACAAACGAACTGTGTGCATGTGAGACACACATTTGCTCTTTAAAAGGCTCCCCTCCAAGGGCAGTAAGTATCTTGGTTAAATATCTTCTTCTTGTTAAGACATTGGATGTCAGTCTACACTACACTTATAACACTGTTTTTTTATTCCATACCATCCTCAGAAGTAACTATTTATAATATGAGTATGTATTTTCATTGACTTTTTAAAAAGCATTTGTATTTCTCTACAGGTAACTCTTGGAAACATACAGTATAATTGCTCTGTTATTTTGTTTATAAAAGTATTATCTTCTTTTTAACATAAATAGCATGGTTCCCGAGGAAAACATATTTTTAAATATAAATTCAGCAACCTATGCTTTTTTAATCAACAAGTTTTCTCAGAGAATATTACCTCCCAGAAGAATGAAATGCCTCATTCTTTGTAGTATCTATTCTTTTTAAGACAGCTCTCTGCAAAAATCCATCAGATCTTCAAACCTTTCAGCTACAAAAATATAGTTTTTACTAAATAATCTGAATTTACATAGTGTTATTACACTCCAAATGCAAAATGATGCTTGCTGTGCTTACTTTTAAACAAACAACTGGTTATGAGTACTCAGCTTTATTAATTACTGAAGGACGGTGTTAACAATGATCATCATTCATTGATTACATACTATTTTCCAAGCATTATGGAATGTGGGTAAGCATGTATAATTTCTTTTGATAACTCACAAGAAGCCTGAGAAATAGAAAAATACTATTATCTCAATATTGTAGATGAGAAAGCTGAGGCTTAGAGATACTGTGGGACTTGCCGGTGGTCACAGAACTCCTGAGCTACAAGAGGGCTACATATCCAGGCTCCCTATCCCCAAGGTCCTCGTGCTTAAAGATCGCACTATTTGCCTCAACTTCTGCAAATTTCACCCTGTTTTCTGAAACACTTGGTATAATTTTTCTTTTTAAATTGCAGTTTAGTATTAATAAAAGTATCAACCTTTCCCAAAACATGTGCTGTGCAGAGCTCAGAGCTCCCAGAGCATTATTATTCAATATTTCTCAGTCCTAAATAGAATATCATCTTAGTAAATTCCATGTATTACCTGTTAATGGAAATTCAAACCACTTCCAGACATTTGATACATCCCTTTTGATATGTTATACTAACTAGAATTTGTTGAAAAGCCTGTAGTGATATCCTTTACAGAGACTAATGTGTACTCTAACAATAGAGTAAAAATGTAGGAGCAAAATGCCAGTCAGTGTGTGGTCAGCAGCAGCTTTTAATAATCAACCAATACTCAAAGGAAAGCAGTTTTGAAATACTCATCACTGTGATTGATTAGAATGTAATAGATTACACTGAGATTCAGTCATTCACTTGGAAGATCATTAAATAAATGGAGCAGATACGCTGCCTGAAGTTCAACTTTCCTCTCCTGGGTAAAATTGGTTAGCACTACAGAGAACAAAAATTCAGAGCCAAACTCAAATGAATAAGGAGTTCTAATTTCCAGATACTTAGTGACATATAGAAGGCACGTTGGCAATTAACCCAATTTGCTTTCAGTTTTTAAAGGATAATTGTCAACAGTGAAATATATCTCTATACTCTTTTCATATTACTCTTAAGATCATAATAATCACTTTCAACCTATATTTCCCAACATTTTCTTATGAAAATTTCCAGAGAAAATTTGATAGAATTTTACAGTAACCTTCCATAAATCTGCCATCTAGATACTAGCGCTAACATTTTCCTATATTGGCTTTATCTATCCCTCTTTCTACCCATCAATCACCAGTTCTTAATTTGGGATGTCATTCAAAGTAAACTGTGGCATCAATATAATTCCCCCTAAATATTTCTACATCACCATATACTTTTATGTGAAAAAATAGAAAATGCTATTTTGTTTACTTCTTTGGGGAATGAGGATTTTTTATTTTTTAATTAGGCAGTTTTGGTACTGTTATCTATTCATCCCTTCAAATTAATGCAGCTATGTTGCTGTCATGATTTATAAGTAATAAGGCTTGTAAAAAGGAAATGACTGTTGTTTCTGGCCACGCAAAATGTGTCTAAATTAAAAACACGGTTGTATACTGGAGATGCCATCACCTTAGCTGCAGCTCAGTGGGCAAATTTAATTCATAAATCCTTCAGCAGTGCAGACTCAGACCTCATCTCTAAGCAGGCACATCCTTGTCATAGAAACCTTCTAATTACCTTCTTCAGCTGCAAGTGAGATATTTATAGCAACAAACAAGAGTGTATGTCAGGGGTGCCCTGGCATTGTGGTGACCTTTTGGGGAATAACACAGCAGACATAACTGCTGGGGATCTCAGGCACTTCAGGTTGTCATCAAAAGAACTCTACTGGAGGCAGTTAAATAAAACATTACTGAACATGACAGATTAAAATGACTTCTGCCTAAAAGAGACTTAAGTTGAATTAATAAGACCATGCTTTCCTATGGACCCTTGTGCTTTCATTTTGAGAAAACTAATTTTTGTTTGGGTTTCTCAATGTGCCCCTTTTCATCAGTTTCCAACCCTATGAATACACTTTTACTTTTAACTGGCCTAAAATGCCATCACCCATTCACTCATTTAATTAAATCCATGAAGCGATAACCAGCCCCTTGTGCAAATCAACATGAGAATCACTGTTAAGACAAAAACAAATTGCCTTTAAGTGGGTCATAATTTTTACTATAACCACATAAGCAGTGGCATATAAAATCTTCAGTTAGAATTTACCTTTGCAGTATTGGGATGGCCAAAAATTTCCTTTGGTTTTTAAAGTAAAAATAAAGGACACATTTTTCATTTTCACCAAGAACTTTATTGAACAACGTACTCACCATTTTGTTCCACTACCTTCTGCCATTTTTCAGGCAATTTCATAATACCATCTTCCCGAAACTTTGTATCTTTTTGAGCAAAGAACTGTTCCAGGTGCCTTTTACATTCTTCCAGGGAATTGAATTTTTTTTTTCCATTAAGAGCATTTTGTAAAGGCTGAAAAAAATGGAAATCGGAAG
The DNA here is from genome assembly GCF_963455315.2 of Globicephala melas. Taxonomy (NCBI): domain Eukaryota; kingdom Metazoa; phylum Chordata; class Mammalia; order Artiodactyla; family Delphinidae; genus Globicephala; species Globicephala melas. Next base: position 17,789,000 of record NC_083316.1, on the reverse strand, counting down.
GTGCAATGTCTGGTGAATATAGCGGATGAATCAGAACTTCCCAACCAAGCTGTAACAGTTTTTGCCTGGTCATCAAATAAGTATGCAGCCTTGCGTTATCCTGATGGAAGATTAGGCGTTTTCTGTTGACTACTTTCAGACGCTTTTCGATGAGTGCTGCTTTCAGTTGGTCTAACTGGGAGCAGTACTTGTTGGAATTAATTGTTTGGTTTTCTGGAAAAAATCTCATAATAGAGGACTCCCTTCCAATCCCACCATATACACAACATCACCTTCTTTGGATGAAGACCAGCCTTTGGTGTGGTTGGTGATGGTACATTTTGCTTGCCCGAGTATCTCTTCCATTCCACACTATTGTACAGTATCCACTTTACATCACCCATCACAATTTCTTTGAAAAATGGAACATTTTCATTATGTATAAGTAGAGAATCGCATGAGGAAATACAGTTAAGAAGTTTTTTTTGTTGTTGCTTAACTTGTGTGGGACCCAACGTGATTAACATAAACAAGTTGGTGTAAATAATTTTCAACGCTTGGTTTTGATATTTTGTGTATGTTGGCTATCTCCCGCGTGGTATAACATTGATTGTTCTCAGTTAATGTCTCTATTTGATCGCTATCAACTTCAACTGGTCTACCCAACTGTGGAGCATTGTGCAGTGAGAAATCTCCAGCATGAAACTTCACAAACCACTTTTGACACGTTCGATCAGTCACAGCACCTTCTCCATACACTGCACAAATCTTTTTCTGTGTTTCAGCAACACTTTTACCTTTCTTGAAATAATAAAATACAATATGTCAGAAATGTTGCTTTTTACCTTCCATATTCAATATTAAAATGGTTACACAAAAATTCACCAATTTTGATCTTTTTAAAAAATGCACGCTGATATGACAGCTGTCACAGTACAATGTAACAAAATTGTTTCGAATGAAATTAAAGACAACTAAGTGCTATGGAGCCACCTTACGGAAAAAAAAACAACGAATCTTTTGGCCAACCCAATAATTAGCAATTAGTCATTATAAGTAAAAACCGATGTCTGCATATAGAAACAATATTATTTTTCTTGATTACATAGGATGATTTTTTAAATGATAGTATTAATATCTGAAAAACAATGTGTTTCATTTTTTTTTCTTTTTCAGGGACTTTCCCGTTGTTTAAATAATGATATGAAAAAAATGAATAATTGTAAGATAATGTATAACTAGAGCCAAAATTATAACTATGATAGCAGCTTAGGACATCGCTTGATATATAGTAAGGGATTTATTAGTGTCAGTTGCTATTAATGTAACTAATACTATCACTCTCACTCTTTTTCTACTAATTTTACAGTGATAATAAAAATGGTAATGATGATTTGGGGTGTGAATTTGCAGATCAGGTTAGGAAAGGTGAGATACACATCAGAGATGTAGACCATTGATTTGATGCTGGGGTTCCTGGTTGCTCATGGAAAATGGGAAATGATTAGGAGTATGATTTTCAACATTCAAACATAAAAAAACTGTTCTGTAAATAAGAGATACAATTACTCCTATTACAGAGTCATTGAAAAATATCTCCCATAAATTCTCACAAAAAAATGGTGTTAATTATTAAATAATAATTAGTTTAACAATAAATTAATAAACAGTAAGGTCAACAACATTTCATAAGTAAATGTAAGCATCATGGGTCTATTCTTTTAAAATCCTTCAAATTTGGCCCATGACACTAACTATAGCTTAATAAAAATACTTCTGTGTTGGGCTTAACAATGTGATTGAAGTTAATAGTTTTCTGATTATCTGGATAAACTCTAATATGTATTTTGAACATCTAATAAATGGATAAGTTGCATATTCTTCATGAAATTACCAATTGTCTGTAATTAAATTAAGTCTGAGGTCACATGTAGCTCATTATCACCATGGTGTTACATTCATGGAAAGGTCAGTCCAAAAAGCAAAGGAGATGAAACAACAAACCTCCTGAAGGAAATTAAAATCAATGCAATTTGTAACACTCAGTTCTACTTTTTGAAGTCTCCTTTTTTTCCCCCGGTGTATGCTGACCTAAAGTATTCCAGAAATTCTTGGTATCCAGTCCTCACAATTTTATCCTCTATCTTAACACCCTTGGACATATCAAAAAGCATCACCAGTAGTTGTAGCTGAACGACCTTCCAACCACCAAGACCCATTCCACCCAGGGTTGAAGCTGCTAAAAAACATTGATGCATTTCTGCAATGTAACTATGATAATATCATTTATCACAATCCCTGGCATTCTTTGCCTATAAATTTTTCAGGATGACAATAATTAGCCTGTACCCATATGGATCATCTGAAATCTGAGTAATCAAAGGCCCCATCACAAAATTCATTTCCAAGAAAATCTAGTCTCTATATACTGGAGGTCAACAGCCTTGGCATACTCCCACCATTTGATGGCACAGCTGGTACTTGCTAAAAACATCCTCCTCCTGGTGGTAACAGAAACACCAGAATATTCCGGAGAGGTATTCTTTCAGTTAGGGCCTGTTTAGCTAAATCAATAACCATAAATAACTTCCTTTACTAAAGTGCTTGTTACAGTGACAGACACATAAAATGTTTGCTGACCTCTGGAAAAGAGAAAAGTTATGGTCATATGTGAACTCCACTGTCCCCAAACAGGTACTCTGTGAGACTTGCACAGGTATATAAAGGCATGGACACAATACAAACACACACACACACACACACACACACACACACACACACACACACAACTTAGATTGGTGGGAAAAGTCCATAAAAGGCCAACTCCAATTTGAAAAGTCATGAGAGTTTTCAGACTTCCTAATTTATTAACCTCATATAAGACCACTAAGGTCTGATTCTCCATTTGAAATACCAATTATAAAGTGTATATTATCTCAAAATGCAGTTTCCATATCAATGTGTTTCTTTAATGTCACACTGACTTTGTAATTGATTTCAAGAATCCAAATCTCTCATATGTAATTGTCCCTTAAGTCTTAAAATTTGAATCCAATTTTCAGCCTGTTATATTGAAAATGTACTCCTTGCTTAGGTCAAAGATGATGATTTTTTATTAAAGGACCAATGGAGTATTAGTAAAGTACATCTTAAATTGAAAATCTTAGAGGGTGAGCTATAGAATGAATCCCATATAAACTTGTATTGAAAGTAACAAGTAAAATATTACAGACTATAGTGTTTACATACATTTCTTAAACACATAAAAAGTCAGCTGGGGTGGTATGCCTCTGGCTGAGAGCAGATGATAGGACTGCTGGCTTAATTCCCTACTCCAGTGAGTCTGGAGGATGGGCTCTGAGCTTGCCAGTAGTCTCTGGTCAAGCTTCCTAGATGATTGGGACCCGGTGCCATATTCAGCAGGAGACAGGGCTATGAATTAGTTTCCCTGCCCTGACAGGGCAGCAGAGTGAGACCAGGGCCTGCACAGCTCATTGGTTTATAATGTTCAACCTTACTTTGGTAATAATGTTTTCCTCCAAATTCTTTCCTTTCCTGGAGTCACTCCATCCTCACACCGGGACTTTCTGTCCTCACACCTATATAATTTTCTCTTCATACCCTACAGATAAAAAACAAAACAAAAATCAAAAGCATATGACAGCTCCATCCCCCTTGACCCTCCCTTGGGGATGGAAGCACCGAGAAGGGACAGCAGGGCCCCCTTGCCTGTTACAATTTCCTCTGCTCTTATTCCATTTCTTTCCAGATTTTCTGTCCTGCAACACCCTTAACTCTCCAATGATCATTTGTCACCATTGGGGTTTTAAGGTTATTGAGAAACAGTGAGTAATGTTCTTGTCAAATAATTAGAATGTAAATATTCTGTTTTGGAATAACTGCAGACCAATAATGCTTCAGCTGTGAAACAAAACAAGCAGAATATACTCCAATAAAAATTAAAGAATGATTCAGACACTTAATATTTCACTAATGAACTAAATGATTCAGACATTAATACTGAATATATTAGTTATATTTGCATGAACACGTAAAGATAAACATGTGGATATGTATGTACATAGCTGTATTTACTATATACATTATCGATTAGCATTTGAAAATGATGCTAGCTATGCAGTAAAGGACATCTGAGCAGGATAACAGCAGATGTTGTTCCAATATGGTTAAGAAGTTGGTTTGGTGGGGAAATACCTCCTGAATGGGTTTATCCAATTCAGGAAAATGTGTATCAATAAAATTTTTTTGAAGAACGGATAATTTTGCAATCCCCGAAATTGTTGATTGAGAAAAATTTAGATAAATGAATGTCTAAGCCAGGGAGAAAAAAAAAGTACAGGGAAAGAAGGCATCCTAATTAAACAAATGATATCAGCCCTATTTATATATGTCAGAGAATGACAGGGACTAAGATAAGCTGGTTATATTGTACCACATCTGAGCCCTCCTGAAGGATCAGAGAAGCACTAGACGGTGGATATGGAAGAAAGGTGTAACAAACAAACAAAAAATTATAGCAAAGAAAATAAAGCAGAATGAAGCAAACTCAAAGCCTAGAGTATTAAAATCTGAGGAGAGACAGTGTCTGACCACAAAGCCATGGACTCAGTCTTCACCTGACCCAGAGGCATCAACAGTTGTATCAGATTATGAGACTGTTGAGGGTCTTTTTCCAACTGAAACAAAGTTGAGGTGATGGAGAATATGTCCTAAGAAGGCTCACCTCACAATAGAAACAGAATTGTGTCCTAGAAATGAAAATGAATGCTTACAAGTGAGTTCTGATGCTGACACCAGAGAGGACCCATAATTAATTGAGTATTGGGGCATTTTAAACAAGAAATACAAAAGAAACCTGGAAATTAAGAGGGTTGAGTTGCATACATAGAAAAGAAAGTCATTTCAAGTGACTACCATGGCCAATTAAGTTTGCAAGAAGGCCGACATTTCTCAGATGCCATTTTTTAGACACCACCCTCTGAGATAAACCTCTAGTTATTGTCATCATAGTTCCACTGTGCAATGGAAAATTTCTCCTAAATAAGGTGTGGTTCAAAGTAATGAACTCCTGAAACAGCAGAGGTGGAACATCATCATGGTAAATGTGTGACCATGATTTTCTCCATCAATCCTTTTCCCTTCATCTGCTGCTGAACGTCTGCTATCATCTTTGGTACCTCTAGGTACTCAATCCTGAAAAAGCTTGAAATGACTGTTTTTAAATACTTGGCATTGTCTGTTTTCTAAATTTGGTTGTGTAGGCACCTTGTTACCATTTGTGTATCCTATTATTACTTTGGACTCTTTAAAAAAATGAAACACTGAAGAGTCTTGGCATTGAAATGATAGAGCTCCTGGTACACCAGAAACATCACAGCCACTTCATTGGAAGACAATTCAGGTTTTCTGAAAGAAATAAATCAATTTACACACTGAGAACCCCTCTAGCCTAGATTAATCAGACTATAACTCCAAGGAGGATTAATTTTGGACATTAATTTCTTTGACATTTATTTAAGTCACAAGGAAAACATCTTTTATTTTGGACTTTGATGGTATATATTACTATTTAAGCATTTTAATTTACATCTTTTTTTTTTGGATTTTAACTCACAACATGAATTTTATATTTGATTTCTGTTTGGTAATTTGATAAGAGGAGGATATTTATAATCAAATTCAGGATACCTGAATGTTGGCCCTTTATTATTAAACTATTTAAATATTGACATTTGATCTCATTGTGAAGCTTTAAGGTAAATTGGACAAAACAGCTCAGAAAAATTCATGATGAGGATAGACTAGGAAATACTTAGCCTTGACTACAGAGTAACATTAAAGTGAATTTAATCACTATACTTTTCTTATTCATTTTATAGTTTCATTTTATAAAACCAGAAAGCTACTGTATCTCCTGCCTCTAAATAGCATCAACTTTGGAAACATATGTGTGTGTTGTGTTATTGCCTTAACAATTCTGTGATATGAAGCTATTTAGAGTTATGTGGCTTTAGAAAGAAAATGAACAATATTTACTAGTTTGAGAGATCCACAGAGACTTGCACCTGTAGGTTATTTTAATCTCCTTTAAAAAAAACTACCCTGCCTAAGGTAAAGAATGGACTTTGGGTGATCATGCTGTGTCACTGTAGGTCCATCCATTGTAAAAAATGTACCACTCTGGCGGGGGATGTGGATCATATGGGGGAAGAGAAGGGATATGGGAAATTTTTATAACCTCCTTTCCATTTTGCTCTTAATTTAAAACTGCTCTAAAAAATTGTCTTGAAAAAATTCCCACAATTTCATTGGTTATCTGTAGATGCATATCCCCTTCTTTGTGAAAAAAAAATGTGTTCATCTCTAAATATAAACCACATGAGAAGAATCAATTAATAATGTATTTGTATACACATATGAACCATGATATAATATCTACACTAACTATTTCAATGGACTGCATTTGTTTCAACTCACGAGTGTTCACTCTAGCAATACTCTCCTAGCTGTTCTCTTTGCCTAAAATGATGGGATATCAGTTTGCCAAGCTCTTTCACCTTCTTTAAATCTTTGCTGGAAATTTACCTTTTACATTTGACCAGTCATATTTAATACTGCCACCGATTCCTCTTCCAATTGCACACTCCTGATCTCCCTTACTCTGCTCTACAGTTTTTCTTCCCTACAGCACTTATCATTTCCTATTATGCCAGATATTTACTTATTTATTCTTTTTAATGATTATTGTATATTTGCCCATAAATGTAAGCTCCATGAGAATGCAGATCTTTGTCTTCTCTTTCCTTCTCTGGTATAAAGTGAAGACCTAGAAGCATACAGCACAGGTATTCAATAAGTATTTGCCAGCTGAATAAATGATGTAGATCTTTGCTTGCTGGACAGACTTACAACTCTCTGTGGGGGTCATAAGAAACATTCATCGTGTGATTACTCTCTAATTCTCCATATGCATCTTCCTCCAAGCCGCCACAACAATTCTGTGTCCCATCCAAAGCAAATCCAGAAAATGGATACAAAAAATGCTTTCTCACTCCTGCTCCAGCCAGACTGATGATAGTTGGAGCATTTTTCTTTTAAACTAGAAGCTGGGTGATAAAGTTAGCTGTCTCTTAGACCTGGTGCCCCATTAATCAATGAATTAAGTTCTACTTATATTTAAGTTTCACATCCTCTGGGAATACTTATCTACATTTTCTTATATTCACAGGAAGTGTTTGGTGGTTTGTCCTTTGTGCTATGTGCTTCTTTTATTTTTGCTTTTCATAACATATTATTGCTTACTTACTTTTATGTCTCCACAACTAGACTGTGAGTTCTTTGAAGACAGGTATTTTCATATTATTTTGGTATTCCCTGTACCAAGTGGAGAGCATGACACATAGAAATCATCTTTTAAATATTTATACAATGTCTGAAAGATGTATTCAGGTCAACTCTTCATTCCTCTCATATAGTAATATCTATGAATTTTAAAATGTGTTTCTAATATCACTGTTAGCCACAAAAGTGTATTTAACGCTTTATATTATTTTTTATTTCCCTTCATCGCATTTAAAAACTAAAATTTTCTTCTCTTTCATGATACCATGATATCATGGCCATTATCTCCAAGTTCAATAGCCTGCTTCTTTCCCATTTGTGAGACAGAAGATTCATGAATAACCAGGAATATAAATGGCATGTGAGTAAACTCTGGTCTGATATTTTATAAACCTTATTTTGTTTCTTTCTTTTTATTTGTATCATCATCATGTATAGTAAAAAATGTGGTTCTTGTCATAGTCAAGTGGAGAGAGAAGGAGCTGCTTGAAATTATGTACAGAACAGGGCCTGATGCAGTTAGCTGATCTAAGGTGCAAAGTTGAATGAGAAAAATTAATATCTTATATTTGGTGCATATTGTGAGAAAACTTCCAGAAATAATAGCTTCAGAAAAAGTGGAAATATACTTTTAAAACTAGAAAATATTTTGAAATGGAACTAAACTTACATGATAATGGTGATTAAAATATTGACTTCATTTTGTAAGAAACAGAAAGTAGCAAAGGAATTAACAGCTGTATTGCACATATTATTTGTACTTTATAATATCTGTAAACATCTCCCAATTTATTCACATACTAAACTACTTGAAGACAGTGATGCTGCAAGGATAATCTTTTAAGTTTCATGTATCCTATTATCATGAGTTGAAGTAAATCTAATCTAATAATAATCTCTTAAATTAGTTTATATCTCACACTCAAAAAGAAATTAAAATTTCAATTGGACATAAATACAAATAAATTAACATTCAGCTTTTATTATTATTTAGTTTAAGCTTTCATATATCTATGGAGATAAAGTATATTTTCCTTGTTTGTTATTATTATAATGTACATTAAATGAATGATCCTGATCAGATAAATACAATAATGCCATAGTTACTAATATTTGAGTCTCTTCATAAAAACATAACAAGTGATAGTAACAGCAAGATCTAAATGACAAACTTTTCAACAAATCTAGGTAAGAAGGTATCCCCACAAACTCCAAAATAGAAGTGGGTGGGGACAAATTGTCAATAGCCAAAAAAACAGCATAGTATATGACTCTTGTGGGGAAAAGGTATAGAAAGTAGCAGGTTAGCTGAGAAATTTAAGAGCAAGAGAGCCCCAAGATAGCCATCTGGTATTCACTGGAGAGCCACAGGGCAAATTAGGACTAGCAGATGAAATGGAGGAGGTTTTACACTTTTTAAAGGAAGTTGAAGGCAAGTGGCCAATGGTAATTTAGAGGGACTGGAGTGGATTAGTGCTTATGAACCTTAGAAAGTGAGCTTCCAGAGAAACAGAGATCCCTTCAATACAGGGTCCCAAATTGAGAAGAAATTTCTGGGAATGAATTAGAAATTTGAGGAATAATAGAAAAGACAGAAAAAGAAGGTCCACATAAAAATGATAGATGGGAACATTACCAGGACATCCCAGAAGTCTAGCTTTCATATTTAAACACTAAACACACATACGTGTGTACACACCCATGTACGTACACATAAAAAAGAAGTGGAAGGAGTGGGAGCTTTATGAACTTATGGAAAATTCTATAAGCCACAAATTCTTCAAAAAAGTTCCAGTAAACTGATTTGATATAATAATGATCAACAGAAAAGATGCTGTAAGAAAAAAAAGACAAAAACAAGCAGAATAATGTGTCTACAGACAATTAAAACTTGTCATAGTTATGTCTATAGAACAGATAAACTGAGTTTTCTATTTAATACAAGGAAAGAACGTTAAGAAAATATTACAAAGCACAAAAGAACCACATAAATTGGAATTTTAAAAACACAGAAATAAATGAATAAAATCCGGGAAATAACTAGTAACACAAGAAAAATTAAATTCAGAGATGAACACTGAACTAGAAGGAACACAAGAGTGCATAAATGCAATAGATAGAGTCCATGAAAAACAGGTTTAAAAAGGAAGAGTTTTAAAAACTCAAAGAAATAAAAAATTTAATAAAATTAAAATATAATAACTATTGGCAGTAAGCAAAGATTCAACATTTAGTTGCATATATGTTTGTTATTATTTATAATTTAAAAAAAAACAGAGACATTTTCTTGAATTAGAGATTTTAGTGTATATTCTGCAACCTCATTTTCAATGTATGAACAGTTACTACCATACAAAAAAAAAAATAGAAAGAAAGAAGGAACTGATATTACATGTTTCCTAATGGAATCACACACTACGTATAGGCTTACCAAAAAAAGTAAACTACAGTCTTATCAAGATTCTGGCTCCAGCTGCCAATTTGCAGGAAATATCGAGATCAGAACATTTTTAATTTCACCATGAGTATGCAATCAACAAAATATAACACACAGAAAAATCTACCATATGTCCCAGATACTTCAAAAGAAAAAAAAATGGAGAAAGTAATATAGAATTTAAGATTTTTAAAAAATGGACCATTCCAGACAGTTACTCTGTAGATATGGACAAGTTGATTCTAAAGTTTTTATGGAGAGGCAAATGACCTAGAATAGTCAAAACAATATTGAAAGAGAAGAATAAAGTTAGAATTTACACTTTCCAATTTAAGACTTACTATAAAGCTACAGTAATCAAGACAGTGTATTGGCAAAAGAATAGATGAATAGATAAATGCAACAGAATAGTGAGCCCAGAAATAGGCCCACATATGTGGGTCTATAGTCAACTGATCTTTGACAAAGGAGCAAAGGCAAAACAATGGAACAAAGATAATTTCTTCAACAAATGATGCTGGAATAATTGCACATCCACATACAAGCAAATGAACCTAGCCACAGACCTTACATGGTTCACAAAAATTAGCTCAAAATGGATCATAGACCTAAATGTAAAACACAAAATTATAAAACTCCTAGCATATAACATAGGAAAAAAATGCTGATGACCTTGGGTATGGCAATGACTTTTTTTTTTTTTAGTAATTAAAAAAAAAAGATCAAGATCAAATCACCAGGATCTCTCAGATACAAAGTGCTTTTTTTGTTTGTTTTTTTTAAGAAGATGTTGGGGGTAGGAGTTTATTAATTAATTTATTTATTTTTGCTGTGTTGGGTCTTCGTTTCTGTGTGAGGGCTTTCTCTAGTTGCAGCAAGCGGGGGCCACACTTCATCACGGTGTGCGGGCCTCTCACTATCGCGGCCTCTCTTGTTGCGGAGCACAGGCTGCAGACGCGCAGGCTCAGTAGTTGTGGCTCACGGGGCTAGTTGCTCCACGGCATGTGGGATCCTCCCAGACCAGGGCTCGAACCCGTGTCCCCTGCATTAGCAGGCAGATTCTCAACCACTGCGCCACCAGGGAAGCCCTGGCAATGACTTTTTCAGATGCAATATCAAAGGCATGATTCATGAAAGTAACAATTGATAAAAGGAACTTCATTAAAATTTTAAAAACTTCTCCTCTGGTGTATGGCTCTTAGCATAACTGATGCCATCTTGGGCCTTATGGTTTCTCCTATCATTCTACTGACCCCACCCAGGATTGTACTGTGCAGTAAATCACTTCTCTGTTGTCAAAGGCTTTGTAGTTAACAGGTATTTTTTTTTTTAAGAATCATTAGGATCAGGTGGTCTCCATGTTCTGTTAGTTCCCAAACAATGATAAAAACCTTCACTGACTTATTCCTAATACCCATGAGACTTAGTTACCCATTCTTGAATGTTGACTTAGGAATGAACTTCCTGTTCCCAAGCACCTACTCCCATACCATAGGCTAATTATAAAATTGTCCCAGTGGCCCATCAGTGGTCAGAGTGCAGCTGTGAATGTTTCTGGATCATTGTCCAATTCTGACCCCACCCTGTGAGTAAGATCCATTGATTATATGGATCTGCCTGCCTCATTTTTTGGTCTCAAGATGGTCTCAGTTCAGTGGGCACTTTTTGTTCCCTCCACTCTCCAACATCTAGGAAAGACAATGTCAGAAGTATGAGAAGACAACACAGGCTTGGAATAAATATTTGCAAAAGACACATCAGGTAAAGGACTGTAATCCAAAATATACAAGGAACACTCAAAACTCAACAGTAAGAAAACAAACAACCTAATTAAAAAATAGGCCAAAGATCTCAACAGACACATCACCAAAGAAGATACACAAATGGTTAATAAGCATATGAAAAGATATTCCACATCATATGTTATCAGAGAAATGAAAGTTAAAACAATGAGATTACCACTACACACCTATGAAAAGACAAAATCTGAAACACTAACAATACCAAATGCTGGCAAGGACGTGGAGCAACAGGAACTTTCATTCATTGCTGGTGGGAATGCAAAATGGCACAGTCGGGGCTTCCCTGGTGGCGCAGTGGTTGGGAGTCCGCCTGCCGATGCAGGGGACGCGGGTTCGTGCCCCGGTCCGGGAGGATCCCACATGCCGCGGAGCGGCTGGGCCCGTGAGCCATGGCTGCTGGGCCCGCGCGTCCGGAGCCTGTGCTCCGCAACGGGAGAGGCCACAGCGGTGGGACGCCCGCGTACCGCAAAAAAAAAAAAAAAAAAATGGCACAGTCATCTTGGAGGACAGTCCGTTACTTTCTTACAAAACAGAACATACTCTTACCATATGATCCATCCATCAATAACTCTCCTGGGTATTTACCCAAAGGAGTGGAAACAATGTCCACACAAAAACCTGCAGACAGATTTCTATAGCAGCTTTATTCATAATTGCCAAACTTGGGACTAAATTATTCTTCAGTAGGTGAATGGATAAGTAAACTGTTGTACATCTAGACAATGAAATATTATTCTTCACTAAAAAGAAATGATCTACCAAGCCATGAAGAGACATGGAGGAAACTTAAATATGTATTAATAAATGAAAGAAGCCTGATTCCAATTATTAGACATTGTGGAAATGTCAAAATTATGGAGACAGTAAAAAGATCAGTGGTTGATAGGAATTGTGATGTGGGATTGGGGGGCGCTATGAATAGGAGTAGCACAGAGGATTCTTAGAGCAGTGAAAATACTCTGTATGATACCATAATGATGGATACATGTCATTATATTTGTCCAAACACATAGAATATACAACACCAAAATGAGCCCTAGTGTAAACTATGGACTTTGAGTGATTATGATGCGCCAATCAATCGTAACAAATATACCACTCTGTTGGAGGATGTTGAAAATAGGAGAAGTTATACATGTGTGGAGACGAGGGTATATGAGAAATCTTTGTGCCTTCCCTTCAATTTTGCTGTGAGTCTAAAACTACTCTAAAAATTACAATATTTAAAAATTAATTTAAATTAATTTAAAAAATTAATGGACCAAACTAAAATGCTTGGGGATGGTCATTTGGAAAACAAAACTATAAAGAAATGCAAATAAATTATTATTACCAGAAAAAGAATGTGAAAAAAAGAATTTATTATTACAAAGTTAAGTAAATTAATCATTTTAGAGGAAAGAAGAGAGTTGAGATTGGGGTCAAGTTCGGGGCAAAACTTCTGCTGTGGTTGGCAAAGATCAATTTCTTGGAATGACTGGTGATACAGAGCATTTGCCTTATAATAGCTCATTAATATACAGTAAGTCCCTGACATATGAATGAGTTCCATTCCGAGAGCACATTTGTAAGTCCAATTCGTTTGTAAGTCCAACAAAGTTAGCCTAGGTACCCAACTAACACAATCGGCTATATAGTACTGTACTGTAATAGGCTTATAATACTTTTTACACAAATAATACATAAAAAGACCAAAAAAAAATCCCACAAAAAATAAAGAAAACATTTTTATTCTTACAGTCCAGTACCTTGAAAAGTACAGTGGTACAGTACAAAGTTGGCATTCAGGGGCTGGTATCGAGTGAACAGGCAAGAAGAGTTACTGACTGGAGGAGGGAGAGAAGGTAGGAAATGGTAGAGCTTAAGGATCTTCATCAGCAATAGGAGACAGAGGGCAAGCTGCACAACCACTTGTAGAGGATGCACACACGTGACAATGTAGACAATGTACATCAGACACGTGAACTAACTTACATGATTGGATATACAAATGCACATTTGCATTTTTGAAAGTTCACAACTTGAAGGTTTGTATGTAGGGGACTTACTGTATACTTTTAAACATGAAGTACAGCAGAAAATGAATGATTTTCTTAAAGTGGATGGTGGGTAGAATTTGAGGGAATAAACAAAGAAAAGACATTTAGAGGTTACAAGGAACTTAGATAAATTTGGTGACAAAAAATTATTTGCAAATTAACGACTCATTCAAATGATGAGAGGTCATAAAATCATGGATAAATTCAAAGTTTGAATCAAAATTCTAGATCAAAGACATGCAGGTGATCTATTTTAGTTTACAATGCATTTGATGGTAAAATATATTTTTGTCAATATCTATGGCAGAAAAAATGTTTTAAAAATTATAATGGTTAGGAGTTATATTAATTAAAAATATTCACATACATGTAGTACATTTAATAATAAAATTCCTGACATATGATTAAGGTCCTCCTTCTTAAGGTTTTAAGATTTGTATTAAGAATGTACATTGCAAACATATTCTAAATTATGTAAAGTAATTGTATAGCTTCCTTCAATGAATATCTTAGATGGTATTTTATTCCTGCTTTTTAGTGTTACTGGAAAAAAATTAAAATATATTGAATGTATAGTTTGATATGATCTCAGCTAAAAATCATTCTAAATAAATACAAAGATTTTATGAAATATTTTTGTATAACTGTTGCTAATGTTAGCCTAGCAAAGTAGCATTACCACTGCAGAGAGCTAATCAATTTATAGTAATCACTTTGATCCATGTTATTTAATTTGTATGCTAAGCAGAAGAACTGAATGAATTATTATTAACAAATCGTCCCTTATTATTAACGTTTTCCTGGCTTTCAGATGGTCATCTATAACATCTAATCTATTGTTCTTAAATAGGCAAATGTTAGCTTTAAAGATGTATTATAAAAATCCAATTAAAAGTATACCATATATCTCTAGCATTTTATGAAATGATCACATCACAATACTATTATATTATTGATAACTCAAGTCCTTTTTAATATTTACTGTGGAAAGTTTTTATGAACTCTAAGATAAATAACATATGTTAGTATAAGAACACAGTTAAGTGGGATGTGTAATTTCTAGTATTGATTTTATGAAATAAATTATTAGTCTACAATAACATGTTATGTTAGGTGAAATGTTTAGGGTAGTTTTAGCTCCCTTTTATAGTAACTTATGCAAATAGGGAGACTTTGGTTACAAATAACTATATCGATGAAAAAAGGATCAGGGAACAAACATTTATGAAGCAGCTTTTTTGTGTGTGACTTTCAAAGTACACTAAGTAGTCCCTCAGTTCCGGGAATCCCAGCAGACACTAAAATCTGAAAATGCTCAAGTCCCTTATGTAAAATGGCATAATATTTGCAAATAACTCAGGCACATCTCCCATGTACTTTAAATCATCTCTAGATTACTTATAATACCCTAATACAATGTAAATTATATCTAAATAGTTGTAAATACAATATAAATGCTACATAAATAGTTGCCAGCATGAAGCAAATTCAGGTTTTGCTTTTTGAAATTTTCTGGAATTTTTAAAAAATATTTTCCATTCTTGGTTGATTGATTCCGAGGATACAGAACGCTTGAATACAGAGGGTCATATGTAACTTGAAATGTCAGGCATTGTAATGTACAGTGTCAATTATAATTATCTCAAGTCATGTGAAGCATGGTTTTAAATGTATGTAGTAGTTATACATAAAATCAATATATCAAATTATTAAGAGACCATTATTGGGCAGATCTGGGGGTCTTTCCCATTCTTTTTCATTACTTTCTCTATCAGTTTACACTTATTTTGAAAATAAGGAGGTAAAGGAACAACAACAAAACTCCAAGTCAGGGTCTTCACCAGCACATTTCGCCAGATTGGGAAATTTACATGTAATTTGCATTATACTTTAGCCAGGAGTATGCATTGGAAGCTGAGGAGTTTGTCTCAATATGGGAAGTTAAGATTTACCAAATAGAGATTTACTTATAATTACTAGTATAACTGTTCTATGTCACTGAGATAGTTTTAAATCTCAAAGTCTTCCAGATGGCATGTTTCCATAAAGATCCAGACCAAAACAGTGATTTTTGGTATGTTAGGATGGAGTAATTTTGCACCTTGTCCCTGTCACCAGGATTTCTTTGGACCCTGTATAAAGGAAATGTTATTTCTAACACATATAATAATTAAAGGTGTCTGTATACAGAGATGACCATAATTTTTGTAGGATAGTGTTATAGATATTAGTTGATTAACTGAATTTTAAATGAATTGTTGCCTGAGTTTACACACTGGGATTTTTGAAATGAATCACCAAAAACATACAGGTTTACTCCTATGTACACATTTCTTCCCTCAATTTGCTACTTTTGTTTTCTTAAATATTGAAAATAGAGTAGCAATTTGATTAAAGCCATCGTTATTCAATCACCCATTTGCACGATTATGCTAAATTTTGAGAGGCTTTGATGACTCATAAAACACAGTCAAATCAGCTAAACTTTCCCTGAACATGGGCTTTCTTAAGCATACACTGTCAGCAGTGCCTAGATTGTCCGTACATCTTAAAGCCCTCTTTCCCCCAGTGGTCACAAAATGTGCTTTTCTCCCATAAACCATTCATAAACTGCTTGAGGCTTGCAATAAGTACAGATAATAAAACATTATACCGAAACCTCACCTGAAGTTTAAATAAGTATTAATTCTAACTTTTGCTAGATTTATCAAGGAAAATAAAAACTTAACCTGAAGCCATCATAAGAACTGAGGTCAATGTAAAATCATTGCATTGTGTTTATGAAAAAAATAGAGAATCTCACATATAATCATTTTCATACATCCAACCATCCAGCTGATATTGTCATCCAGAAATTTCTTAAGCATATCAAATTGATTAATTCCAAGATTCTATCCTTCATTCTGCTCCTAAACTCATTCCCCACCCTTTTTTTTTTATCTCACAAACTGGCAAATACATTATTCCAGAATATTCCAAAAGATTCATCTTTAATTTATTTTTTCTCACACCCTATGCCCAATCCATCAACTAATCTATTAGCTCTACCTTCAGACTGTATTTAGAACTCCATCATCTCACTATGTCCATTGTTACCCTCATCCAATTTACTATTCACTCATTAGGCAATATTTACTGAGTGATTACCACATCTCTGTCACTATTCTGTTGTGGATACAACAGTAGGAAAAACAAAAAACAAACACTTGCCTTCCTGGGTCTTATACTCATGAAAAACTCTTGGCCTAGATTATTGACATAGCCACCAAACGGATGACATGAGATTCTCCCTCCTGTCTGCAGATTTTCTAAACTTCAGCCTTTAAAAATGATAAACCAGAATTTGGCTCTTGTCACAAATCCTTAGATGGTTTCACATTTCACTCAGAATAAAAGGCAAAGTCCTTAATAAGCCCAACAAAAGGCCCTGTGAGCTCTGACCCCCAGCCACATGCCACTTGGATCAGGTCTCCTCAGACCCATTCACCTACCCTGCTTATAAATACCAGTGTCCTTGTTGTTCTTGATTGGGTAAAGGACATTCCCACCTCTTGGCCTTTGCACCTTCTCTTTCTCCTTTCCAAAAGGTCTCTTTCCACATATTTTCATACCTCCTAATTCCTAGTCATGCTTTTTCTTTTAATTGAAGCATAGTTGATTTACAAGGTTATGTTAGCTTCAGGTGGATAGCAAAGTCATTCAGTCATACATGTATATATATTTTTTCAGATTCTTTTCCATTATAGATTATTACAAGATATTGAATATAGTTCCCTCTGCTATACAGTATATCCTTGTTGTTTATTTTATATACAGTGGTGTGTATTCATGAATCTTATTACCACCTAAGATGTAAATATTTACTTCTTTTTTTCTAGTCCTCCAACTGGATTGTAAGGATCATAAGAAAAATGGCATTTAATTTATCACTGCTATTTAATAGTGCACAAGTAAGAGCTTAAAATACATTTTGAATATGTTTATAAATGAATTAATGTATGCAATATTAAGTTAGCATTCAAAAAAGTATAGAACCAAAACAAAACTCCTTAGGAATTATATGTGTAAACTTTCTAAAGCATATAACTATTGGCATATTTGTATATCTAATATATATTTATTTATGTATTATTTATAATATAAATGAGTTTTCTACTTTCCCCAAAAAGGAACTTGATATTTCTCTATAATAAATTTACAAATAGACTCAATCATTTAAGGCATTATGCTTGAACCACTTACATAATTTTAAACAATTAGATACAGATTGCTAGAAATTACAGCTTGGACAGATGATGAAAGGTTTCCTTGAATTTTTATCTTCTGATGTTTGAGATATAAATATGAATCCCTCCTGTCTAATTTGCTGCAGCCAAGATGTAAATTATATTTAGTATAGTTTTACAGAGTACTGCAGAGTAAATGCTTATCAACTTTTGTATCAATCAAATACAAATCTCAGTAGGAAGAATCATTGCTTGATGAATTTCATGAGGCCATTGAGTTGACAATAAGTCCAAGAAATTAGGGTTTGATTTTTGTGAATGTTGACTTCTTTGCCATGCATGAAAATGAATGAAGATATAGATAATGTCTGCTTTCACACATGGGAACAACCTATCTTGGTCAAGACAGAAGTTAAAAAATGAATGTTTCATTGAGTTGTATGGCTGCAATGAAAGGCAGCCATAAACCACAAAGCTGATTTTAGAGACTTCAGGGTGCTTTTTCAGCCACAAACCATTCCTGCAGAGTCTATGCTGTTTGTCACCCTTTCCAAAATGATACTGAGGCATTGGATCAAGCATGGGAGATATATGGGCATTCAGAAAGAGATGAATGCATGGATTTAGAAGCCAAAGTACAAGGATATATGTGACATTATTACATATAGATTCAGTACTTTGACAAGAAAAGGATGAGCTATCAAAGACTAAGACCATGTTCATTAGAAATATAAATTCTGCCATGACCGGCTTGATGTCAAAATGCATTAAATACTCCTTGCAATCTAGAGTATTTATCCAACTAGGAGTATAACATTTGCTTAGATCTTAAGCCTTATGATTAATACGTGATAATCATGGGTAATAAATTTTTCACAAATTATTTTTCACTTGACAGCCAGGATGATTTATTAGGTTTGTGAATTCATTTAAAATTCAATACCTTTGGGTGCTGCATCACTGAAGTTAATGACCCAGATTCTCCCACTGAGTAAGTTGTTTCAGCCTCCTAGGGTCCTATTAAATTAAGTTATTCAGTACATTAAATGTTTCCCTAATGTATTAAAGAGTTAATACACCCTACACTGGGGAAGTACCATATGAATTTTAAAAAATTAACAACATGTCATTTTTAAATTTAAATAATACCTTATTCGCATATAGTTTCATTTCTTTAGGTTTATAGGGTTCTTTAATAAAAAGAAGTATTTTCAGGCAAGTGAAACGGATGACTTGTTTTTGTTCCATCATTCACAGGAAAACCTTTTAAGAAATATCATCCCCTTTGTCTAGTTCCATCTTTGCTACTATCAGGATAAATTTGCCCCTAGTAGTTGTAGAAGCAAAACTAAGGGCAAGTTCCATTTGTTTCCTGGGAATGCAGGGCTAGTAATGAGTGATTAGCCAAATCCCCACAGTTACTATTTGTAAACACTTTGTCATTTGGTAGAAGTTGGCGGGTAGTAGTAAATAATCTTTCTGTGGCTAATGTTCACATAATTTTGCCTTAACAGAAAACAGAGACAATAGGAACTAATATCACTTTGCCTTAAATATTATACTGTTTAACATTGCTACACATACAAAGAAAGAAATGACACACCCAGTACAGCTAATATATTTTTCAGGTGAGAAATATTTACTCACACAATAAAGGACCTTGCGAAATAAGGAGTGAAGAAGTAAGCGAGAAAGCCTTCCTACTTATAACATATCCATATGAACACAAGCACACACACAAATACATCCTTAAATAGAGTTATAAGCATATAGTGCAGATCTTATGGCAATTAGGGAAGAAGAAACATAATATGAAAGTATTTTCTATAAGCAATAGGACTATTATACTACCTTGCAAAGGCATATGGTATGTATAGATTATTGAATATTAGTTGAATAAAGTTACTGAGATGTCCTCAATCATGAGTAATATATTCCCTTCAGGAAATACTTCTAACCCTCCATTTCAGCTGAATTTGTTTCTTTATATATATTAAATATATTTATATATTTTATAAATATTTTACTATTTTTTTTCTTCAAGGCTAATGTAATAGTATCATTTTCCTTTCCAAATTGCTCCCTTTCTCTTTAATGCAGACTAACTCCTTTTCACATTTTAGATCTCAGTTTAATTTTATTTTCTTAAGAGACCTTCTTAGACCCCCTAAATATTTAGGTCCTTTTCTATGTTCCCTTAATGCCAGTCAATCACAACACTCATCATACTTTATGGCAGTTGTGTTTAGTAATATATTTCTATCCCTTGATCCACATGAAAACACATATATTAACAATTACCTTTTTCTTATTAATATATAAAATCTGAATAATTTACATTTTCACAAGCCATGCCTTAGAATAGTAGACCTATGTAATTCAAAAAAATAGAATTAGTGAATTGTCTAATGTTTCAATGCTTAACTTAAAAAATAAAGGATTGATTTTATTTAGATTTTTTTTATTCCTCATCAGTATTAGAATTTGAGCTAGTGTAGTAGGACTTCGGCTAATGCTCAATAACCTAAAAAAAATATCATTTTATTATTTAAGTTCTTCAGTACATTTTTATGCACTTTAAATTCATAAATTGATTTTATTTTTATACTTTTCTTTAAAAAATGTGTTCATTGTAGAAAATATAGAAAAACAAATAAATAAAATAAAAAGGAATCATTTGTACTCAGAAATAATTGCTGTTCATATCCTGCTGTATATTTCTTCAACTGTTTCCTATTCATAAACTAACATGGAAACAGTAGACTTGTTTTGAGCTTAAAATTTTAAACCTTCATTACCCTGGAAGATGAGTCAGTATGCCAGCAGTGTTAGTATTCATTTTCCTGAGATGTTTTATACAACATGTCGTGAGAGCCAGTTAAGAGCAGTACAACACAGATTGGTTATTGTTATTTTTCTACCTGGACTAATGAGCTGAGAACGGTTGCAAGAAGCAGCCTTCACATGCATGTCAATAGAAGACACTAGAAAACTTTCTTCTGGGCCACCTTACAAGATGCAAAAGGTGAGTTTATACATTATGCAAGTGACAGAATAAGCCAATGAAACCTGAATATTTCTTTTAATGTAAATTTATTTTTATCTGCAAACTGAGGGGTAAGCATTCATGTATAGCCATCTGCATATAGGTTCACTCTATAGTTACTACTTTAAAACCTACTTTTTTATTTACCATTTTTCCTGCCAATATACTATCATATTGTTACATTTTTAATGCCTGCACAGAATTTCATTATCACTATGCCTTTTTAAGAACTTTTTTTTATAAAACAGTCTGTGCGAATTCACAAATTGCAAAGGTAGAGCAATTTAGGAACTTAAAGTGACTAAAACTGTGCCTAATTTCTCTTTAAGTATAATTCAACAGAGCTAGAGATTGGTGTTCTATTCAATATATTTTGCATTCTAAATTGAACCTGCTAGGATACTATTTAAATATCATCCTATTTAACCTTTTGAAATACAAGATTTGCCTTTTAATGGAAAGTTGGCATTACATCATAAAATGAAACCAAATGTACTTTGACATAATTACTGCCAGCAGTAGTAGGCTTTTATTTGTGCATTATGGGTTTCATATAATAAAGATAGAGATTCAGCCTAATTTATTTTACCCAGGAAAGATGGGGAAAAAAATTCAAGGAAAAACAGCCTTTACTTCAGGTTTAATAATGAAGCAATACACATAACTTATGATAAATATTTCATCCATTCCTTAGAATAAATGCTATACAAGTAAAGTTTACAAAAGTGATATCACAAACCTTCCTAGGAGTAAAGCAAGCTAATTATTTTTTTAAATGTATGAAAAATTAAATAGAGCAATATTCATATGATGCTGTAATTATTTATTTGAAGGTCAGGGTCTTAATAGACTGAAGGTAAGTGTCTAGGTTTAATCTTTGTATATGATGAATAGAGACAGTGTCTGACAGTCAGGAGTGCTCAATAAACATATGTGGAAAGGGGGAGGGAAAGAAAAAAGAAGAGAAAAAGGATGAGAGAGAGGAGAGAAGGAAGATAAAGGCAAACCTGGGAGAAGTAACTGAAGGAGAAAGGAAGAAAAGATCTATAAAGTGCTGTAATTTGGGTGTAACCTCTCTTTATTTTTTAAACTGAATCAAATTATAAAGATTTCCAGATGACTATCTGAAGCAGTTCATAGTTCACACTTTTGAAGTGAAAAACTAAGGTTAATTATTTGTTTATTTTAGTAATGCTAAATTTGCTGATAACAGAAGGTAGTTAAAATTGTATGGCTTATCAATCATTGACAGATTAATTAAAGTAAAGATAATTGTACCTTTATCTTAGTTCTTATGGTATTGAAATTGTTAAGGAAGTTTCTATTACTAACCTGGGTTTACTTTAAGGTTACTTTTAAGTGGTTATGTGACAAAATGGAAAATAAAAACATGTCTAATGTATGGATTACTCTATTGTATTAAAAAATATAATTATAAGGACTTCTTTCTTGGTTGAAGCTTATCCTTATTCTTTCAAGTTATAACATTTTCTTGAATACGCCAGTTAGTAATAAGTAAGAACAACTGAACAGGACACTTTTTATCCAATGTTTTTCTTTACTCCAACTTTGAAATAGGAATATTAAATTGTATAAATTATTCTGAAAATATTAAAATTTTTATGCCAGACAAAGCTTTAGAAAGTGACACATCTTATGTTTGAATGCCCTCTATAACCAAACATATTCTCCCCTATTCTAAACCATGGCTGACTTCCTTAATAGCAGGAAATTCACTATGTCCAAAGTCAGCCATTGTAATTTTTAGATATATGTCATGATTTTAGATGCTTCTTTTCAATATAACCTAAATTTCTCCTTCTATCTTCCACAACTTGAAAGTTGTTCTTACTGGTAACCATGTCTCCTCCTGGAATATGGGACACAGTTTAGAACACAAGGGAGCTTGTTGCAAAATTTTCCATCTGAAGAGAAAAATGATTAGTTCCAACTCAGGTCCCAAAGCACAGATGCTGCAGACCTAGAAGAATCAAACACATGTTTGTGTTTGTTGGTTTGTTTTTAAGCTATCATGGTTGATATGAACAGACTGATTCAGGATCTGGAAAGAGACTGTAGAAGATAAAAAGAGATGCAGATTAATTGGTTAAAAATTTTAATTGTCTTACAGGGTCTACTACCCATCTAATTTGTCTTATCATACCATACATGTTCTTGTCTTGCTATGCCTAGGATGTTTTATTAAACAGCCAAAACTCTACTGATACATTTTTAACAGTTTTGAGTGAACTCAGCATTTTATAAACAATGTTTTTTAAATTTTGGACTTTCTGTTTCCAATATTCATTTTATACTTTTTCTTTGAAGAGAATCATTAGTTTTAGTAAAAAGAAACCTTTTTAAACAATTACTTTTTTTCTAGATCCACTGAGTGATCTAATAAATTCCTTTTGCTCTGTGATACAAGAAACTTCCTTAGCTTGTCTTTATTTGTGAAAGGGCTTGGCTTCCATTAACATGAAAAGCAACTCGAATATCACTGTGCACAATTGTTTGCAACATCAAAGAATCCTACTTTTGGCAACACTTGACAGTATCATTGGTAGTGTCTAGCTCTCACCTTGCACTGAAATTTATAGGGAATCAGAAAATAACAGGGAAATAAGAGAAAATCTTTACCAGGTCTCTCTCACTTAGGGTCCTGTTATTTTTGTTTAACTATGATTAAATAATTAAGGTTTGATCTAGCCCTGAGAAGTGAAATATACCTAAGTTTGGCTTACCCTTAATAAATAAAAATAAAAGGAATTATATTTTTCTATCAAGATGTTGGAGATTTGACACAAAAGTTTCATTCAAAATGCATAGTAATTTTAGAAAAATGTAAAAGTAGAAAATCACTATCACGTAATGAAAATAAAAAATAAGATGAAACCTTTTAATATACACACACACAGCTATGAATACGTGTAAGCCATGGCATTTGGGCTTCCATATCTCAAAGGCATCAGTAATGGTCAATAGGTTGCCTTTCACAAAATAACAGGGACTGCAATTCCTCCACATTAGTAATGTCTTAGAACGTGTCACTACTTAAAAATAGAGTCTGGTGTTGGGCTCCCTTGATTAAAAGGTTGAAGGCAGAGGCAGAAAACTGCCAAAATCTAAAACTTTGTTTAAGATCTGAGCCATACATACAGTACTCAGTGAGTGTACCTGAATAGCACCACTATGTCCTGAAAAGGAACTTCGAAATACATTGTCAGACCTAGTGTTCTACTAAGTTTTGGGGTTGTTAATATGGGTAATTTTAAACCAAATTGACAAAGAGCGATGGCCACAGAGTGAGAAAGAAGAAGACACTAAAACATACACTTGGACGCACACACAAACATAAACTGTTCTTATTCAAAATGAGCATGTACGTGTAAATTCTTCCAGGTGAAAATTTACAGTTGAAATAATAACCACAAAATCAACAAGGAGATGGTAAACTATACAGGTTAAAATTATTTTTATGAAATTATATAAAAAACAAACATTTAGTCTGCTCAAGAAAATGGAGACATAAATTATAAACAAAAAATTTATAAAATACATCCATATGAAATAATAAAATGCGAAATTTAAAAATCAACTAAATTGTTAAATTTTATCAATTTAATTTTAAAATTATTCAATACGTTAGGACATATTCTTAATTTCATAAATTCCAAAATTTGTATAGCACCACAAAAGACCCTGAACAGTCAAAGAAATCATGAGAAAGAACAAAGCAAGAGGCATCATACTTCCTGATTTCAAGCTATACTACAAATCTATGGTAGTTAAAAATATGCTACTGGCATAAAAACAGGCAGACAGACCAACGGAGTAGAATCAAGAGCTCAGAATTAACGCCCCACATATACAGTCCACTAATATTTGACAAGGAGCCAAATGGGAAAACGGTAACCTCTTCAACAATTGGTTCTAGGAAAACTGGATAAATACATGAATAAAAAATGAAATTGGACCCCATCTTACACCACTTACAAAAATTAACTTGCAATGGATCAAAGACTTAAACGTAAAACCTGACACCTAAAAATTCCTAAAAGAAAACTTAAGTAAATAGTTCTTTGACATTGGCCTCAGCAATGATTCTTTTAGATATGATGTCAAAAGTACAAACAACAAAAGCAAAAATCAATGTGTGACTATATCAAACTAAAAAGCTTCTACACAGCAAAGAAATAATCAACAAAATAAAAAGGCAACCTACAGAATGGGAGAAAATATCTGTAACCCATATACTGGGTAAGAAGTTACCATCCAAAATACATAAAGGATTCAAACAACTCAATAATGAAAGGAACAAACAATCCAATTTAAAAATAGGCAGAGAAACCAAATAGATATTTTTCCAAAGAAGACATCTAGATGGCCAACAGGCGCATGAAAAGATTCTCAATATCATTAATCATCAGGGAAATGCAAGTCACTATGGAAAACAGTATGGAGATTATTTAAAAAGTTAAAATAGAACTAACATATGACCCAGCAACTCCACTTCTTTTTATATATCCAAAGGAAATAAAAACAGGATTTCAAAGAGGTATATACAATCATATGTTAATTGTAGCATTATTCACAATAGCCAAGATACAGAAGCAACCTATGTGCCAGTCAACTAATGAATAGATAAAGAAAAATATTATTCAATCATGAGAATGGAGGAAATTCTGCCATTTGTGACAACATGGATGAAACTTGAGGACATTATGCTAAATGAGATAAGTCAGAAGGAGAAAGACAAATACTGTGTGATATCACTTACATGTGGAATCTAAAAAAATGCCAGGCTCCTAAAACCAGAGAGTAAAATGGAGATTACAAGGAGCTAAGGGGTGGGGGAATAGAAGAGATGTTTAACAGTACAAACTTGCAACTAGTAGATAGATCAGTCCTAGAGACCTAATGCACAGTATAGTGATTATAGACAACGATATTGTATTATAATGTCAAATTTGCTGAGAAATTAGATCTCCATTATTCTAACCACAAAAAAGAAATGGTAATTATGTGACATGAGAGAGGTGCTAGCTAATGCTACAATGGAAATCATGCAGCAGAGTATCAAAGCAACATGTACAGCTTAAACTTACACAATGTTGAATATAAAATATATTGTATATTTATTTATATATTATATGATTGAAAACTAGCTATAATTTTAATGATTTTATATTTGGGAAAAAATAATTCCTGATCAGTTAAAGGTGTACATATGAAAAATCAAGCTTTATAAACATTTTAAATATAGAATAGAATGCTGTATGAATCCAGGGTAGGAAAATATGCCTTTAAAAACACTCTAGAAAAAAATTAACAAGAAAATTTAATAAATTGTACAAATTTATCATTAAAATCTTTGGTCCACAAATTACCCAACAAAGTGATAAAAGTGATAGAGAGAAAATATTTGCCCTGTAATTATGATTATATTCCTACAGTTCTGTTTAGCAACTATTCGATTTTTCCAACAAGACATGTAATGGTAATTACTTTCCTTGCCTACTGCCTACTTAGAACTTGTGTGGCCATTGATTTGCTTTGATCAATGAACTCTGCAAAGTGACATGTGCCACAGTGTCATTTCTGGGTCAGAGTTTTAACAGCCATTTCTCGATTTGCTTCCTTTCTCTTTCTCTTGTCTCTGGGAAACAGAAGTATCCTAGATCACACAGTGGTTGCTCAGCAATGGATCCCAGAGGGAGGATGATGGAAAGCAAAGACCCAGCTGACTCACAGTGAATTTGTATCATGAGTAACATCTAAACATTTGTTTTTTTCTGGTTTTATTTTTTCATCATAACATAATTTAGTCATATGCTATATCAAAATTTAGCATAATTCAGTTACTTCTAATTAGAATCAAACTGTGTAATAACACACAAAACATTTTTTAAACCCCAACATATTAAAAGAAAAATTGAAACCAATCTGAATAGGCTATTCACAGAAGAGAAATCTCAAGTTGTTTAAAACTATATGAAACTACATGAAACCTATAAAGCTTTCCTGGTAGACATCACTTGGTTTTAATGCCCAGTGTCATAGAACTCATGCAACTCAACATGAAAAAACCAAACAACCTGAATAAAAAATTGACAGAGGACCTGAATAGACATTTTTCCAAAGAAGATATACAGATAGGCAACAGGCACATGAAAAGATGCTCAACGTCACTAATCATCAGAGAAATGCAAATCAAAACCACAATTGCCTCACACCTGTCAGAATGGCTATTATCAAAAAGAAAACAAATAACAAATGTTGGCTAGGATGTGGAGAAAAGGATACTCTTGTACACTGCTGGTGGGAATGTAAATTGGGGCAGCCACTGTGCAAACATATGGAAGTTCCTCAAAAAATTAAAAATACAACTACCACACAATCCAGTAATTCCACTCTTGGTTATTTACCCAAAGAAAATGAAAACACTTATTTGCAAAGATAATAGGCACCCCAATAATTATAGCAGCTGTATTTACAATAGCCAAAATATGAAAGGAACCTAAGAGTCCATTGATAAATGAATGGATAAAGAAGATCCGGTAAATATACAAAATAGAATATTACTCAGCCATTTAAAAAAGAAATCTTGCCATTTGCAACAACATGGATGGACCTAGAGAGTATTATGCTAAATGAAATAAGTCAGACAGAGAAAGGTAAATACTGAATGACTTCACCTCTATGTGGAATCGTAAAAACAAAACAAAAGAGCAAACATAACAAAACAGAAACAGAGCCATGGATACAGAGAACAAACTGGTGGTTTCCAGAGGAGGAGGAATGGGTTAGGGGGATGAGAGAAATAGGTGAGGGAGATTAAGAGGTACAAACTTCCAGTTACAAAATGCTTGAGCCGCAGCTATGTACAGTATGGGGAATATAGTCAATAATAATGTAATATCTTTGTATGGTGATGGATGGTAACTAGACTTAACATGGTGATCGTTTTGAAATGTATAGAAATACAAAATCACTATTTTGTACACCAGGAACTAACATAATGTTCTGGGTCAAGTATACCACAAAAACAACAAACTCATATAAAAGGAGGTCAGATTTGTGTTTAACCGAGGAGGGGGAGTGGGAGAGGGGCAATTGGATGAATGTAGTCAAAAGGTACAAACTTACAGTTATAAGGTATAAAAGTACTAGGGATGGAATGTACAACATGGTAAATATAATTAGCACTGCTGTATGTTATATATAAACATTGTTAAGATAGTAAATCCCAAGAGTTCTCATCACAAGGAAAAAATTTTTTCTTCTATTTTGTATCTATATGAGATGATGGATATTCATCAAACTTATTGTGATGATCATTTCATGATGTTTGTAAGTCAAATCTTTATGCTGTACACCTTAAATTTATACAGTGCTGCATGTCAATTATATCTCAATGAAACTGGAAGAAAAAGTATGTATTTTTTTATAGATAACAGTGTGTGATAGAGACTATACCATCTAACTTCATAATTTTCCTTATTAATTTTGGGAGATTTAATCTGCCTTGGACTGAGAAAGTGTGTTTCCAGTTCTCCTTTCACATTCGGTAGTCTCGATGGAAGTTGTTCTTACACTCTCAGGTGCATACATATACTAACTATTATAATGGAAAGGGTTTAACTGTAGACTTTAGCATTGCAAAATTCCTTCTGTAACTATTTGTTGACTTTTGATCTCAAATTTATCTTATCATATATTAAGAGGTAGAGGCTTGGCCCTATCATCTCTTCTAGACCAATGGCTCTAGAGCTTCCTCTAGCACTTTTTTTCTCTTTCCATATCTTAATATGAAATTTTCTTTCTGCATTGTCCCTACTGTCCTCAGCAGTGATGGTCTTTTCCTGGATGGGTTCTTAGGTTGGTTAGTTTTGAATGATTTACAGTAATCAAACCATCCTAATGCCATTACATTTTTACCAAAGTCTCCTTGCAATTATGTGGGAATTGAAGCCCGGAAAAGTTCTTTCCAATCTTAGTTGTTCTTAGATTTTTCTGCCAAGATTTCCAGTGAGTTCATTTGATGATATTGGGGTATTCTGATTCTCACTGTAGAATGTCTAAATCAAATACAGGTGTTGGCAAAAGCACATGATGTGTCAGTAAAAGACAACTTTATCTCAGATATTGCACTCAAAGAAACTGGTGAACAGTAAACAATGATTCTAATATTTTGCAATGCACTATAACATTATAACTATAACAGCATGTTAAATGTATAGGTGTACTAGGGATGTAATTTGTGTGTTTGCAGTGGTATGTATAGCTTAAATTTTTTTCCTTTTTGAAATAATAAGAAGTAGGATATTGGCTTGCATTTTTTCCTGATATTTATCAATGCTTTACTATGATAAAGCAGGGAATTTAAATGCACCAGTGATCAATAAAATATACATTTAAAAAAATTGTAAAAGAACATCAGATTAGCAAAGACTAAAGTGTAACGTCACCAATTGTTGGTGGGAATGTGGATGCATGGTGACACTCATACATTGTTTGAGGAATTTGTACAAATATATATGTGTTCAAATATTTTGGAGAATAACTTGATAATATCTAGCCAATTGTAAGACACATGTAACTGGTCATAAAAAAAGAATCCCACTACTAAGTTAATAACATATAGAATCTTGAATATATACTAAAGAGAAAGATGTTTCAAGAGTTTTATTGGACAATTATTCTACAGTGTATAATTCAAAGGAAATTATGCTTCTCTACACTCCATTTTTTTTAAAAAAATGTATTTATTTATTTTGGGCCATGCTGCATGGCCTGCAGGATCTCAGTTCCCTAACCAGGGATTGAACCCTGGACATGGCAGTGAAAGCCCAGATTCCTAACCACTAGGCCACCAGGGAACTCCCTCTCTATACTTTAATACAAAGACAAATTATATCATGCTCTAATACAATAAAATGGTTGAAATGAATGATACAGCAATAAAAGCATCAACCAAAATAAATCTAAAACAGAGACAATGTTGAGAGAGAAAAAAGATCAACATGTAAAAAATATATACAACATGATTCCATGTAATATCAATATCAACCTATTTCTGTACAATCTATAACTACAAAATTTAGTGGCTTGAAAGAACAAAATGTTTGTATCATTTCTCACAGTTTCTGTGGGTCAGGAACATGGGAGTGACGTTTCTGTGCTGTTCTGGCTCAGGGTCTGAATGAGATTGTAGACAGATACTGGTTCAGGCTACCATCATCTATTGGCTTTTAGTGATAGATCACCCTCTTCCAAGGTGGCTTGCTCACATAGCTAGCAAGGTGCCATTTTTTGTTGGTAGGAGGCCTCAGTTGCTCCTTACATGGGCTTCTCCAAATGGCAATCTGTGTGTCCTCAGGACATGGTGAAATGTCCACTTGAAAAAGATATATACAAGAGGCCAAGACAGAGCTGTAGTGGCTTTATAATCTCACCTCAGGTGTCACAACTGTCCCCTCCCCCAGAGTCTACTGCTTACGCAGACTAGTCATTACTTACACATTACTATTCAGTAATGGAAGAAACTACTCAAGGGCAGGTTTACTAGTAGACAAAGATAACTAGAGTCCATCTTTGAGGCTGGCTATCAAATACTGTTATATAAAATGTCATGAAAATTAAAAACAATACCATATATTTGTTATATATAAACACATATGTAGTCAAGTGAAATAGAAAATTCTGCAGACGATGAACAACTTCTTTGGATAGTGGTTACATCTGATGGGAACAGATGAAGTTGGGATTAGAGATTGGTCTATGGGGCCTTCAACAGTGTCCACTTAATTATGAAAGAGCATGAGGATTTGATAGATCTGGGTGTTAAATATATAGATGCTTATCATCCTTTCTCCTGTAAGTTTCCATAGAGGAAAATTACTTCATAATTAATAAATAAATACAGATGAGCAGCTTTTATAATTGCATGAGAGATAAATAAATCACTGCTCTCAGATGTTGTCCCCTTGACAGATGTCATCAAACCAGCAAACACTGGCTGTCCAGCAAGAGAATAGCTCTTGGACACCTAAGACATTGTCTTGTCCTCAAAATTTACTTTATTAAGACATCCCCTTTAAAGAAGGCCTCAGATGACAAAAATAATCTCTAAAGGGAAAAATCCCATGTGGTCCTGGATTTCCAGAAAAGTCTTGATAATGTGAAAGGGGATATTCCACCCACAGCTGTGTACATCTTGCAGGGTCATCTCATCAGTCAATTTGACAACATGAGGCATTCTCTACCTTAAGATCTATCTCGAAATCTCAAGTCAGTATTAGCAGCTGACATTTCTATAGTAACTACTATGTGCCAGGCATTAGGCTAAGTCCTTTGCATGTATTATTTCATCCTAAAAACAACATTATGGCATGCCCTGCATATTCCAAAAGGTGCATTTTCTTAAGGCACAGGGCAGTTAAGTATCTTGTTATGCAAATTAGTGGCGGATCAAAAATTTTACCTAGGAAATCTGGCTATTATGTTATCACCTTTCTACTGATTCTCGTTACTCTGGTTCTCTGATTACCACCTTAGAATCACCTTTAAAAAACTCTTCATAGATCTGTGGACCCAGATCTCCACTTTAAATATGGCAATAGTAAGTCATAATCTTTCTAATGAGAGCTTGAAGAGCTATGACTTTTCCCCTCATGTCTAACACTGGGAAGATGGTAAATCCAGACCAACTTCAAATTTCTGGAGCTCTGAGTTTGTCAAGACATGGAAAGCATGGGAAGGTCACCACCAGCCTCTGTTAGGACCCATGTTAAAGGCCAAGTGGCATAGCAGGGTGGGTATGACCCACCCTGTAATGCCCTTGATTTGGAAACCCACTATGGTGATTGAGCTTCCTGATATTTCACATAGGATCATTTAGGCACTGTCTGAGACAGCCCAGGATGTTGTATGTACACCACGACCTGGGTATCCTAAGCAATAGAAATTTATTTCTCATAGTTCAGGAGACTGTGAAGTCCGAGGTCAGAGTGCCAGCACGATAAGATTCTGATGAGAACCCTCTTTCTGGCTTACAAATATCTGCCTTCTTTCCATGTATTCATGTGGCAGAAAAAGATAGAGAAAAAACTCTCTTGTGTCTCTTCTGATAAGGACACTAATTCTTTCAAGAGGGCCCCACCCTCATGAGCTCATCTAAATGGAATTAATTCCCAAAGGTCCCATCTCCAAAACCTATCATACTGAGCACTGGGGCTTCAACACATTAGTCTTGGGGGTCATAATTCAGTTGACAGCAGTCACTAAGCCTCATGCATCATCTGGTGCTCATGGTTGGCCACTCAACCTCAGCCAGGGAGGGTTGTTCATCTCCATCAACTTTTTATCCAGGAAGGTCTGATCATTGATTGCCATGGAGTTGCTTTCACAGGGCTCTCAGAAGCCACCTCTCAGGGATTGCAACCACAAATTCAAGGTGATAACATAGGTCAGTTTCTAACACAGTGGAGACACATACTAGGCCTTAAAGTAATCATCTTCCACTACTCTCCTAGTCCACACTCAGAAGGCAGTTTTCTTTTTGGTGACTTAATACCTGTAATTCAGGTATTTGCTCTAACTTGTATTCCTTTGAGGCTAAGATGTGTAGCCACATGGACTAAATTTTACCCTCAAGAGTGTCAGATGTTCTGGTACCTAACGTGTTCAATTCTTCATTTTAAACAAATCTTAATAGTTTGTGAAATATCATTCTGATCTGAGGGTAAGCAATAGAAATTCATTTTTGAACAGTATTAAATAAGAAGACAATACTACCTTTTATTCTACTTCTGTTCATAAGGTTTGACTTTATTACTGAGTTTGAAGCCCCTGGGCTTTATCCTATTGCTAGATCTTGGCCTTTGCTCTATAAATTGGCATATAATTTGGTAGTAGAAAGCCTCTGTCTATCTTGTTTTGTCTTTTAGTAGTTTAGGAGATCTAAAGTGCACAGGACAAAGACTGTAGCTGCTAATTCCTTTCTCTGTTACAAAAAGTCATGCAGACTTTCTCCCCACATGCTTCTCATCTTGTTTGACCTGCCTTCTCAGGCTGTCCAAATAATAAGAATCACAGAGCCTCAGATCCAGAGTGCCAGTAGTTTAATATGGATTTTATCTCAAATATGTCCTCTCTTAGCCTAGACTTTGTCATATATTTTGTAGAATGTAAAAGTTTTCCTCTGTGGGTTTCCAGGAGTCACAGAAATTATTGTTACAATTAAGCCATTATAACAAGATAATAGCGTTCCTGTTGAGTATATACCAACCACGACGTGAAAATCTCTTACTGCAATATTTTGGGCAATCTAAATAAATCATTAGAAAAGATCTACTTCTAGCTAGCTTGCCTATGTACAGTTGGTGTGTTTTGAAAGGAGAGGTTTATTGTATTTTAATTTTGCAGGCAGCAAACGATGGTAATAAATAATGTTTCTCAGGACTGACTATAGGCCATTTGGCATGTATTGCCTTATTTAATCCTATGCGATAGGTACAATTATTTTCCATATTCTACAGCTATGGAAACTAATTCTTATAGTTTAAGGAACTTGCTGAAATTAGATGGTTAGTAAGAGGTGGAACTGGGATTTAAATACTGATATTCTGACTGCAGAGACCAAACTCTTAATCACTGGCCTCTATTATCTATCTATCAGTAGACCCATGTGGGGTAAAATGTTAAACACACAAATTCTTGGTTATGCTCCTTGAATATTGAAGAATTTGATAATCTATAGTTTTAAAAGCTTATCATGTAATTCTGCTGACCACAAGGCATTAAACCTCTGATTTATGAGATTTAAGTATTTCTGTTGCAGTTCCCTGATAGGCATGTGTTTTCAGTTTAATGAAAGCTCAGTCTCATTAAAACTTACCATTTTTCACCATTCTCAATCATATTTTAATATTATAAATCTATTTCAGATATTACATGAAAACAAGCCCTGTTCCCAAGTAATGACAGGGACTCTTCTTTTAACAGCTGGTAAATATTTGTATTAGTGACACATTCATCATCAAAAGGTCACAGATCCGGGCTTCCCTGGTGGTGCAGTGGTTGAGAGTCCGCCTGCCGATGCAGGGGACACGGGTTTGTGTCCCGGTCCGGGAAGATCCCACATGCCGCGGAGCGGCTAGGCCCGTGAGCCATGGCGGCTGAGCCTGCACGTCCGGAGCCTGTGCTCCGCAACAGGAGAGGCCACAACAGTGAGAGGCCCGCGTACCACAAAAAAAAAAAAAAAAAGTTCACAGATCCAGAGGGTGAGAAGGGGGAGTTAATCTGGAGAGCTTTAGCAGAAACACTGCTGTCTAGTTAATGGATGCAAAACTGTCACTGTTAGAACAGTCAAAGTGCTGTTATTCTGTGACTCCTGTGGTGATTGCAAATGCTAGAATGGACATTTTCTCACACATTAAACACTTTCTCAAAAAAAAAAAAATCAACTTTGGTCTTGAGAATCTAGTAGAAATACACGAGCTAAAGAGATTTAAAATGTAAGCTTGAGAAGGTTGGCATGTTTATTAGGCAACATAAAATGCAGTGGTGGCACAGCTATCTTCAGGAGTAAGGTGGCAATTACCACATTATGTCCTGAACCTAACACATGGTTAAGTAGAAGAGAGTGGCAGTGATGCTGTGATTTCCTGGTTATAAATTTCTGCATTTATTATCTGATGACAAATTTATATTTTTCCCATTTCTGAATTTATGTTGCAGAAAAGCAGAAAAATAGCAACATTGCATTTCCTTCCTTCCTTTTATCTTTAATTTAAGCATGTTTGAGGGTAAAGCTGAGATTTGGGGATCAGATGTTTCAAAAATCAGGAAGCTCTAAGAAATAGCTTGAAGACAATGAGAAGATACCCCTACCTACAATGTTACAAAGACCTAAATTGTATATATTCCAGAGCTTGATACATGGTAGGAAGGGAAAATAGTTGAGAATAACTGAACTACAATCTCTTTATTTGGAAACAATAATTCTCATTTTCTTATAATTCCACTTCCATTACCCCATTTTCTTTTGTATTTTTTCCTACAAACCCACTTTTCTTCATTTTGAACATACCCCTTACATAAAACTTTCATGGATATGGGGAACTTCAGATTGTAATAAGGTGATCTTTTCATCAAAAGTCCTAGGTAATGTTTTAGCTACTGTGGTGGTAATGACAAATTTTCCTAAGCAGCCTGTAAGCTATTAGTCAATTGTTAATATCAAGGTGGTAAGCAAAATCTTTTAATAGATAGATGATTTAGACCTAGGACCTTTCAATATTACTTTTGCCTAAGTTTCAGATGCTCTGTACCCCTTCTTGACTAATAAGGGAGTTATTTTCTAATCCCTCCAATATCTGAAATTTTCTAAGAGTATCTTATTTTTATTGCTTTTATGCTTTATGAAAATTAAATATTATATCCTCCCTTATATATCTCTAACTCAACAAATATTTTTGAACCCTACTATATGCATCACTTTCTGTTACTCAGAGGAAATGTACAGATAAATGGACAGAACTTGCCTGTGCGTATTAAGGTAGACAGAATAATGGTCTCTCAAAGATGATGACACCCTAATCTCCAGAACCTGAGAATATGTTACCTCTTGACAAATGAAGCTTTGCAGATGTTATTAATGTTATGAACCTTGAGATGGGAAGATTATCATGGATTATCTAGGTGGGCCCAATTTAAACACTTGAGTTTTCAAAACCAGAGGATCTTTCAGGGCTGTGCCTAGAGAGAGCCAGGTAGCTAGTGGGAGAAATAAGAGAGACAAATATGCAAAGCCAATATAAGATGCATTATTGTGGGTGATGCTGACGGCAGTAGCTTCTCAGTTCTGCTAAGGACTCCTGAGAGGCTTACCTAAAGCCACTGCAAGTTGAAGGTTGACAAATTTATCCTTCAGTCCTTGCACCTCACTGAAGGCTTTTTCTGGGGTTGATAACTTCCCTGCTTTTATGCTCTGCTTAAATGAGGCTGAATGGGCTCCAGCTGTGAGAGGGAGCAGAAAGCAAAAAGAGATGAGAGGTATCCTTGTGAAGTGAGTCTCAAGTTACACAGAACTGTCTGCTGCAGGCCCAGTGTAATCACAGCAAATGAGGGAAAGTGCTCAGGCACCAGTGGTGTCTGCTACAAGAAGGCTATGGACTAATGGGCTCAGGATATTTATATATTCCTGGGAGGACAGACCTGGTAGAGAAGTCAAAAATGTAATTTTGGAAAGTTTTGTTTTTTGGGTGGGTAAAGAATATATATGTTGTGAAGGCAAATACATAATAAAATTAATAGACAATTCTCCCTGTTAAAAATAAAGGAGACAACCCTCCCTTTTCTTAGAGCATTTACTTTAGAAAATGTGTAATTATGTTATCTCTCCCTTTGAAATGTAAGTCAATTATTTTTAAAATTTATTTATTTTATTTTTGGCTGCATTGGGTCTTCGTTGCTGCACGAAGTCTTTCTCTAGTTGTGGGGAGCAGGGGTTACTCTTCGTTGCAGTGCACAGGCTTCTCATTGCGGTGGCTTCTCTTGTTGCGGAGCATGGCCTCTAGGCGTGCGGGCCTCAGTAGCTATGGCATGCAGGCTCAGTAGTTGTGGCTTGCGAGCTCTAGAGCAAAGGCTCAGTAGTTGTGGTCCACAGGCTTAGTGGTGCCACAGCGTGTGGGATCTTCCCGGACCAGGGATCAAACCCGTGTCCCCTGCATTGGCAGGTGGATTCTTAACCACTGCACCACCAAGGAAGTCCCTGAAATGTAAGTCAATTTTTTAAAGGATAAATAAGTCTCTTGACAGCTTAAAAATCCAGGAATGTGTTTCTCAAATTCTTGGAAGCCATTCCTTTGAAATATAAACATCAAGACATATGTTGCCTACGCCCCTCCAGCATCTGTGGGAGGGGAGGAGCCTAACTCCTGGGGTGCCTAGTTCCAAACTGTAAAACTATGAGAAGTTTATTTTTCCATTAGAGAAAGCCATTAGCTAACACAGATGGTCACCCCAATTAACAAGTTAATGTTAGGTGAATTTTATGTGACAAATATAGCTGTCAAGTCCTCTAGTCCTCTACTTGAGGATCAGCTGTAGTTTGTATCTTGAGAACATAGACGAGATAGATTTAATCTGCTTGGCCATCTAATAAAATGACATTTCTTTCTGAATTTACAATCTCTTTGGTGGATTGCTTGTGATACACATCACATTCTGGTTTAATGATTATTCACTAATAAAATTGTTTCTCTTCTACCTTTGTGGAGAGGTTTTCTAGGTTGGCAGGAAATTTTGTTTTCAATTATATTTCTGCAACCACATGCCATCTGTTATTAAATGCTTAATTGCAAAGTAATTATCCCCGAGGTACTCAGAATCAACATTTTTTTTTTTTCCTCTCATGGGTAGATAATCACAATGGTAAGGGGGTACTGGTTAGAGTTTAAACATGTATACAGAGGTCAATCCAGTTAGATCACTTCCACTTTGAGAGAAAAGTCAGGGTTGATGTTGCAAAGCAGCACTAGAAAACCTGTGACACCAAAGCCACTGCATTCTTTGGTGTCTTGAGCCTCCAGGAAATAAATGTGTCTCCAGATTAGTTGTTAATTGCTTATTTTTATATGTTTTGTGGTGCGGTTTCCCCTCCTTATTTGTCAATTGCAAGAAAGTGAAACCAAGCTCCTGGGCATAAGAGCCTATCTTTTCAGCCTCCATGACATTCCCTGAGTTCCTAAGGGCAGATTTAAACAGTTGCTAATCAGGGAATGGAGGGAATGCAGAGACAGGGAGGAACAGCCAAGAGACAATGGTGCAGCCTTGGGGCAGGGTCCTGGTTCAGCCTCAAGGGATTCACATAATGATATCTTTAAGCTCCTTATAGAACCAAAACCCCCAACAAATGGAAGATGTCAGCATTCTTCATTCCAGAGAAGACCACCTGAGGTCAGATTAAAGGAACCAGAGAAGCTCATCAAAAGATTACCTGAGACCAGATTAAAGGAATGCATGCCCTACACACACCCAAATTCTATCAGCAAATACACCAGCGAAACATTGCTATAAAACTCCTCACCAAACTCTCCTGGGTTGGGACACATAGTTTTTTGAAGGGCAGGAGGCTGCTGTGTCCTGCTTCTCCTGGCAAAGCAATAAAGCTATTCTTTTCTACTTCACCCAAAACTCTTTCTTCAAGATTCGATTCGGCACAGAAGAAGAGATTTTGGCATCAAAAGGAGGGGATAATGAATTGGAACTGAGTCCCCCATCGATGAAAAATTAATCAGTCCATCTAAGAAAGAAATGGAAACTTTTATTCAAGCCAAAATTGAAGATTGTAACATGGGAAGATCATCTCAGAAAGCTGAGAACTGTTCCACCTGTTGGAAGTCAAGGCACAATTATATAATTTTTTGAGACAGAGGGCTGTACATTAAATGATATATTATTGACCGTTTAAATAATCCAGATCTAAGTGCCATGTGACACCTTATCTAGAAGGAATGTTATCTGTAAGGAGTTGTTCTGTTGATGCTAGGAGAATGTTGCTCTTTATGGTTGAGCAGGTATTCCTGCCAATGGGAGAGGATTTGGTTAATGCATAAATGCAAGTATACAATGCAGAGTGAGGGCTAGAGGGAAGCCAAAGGGCAGAGAAGAATTTTTATGTTTAAATTTTTCTTGTCTTGAGGGGGGACCTTGAAGATGGCGGAAGAGTAAGACACGGAGATCACCTTCCTCCCCACAGATACACCAGAAATACATCTACACGTGGAACAACTCCTACAGAACACCTACTGAAGGCTGCCAGAAGACCTCAGACCTCCCAAAAGGCAAGAAACTCCCCACGTACCTGGGTAGGGCAAAAGAAAAAAAGAAAAAACAGAGACAAAAGAATAGGGACGGCACCTGCACCAGTGGGAGGGAGCTGTGAAGGAGGAAAAGTTTCCACACACTAGGAAGCCCCTTCGCGGGCGGAGACTGCGGGAGGCGGCGGGGGGAGTTTCGAAGCCGCGGAGGCGTGCACAGCAACACGGGTGTGGAAGGCAAAGCGGCGAGATTCCCGAACAGAGGATCGGTGCCAACCGGCACTCACCAGCCTGAGAGGCTTGTCTGCTCACCCGCCAGGGCGGGCGGGGCTGCGAGCTGAGGCTCAGGTTTCGGTTTCAGACTGAGCGCAGGGAGAGGACTGGGGTTGGCGGCGTGAACACAGCCTGAAGGGGGTTAGTGCACCACGGCTAGCCGGGAGGGAGTCCGGGGAAAAGTCTACACCTGCCGAAGAGGCAAGAGACTTTTTCTTCCCTCTTTGTTTCCTGGTGCGTGAGGAGAGGGGTTTAAGAGCGCTGCTTAAAGGAGCTCCAGAGACGGGCGCGAGCTGCGGCTAAAAGCGCGGACCCCAGAGACGGGCGCAAGCCACGGCTAAAAGCACAGACCTCAGGGACGGGTGGGAGACGCTAAGGCTGCCGC
The DNA here is from genome assembly GCF_963455315.2 of Globicephala melas. NCBI lineage: Eukaryota > Metazoa > Chordata > Mammalia > Artiodactyla > Delphinidae > Globicephala > Globicephala melas. Next base: position 17,749,623 of record NC_083316.1, on the reverse strand, counting down.
TGCCGCCACCAAGGGGCCTGTGTGCGAGCACAGGTCACTATCCACACCCCTCTTCCGCGGAGCCTGTGTAGCCCGCCACTGCCAGGTTCCCGGGCTCCAGGGACAACGTCCCCGGGAGAACGCATGGCGGGCCTCAGGCTGGTGCAATGTCATGCCAGCCCCTGCCGCCGCAGGCCCGCCCCGCACTCCGGGCCACTCCCTCCCCCCCGGCCTGAGTGCGCCAGAGCCCCCGAATCAGCGGCTCCTTTAACCCCGTCCTGTCTGAGCAAAAAACAGACGCCCTCCAGCGACCTACACGCAGAGGCAGGACCAAATCCAAAGCTGAGCCCCTGTGAGCTGTGAGAACAAAGAAGAGAAAGGGAAATCTCTCCCAGCAGCCTCAGAAGCAGCGGATTAAAGCTCCACAATCAACTTGATGTACCCTGCATCTGTGGAATACATGAATAGACAACGAGTCATCCCAAATTGAGGAGGTGGGCTTCGAGAGCAAGATCTATGATTTTTTCCCCTTTTCCTCTTGTTGTGAATGTGTATGTGTATGCTTCTGTGTGAAATCTTGTCTATGTAGTTTTGCTTCCACCATTTGTCCTAGGGTTCTATCCATCCATGGTTTTTTAAAAAATTTTTTCTCTTAATAATTAATTTTAATAACTTTATTATACTTTACCTTCTTTCTTTCTTTCTTTCTTTCTTTCTTTCTTTCTTTCTCTTTCTTTCTTTCTTTCTTTCTTTCCTTCCTTCCTTCCTTCCTTCCTTCCTTCCTTCCTTCCTTCCTTCCTTCCTTCCTTCCTTCCTTCCTTCCCTCCTTTAGACAACGAATCATCCCAAATTGAGGAGGTGGTCTCTGAGCAAGATTTATGATTTTTTCCCCTTTACCTCTTTTTGTGAGGGTGTATGTGTATGCTTCTGTGTAAGATTTTGTCTGTATAGCTTTGCTTCCAACATTTGTCCTAAGGTTCTATCCGTCCTTTTTTTTTTCTAAATAAGTATTTTTTAATTCAATAACTTTATTATACTTTATTTTATTTTACTGTATCTTCTTTCTTTCTGTCTTTTTTCCTTCTTTCCCTCCTTCCTTCCTCCCTCCCTCCCTCCCTCCCTCCTTTCTTTCCTTCTTGCCTTCTTTCCTTCTTTGTTTCTTTCTTCCTTCCTTCCTTCCTTCCCTCCTTTCTTTCTTTCTTTCTTCATACTTCTACTAATTCTCTCTACTTTTTCTCCCTTTTATTCTGAGCCGTGTGGATGAAAGCCTCTTGGTGCTCCAGCCAAGAGTCAGGGCTCTGCCTCTGAGGTAGGAGAGCCAACTTCAGGATACTGGTCAGCAAGAGACCTCCCAGCTCCACATAATATCAAATGGCGAAAATCTCCCAGAGACCTCCATCTTAACACCAGCACCCAGCTTCACTCAACGACCAGCAAGCTACAGTGCTGGACAACCTATGCCAAACACTAGCAAAACAAGAACACAAACCCACACATTAGCAGTGAGACTGCCTAAAATCATAATAAGGCCACAGACACTGCAAAACACACCACCAGACGTGAAACTGCCCACTAGAGACACAAGATCCATCCCCATCCACCACAACACAGGCACTAGTCCCCTCTACCAGGAAGCCTACACAACCCACTGAACCAACCTTAGCCACTGGAGACAGACATCAAAAACAGCGGGAACTATGAACCTGCAGCCTGCAAAAAGGAGACCCCAAACACAATAAGATAAGCAAAATGAGAAGACAGAAAAACACACAGCAGATAAAGGAGCAGGATAAAAATGCACCAGACCTAACAAATGAAGAGGAAATAGGCAGTCTACCTGAAAAAGAATTCAGAATAATGATAGTAAGGATGATCCGAAATCTTGGAAGTAGAATGGACAAAATGCAAGAAACAGTTAACAAGGACCTAGAAGAAATAAAGATGAAACAAGCAACGATGAACAACACAATAAATGAAATTAAAAGTACTCTAGATGGGATCAATAGCAGAATAACTGAGGCAGAAGAACGAATAAGTGACCTGGAAGATAAAATAGTGGAAATAACTACTGCAGAGCAGAATAAAGAAAAAAGGATGAAAAGAACTGAGGACAGTCTCAGAGACCTCTGGGACAACATTAAACACACCAATATTCGAATTATAGGGGTTCCAGAAGAAGAAGAAAAAGAAAGGGACTGAGAAAATATTTGAAGAGATTATAGTTGAAAACTTCCCTAATATGGGAAAGGAAATAGTTAATCAAGTCCAGGAAGCACAGAGAATCCCATACAGGATAAATCCAAGGAGAAATACACCAAGACACATATTAATCAAACTGTCAAAAATTAAATACAAAGAAAGCATATTAAAAGCAGCAAGGGAAAAACAACAAATAACATACAAGGGAATCCCCATAAGGTTAACAGCTGATCTCTCAGCAGAAACCCTACAAGCCAGAAGGGAGTGGCAGGACATACTGAAAGTGATGAAGGAGAAAAACCTGCAGCCAAGACTACTCTACCCAGCAAGGATCTCATTCAGATTTGATGGAGAAATTAAAACCTTTACAGACAAGCAAAAGCTGAGAGAGTTCAGCACCACCAAACCAGCTTTACAACAAATGCTAAAGGAAATTCTCTAGACAAGAAACACAAGAGAAGGAACAGACCTATAATAACGAACCCAAAACAATTTAGAAAATGGGAATAGGAACATACATATCGATAATTACCTTAAATGTAAATGAACTAAATACTCCCACCAAAAGACACAGATTGGCTGAATGGATACAAAAACAAGACCCTTACATATGCTGTCTACAAGAGACCCACTTCAGACCTAGAGACACATACAGACTGAAAGTAAGGGGATGGAAAAAGATATTCCATGCAAATGGAAACCAAAAGAAAGCTGGAGTAGCAATTCTCATATCAGACAAAATAGACTTTAAAATAAGGACTGTTAGAAGAGACAAAGAAGGACACTACATAATGATCAAGGTATCGATCCAAGAAGAAGATATAACAATTGTAAATATTTATGCACCCAACGTAGGAGCACCTCAATACATAAGGCAAATGCTAACAACCATAAAAGGGGAAATCAACAGTAACACGTTCATAGTAGGGGACTTTAACACCCCACTTTCACCCATGGACAGATCATCCAAAATGAAAATCAATAAGGAAACACAAACTTTAAATGATACATTAAACAAGATGGACTTAATTGATATTTATAGGACACTCCATCCAAACACAACAGAATACACATTTTTCTCAAGTGCTCATGGAACATTCTCCAGGATAGATCATATCTTGGGTCACAAATCAAGCCTTGGTAAATTTAAGAAAATTGAAATTGTATCAAGTATCTTTTCTGATCACGCCATGAGACTAGATATCAATTACAGGAAAAGATCTGAAAAAATACAAACACATGGACGCTAAACAATACACTACTTAATAATGAAGTGATCACTGAAGAAATCAAAGAGGAAATCAAAAAATACCTAGAAACAAATGACAATGGAGACACAACGACCCAAAACCTATGGGATGCAGCAAAAGCATTCTAAGGGGGAAGTTTATAGCAATAAAAGCCCACCTTAAGAAGCAGGAAACATTTCGAATAAACAACCTAACCTTGCACCTCAAGCAATTAGAGAAAGAAGAATTAAAAAAAACCCAAAGCTAGCAGAAGGAAAGAAATCATAAAAATCAGATCAGAAATAAATGAAAAAGAAATGAAGGAAACAATAGCAAAGATCAATAAAACTAAAAGCTGGTTCTTTGAGAAGATAAACAAAATTGATAAACCACTAGCCAGACTCATCAAGAAAAAAAGGGAGAAGACTCAAGTCAATAGAATTAGAAATGAAAAAGGAGGCGTAACAACAGACACTGCAGAAATAAAAGAGATTATGAGAGATTACTACAAGCAACTCTATACCAATAAAATGGACAATCTGGAAGAAATGGAAAAATTCTTAGAAATGCACAACATGCCAAGACTGAATCAGGAAGAAATAGAAAATATGAACAGACCAATCACAAGCACTGAAATTGAAACTGTGATTAAAAATCTTCCAACAAACAAAAGCCCAGGACCAGATGGCTTCACAGGCGAATTCCATCAAACATTTAGAGAAGAGCTAACACGTATCCTTCTCAAACTCTTCCAAAATATAGCAGAGGGAGGAACACTCCCAAACGCACTCTAGGAGGCCACCATCACCTTGATACCAAAACCAGATAAGGATGTCACAAAGAAAGAAAACTACAGGCTAATATCACTGATGAACATAGATGCAAAAATCCTCAACAAAATACTAGCAAACAGACTCCAACAGCATATTAAAAGGATCATACACCATGATCAAGTGGGGTTTATTCCAGGAATGCAAGGATTCTTCAATATACGCAAATCTCTCAATGTGATAAATCATATTAACAAATTGAAGGAGAAAAACCATATGATCATCTCAATAGATGCAGAGAAAGCTTTTGACAAAATTCAACACCAATTTATGATAAAAACCCTGCAGAAAGTAAGCATATAGGGAACTTTCCTCAACATAATTAAGGCCATATATGACAAGCCCACAGCCAACATCATCCTCAATAGTGAAAAACTGAAAGCATTTCCACTAAGATCAGGAAAAAGACAAGGTTGCCCACTCTCACCACTCTTATTCAACATAGTCTTGGAAGTTTTAGTCACAGCAATCAGAGAAGAAAAGGAAATATAAGGAATCCAAATCGGAAAAGAAGAAGTAAAGCTGTCACTGTTTGCAGATGACATGATACCATACATAGAGAATCCTAAAGATGCTACCAGAAAACTACTAGAGCTAATCAATGAATTTGGTAAAGTAGCAGGATACAAAATTAATGCACAGAAATCTCTGGCATTCCTATATACTAATGATGAAAAATCTGAGTGTGAAATCAAGAAAACACTCCCATTTACCACTGCAAGAAAAAGAATAAAATATCTAGGAATAAACCTACCTAAGGAGACAAAAGACCTGGATGCAGAAAATTATAAGACACTGATGAAAGAAATTAAAGATGATACAAATAGATGGAGAGATATACCGTGTTCTTGGATTGGAAGAATCAACATGGTGAAAATGACTCTACTACCCAAAGCAATCTATAGATTCAATGCAATCCCTATCAAACTACCACTGGCATTTTTCACAGAACTAGAACAACAAATTTCACAATTTGTATGGAAACACAAAAGACCCCGAATAGCCAAAGTAATCTTGAGAACGAAAAAAGGAGCCGGAGGAATCAGGCTCCTGACTTCAGACTATACTACAAAGCTACAGTTATCAAGACAGTATGGTACTGGCACAGAAACAGAAAGATAGATCAATGGAACAGGGTAGAAAGCCCAGAGATAAACCCATGCACATATGGACACCTTATCTTTGGTAAAAGTGGCAGGAATGTACAGTGGAGAAAGGACAGCCTCTTCAATAAGTGGTGCTGTGAAAACTGGACAGGTACATGTAAAAGTATGAGATTAGATCACTCCCTAACACCATACACAAAAATAAGCTCAAAATGGATTAAAGACCTAAATGTAAGGCCAGAAACTATCAAACTCTTAGAGGAAAACATAGGCAGTACACTCTGACATAAATCACAGCAAGATCCTTTCTGACCCACCTACTAGAGTAATGAAAATTAAAAACAAAAATAAACAAATGGGACCTAATGAAACTTCAAAGCTTTTGCACAGCAAAGGAAACCATAAACAAGACCAAAAGACAACCTCAGAATGGGAGAAAATATTTGCAAATGAAGCAACTGACAAAGGATTAATCTCCAAAATTTACAAGCAGCTCATGCAGCTCAATAACAACAACAAAAAAACCCAATCCAAAAATGGGCAGAAGACCTAAATAGACATTTCTCCAAAGAAGATATACAGATTGCCAACAAACACATGAAAGAATGCTCAACATCATTAATCATTAGAGAAATGCAAATCAAAACTACAATGAGATATCATCTCACACCAGTCAGAATGGCCATCATCAAAAAATCTAGAAGCAATAAATGCTGGAGAGGGTGTGGAGAAAAGGGAACACTCTTGCACTGCTGCTGGGAATGTGAATTGGTTCAGCCACTATGGAGAACAGTATGGAGGTTCCTTAAAAAGCTACGAATAGAACTACCATATGACCCAGTAATCCCACTACTGGGCATATACCATGAGAAAAACAAAATTCAAAAAGAGTCATGTACCAAAATGTTCATTGCAGCTCTATTTACAATAGCCCAGAGATGGAAACAACCTAAGTGCCCATCATCGGATGAATGGATAAAGAAGATGTGGCACATATATACAATGGAATATTACTCAGCCATAAAAAGAAACGAAATGGAGCTATTTGTAATGAGGTGGATAGACCTAGAGTCTGTCATACAGAGTGAAGTAAGTCAGAAAGAAAAAGACAAATACCGTATGCTAACACATATATATGGAATTTAAGAAGAAAAAAATATGTCATGAAGAACCTAGGGGTAAGACAGGAATAAACACACAGACCTAATTGAGAACGGACTTGAGGTTATGGGGAGGGGGAAGGGTGAGTTGTGACAGGGCAAGAGAGAGTCATGGACATATACACACTAACAAACGTAAGGTAGTGGGAAGCAGCCGCATGGCACAGGGATATCGGCTCTGTGCTTTGTGACCGCCTGGAGGAGTGGGATAGGGAGGGTGGGAGGGAGGGAGACGCAAGAGGGTAGAGATATGGGAACATATGTATATGTATAACTGATTCACTTTGTTATAAAGCAGAAACTAACACACCATTGTAAAGCAATTATACCCCAATAAAGATGTTAAAAATTTTTTTTCTTGTCTTGCCATAAAATATAAATTTTATTTCACACCCTAAAACTGAGTTCCCTTGCCGAGTTTATAGTTAATCTCTCTATCCAAAACTTTATTCCCTCTCTCGTCCCACCTTTGTTCCCTTTAAGACTGAGGAGTATCAAAGAAAAGGCGCAAGGGTTGAAACCACGTAGGACCCTACAGAGCTCTCCTAGGTATGGAAGCCCCTCTGTGTCTCCTGTTTCTTGCTTGTAGAAAAAAGACTTTAGTGTCCTAGGCCTTTGTGGAGTTCTGCAGAGCAGACTCAAACAGTTAATGATTAGAATAGTAGAGTCACAGGACTCCTAGTTCCCCCTGAATTGACATAGATAACAATCTGATGCATACCTTTGAGTTGTTCTGCAGAAACTAAAACCCCTCACCCAGCAGAGGATGGTGACTATATGCTGAACTCAAGCACAGAGACCCCAAACTGGTTGGACACAGTAGGTTGATGATTGAGATTCCAGAAACATTACCCTGCTACTTCACCACCAACTAATCAGAAGAAGGTTCACGAGGTGATTAGTCTTCCTATGACTCTCTCCCTTAACATTGTCTTTAAAGACCCTTGCCTAAAAGCCTTGGGGATTTCAGGTCTTTTGAGAATGAGCTACCCACTGTTCTTGCTTAGTGTCCTGCAAATAAACTCTATACTTTCCTTCACCACAAACCCAGCGTCAGTAGATTGGCTTTGCTGTACATCTAGCCAGTGAACCAGAGTTTCCTTCAGTAACAGGATCATCTCCAGGATATGGTGTAGATATTCACAAACATTAAGTTTAGGTTGGAAAAGGAGGCGGGTAGATGCTTTGGCCAGCAAGCACTGTTGACCATAAAAAGCCATGAATGGGAGCAGAGCTAATCAGAGTTGGAGAAATGAAGCAGTCAGTGTAATACCATCCTAAGTTGGTAGAAAAATAGTTTTTCATTAGTTTCCTCAGCTTGGCCTGTACAGCAACACAAAGAGAAAGCAAGACCTGTTTCCACTTTATTGTACCGTAGGGTTTAATACTTGACTAGATACAGAATTTGTTACTTAGGCTTTATCAACCAGTAAATGTTTCAATAAAAGGAAAATAATTTTTCATCTCCCAATATTCTCTCTCCAATAATTTATTTCAATCCTAAAATTTTTTTGTTAACCCCCCAAATGGACTAGGGGAATATAGAGAATTAAGGAATCAATTCAGTTTGAAAGATGTTAGGGACTCTTCAGAGAGGAGAGGACTGTACACTGGGATAGGGGATGTGCATATATTTACAATTCATGTTGAAACATTTTTGTGTGGTTTGCATGCCATACTATGATTTCCACTGCACAAATCTTTTTTTTTTTATGTCCAATTCCCATACCCTTTTGAATTACAATGAAAGCATATAATGTTGTTGTGGAACACAGAGAATAAAATAGTTAATAAACCAAGAGTTTTTAAAACTGTGGCTGGATTTTTCCTCAGTGATTTTCTTAGCTATGAGAGATAGCTACCTATATTTGGCCCAACTCATTCATTTTTTAAAAATTTCTGGATGTTTTCGTGATTTAAATTCTACTTTGGATACTTCTCCCCTTTTCCTTTCTTTCATCCCTACTTTTTTCTTAAAATCTTTTTTCTTCATAAGCTTTCCATGAATATGCAAATGCCTCTCTTTGAGAGTTGTAGTTAAGGTAAAGCAACAACATAATATCATGTGAAGCCTCATTTATTCAAACAGCTAATGATCACCTTTCTTAGTAAGAAATTAAATATTTTACAAGGGCTGATCCTGATCATTTCCTCTGTTCTAATTTGTAAACTTAACATGCAGTTTTGCCAATAAATTCTCCTGTCTTGTATTCCTTGAGACATCCTCCCTTTTCAAGAAGCCTAATATTTTCCCCCCAACTGTGTAATTACTTAAGAAAAAACTGACCACAATGTTTCTTGTATTTTTTCTCACATTTCCTTTATAGTCCAACAATGCAACTGTGCAATTTTTCCTACACTCATTTTTCCTGTCTTTGATATTTTCATTCATCCTGGCACACACAGTAAGTTCTCCCCAGTTGTTTGGTGTTCTGTACATCAGCATCTCGATGCTCATAACTCCCAACTTCCCTAATTCTCAGTGTGCTTCCTGAAGCTAACATTTTATAATGACATCCTTCTTCTATGCTGTGAAACTCTCCAGGCATTTCCCCTACTTCAACAACTTCATTCTGGATCTCCCACAAAGACATCAATGTCTTTAGTGTGTCTCAGTTTAGGACATGATGCTGATGCCTCATTCTTCAGTATTGTTTTTTGTTTTGATTGTTTGACTTTTCCCATACCATTAGTTCCCACAACCTCTTATAACAACAAATAAAAGTATAAAGAAACAATATGTACAGAAGAAAAATTTTGAAAACGTGTAACATTCCACTACTATCATCACCTTCACCTTTACTTCTGTAATCCCAGGAAAACTGAGTCAATCTTTGCACTTCATAGGAGACTTCATCCCACTCTTGAGGTCTTATTTCTACATTCCAAGACATTTCAATATGAGGTTGGTTTTAATGTCAGTGAGAATGGCCCCTCCAACAACTTAGTCTTTTAGGTCCTTCACCACCTCACATTTACTGAGCTACTCCCACATTAACTTCAACCACTCAAACCTGCCATTACATATTTTCCCATTTCATTTCAAGTAACAGATTACCTGAAGCTTCTTCACTTTAAAACTTCTTCTTCTAATAAATTGGTTAAACTTCTAAATTTGTTCTTCAGCTTTAATCCAACTTCAAAGTCATTTATACCTCTACTTTCCTCCAAGCTATCAGTCTTTTTGTTCCTTTAGTTGCTTGTTTATTTAATTTTTTCATCATTTCAGTAACACGTCATTTGCCCATATTCTGTATCTAACTTCCCTCAAACACAGCAACAACAACAATACAACAAAACTTAGGAAGAACAAGATAGGGCATATTTGAACCACCATAAATCCATGGCTGTAAAATCCACAGAGGACTTCAGCACTGTCTGAGAGGTCCCTTCCTAATTCAGTCTCTTCAATTTGCTTCCTAACTGCTTCTCTTCAAGTAACAGGAACCCATAAACCCTCACTGCCCACCGTGCACAGTATATGCTATAATCTGCTCTCTGATTCCTTTTTGTAAATATATCTCAGAGCCCTGTAATTTGTCACTGCTCTTTTGTAAATGATTAACCTCATCCTCTGGCATGTATAATGATTATTGAAGCCCCCAGTGGAAACCTAAGAGATTATCTCATCTTGGTATATCACTAGATTCATAGAAGATAAAAATTATTTTAGTAGAGTTTTCATGGTCAATCAAATATATAACCTTAATGCATAAAGTTTTGTCAGAGGAAAACTGCTTGACTTTTCAAAAAGGCTCACTCATTAAAGATAAAATGAACTTTGTGTTCATTTTAGCTGTAACCTTTAAGATATCAATAACTATATACTCACTGTAATCATTCTTTAAAATTAGAATTATTGAAAAGTTTTATGATCACTGATGAATGAAAGAAAGAAATATTGATTTGTGATCAAGAGAGATGGTCTCAGGCAGTAAACGGGTGAATTACCAGAAGAATTTACTTCACTCTACTGCTTTCTGACACTATTGAAGTGGGTCAATTTGAAATAAATTCATCATGTTTTTAAACTTAATCATATATTTCATTGTAATGCTTTAGATAGCAATTTAATCTAAGTAACTCCAGGATGGAAAAAAAGAATTCTATCAATTAAGAGACTACTATAGCACAAGTACCCCAAATTGTTAGAGGCATGTGTTTTTCTATATGTCACTTGTAAGTCTTGCTTTTTATATTATTCTTCATTGTGTTTTCTTGTTTGTTTTGCTAATAAAACTAATTCATATCATTATGTGTATGTGAATGTGGAGGATAAAACCACTCCTCTACAAGTAATCATCACTTAATAGACTTTTTTTTAACTGATAATAATCAGGGTAGACAGGTAAGTGGATCAGGTCATTGGATTCATAGTTCCAATAATTTTAATAATGTTTTAACAGTTATGTGATACCCTGAGGATTGAATAATGAGAAATTATTTCTTATGTAACAAATAATAAAATAATTTAGGAAAGTGAGAACTCATTACTTTTAAATCTGAAAACTTAAAAAATAATAAAAGAGAGACAAAGATTGTACATTGAGAAGATATATCATCCTCTTTAAAAATATTTGTTCTCCATTTCCTAAACTTCTTCTTTACTTTGTTTTATTAATTTTATTTTATTTGTTTACTTTATTTTATTTGTTTATTTTATTTGTTTATTTTATTACTTCCTGCAAAAGATTTTCATTATAAAACAGTAAGCAACCAAACCTGCTCTGAGTAGAGCATCTCCATATTGCTGTAATCTCTGGTTACTGTTCTTTATTTCCCATTTCCCCATTCTTGAAGCAGCCCAGTTCCTTGCCTTCTGTCACATTCTACTCTTACTTCTCTCTCTCTCTGATGACTCATTTTCAGTCTCCTTTGTTGTCTCATCTCCGTACAAGTGTCAATAAATTTGAATTTCCTATGCATTTAATCTTATGTCTTCTTTTCTTCTTATGCCAACTTTCTCCCTAGGAAAATACATTCTCTCCCATGGCTTTAAATCTCATTTATACTTAGAGGCCCCAAAATGTATATCTCCAGAACAGATCTGCTTTAGTCATTCCAAACTTACTTTATTGAACCAACTACATTCCCATCTGCTCACAGTTATATAACCTAGCTCAGAATGTGGTTCTTTTTTAAACACATTTTTTCCAGAAAGCTGTTTTGGCACTTCACTTCTGTTACTCTGTACATCCAATCTATCATTTAGTCTTGTCAATTTACTCTTATCAATATATAACTGCACCCATTTTATTTTCCCTTATTACAAACAGTAGTTTGAGCCACTGTGATCAATTTCACCTGAATTATTGCAGTATTTTTTTTAATTAGCTGCCCCATTTTGCTTTGGACAGTTCAATCCCTGGTAATTCTACCTAATTCACTCTTGAAATTGTAATGAACAAATTTTCAATAACTCTGATCAGTGAATTATCATGCTTAACATACATTGAGAACATTTTCAGTACATTTAGAATAAAATGCAGAACTCTTAACCTGGTCTGTAAATCTTTACTTGTCATTCCATCTTTATTCTGCTTGCTTCCTCTCAATCTCTATATTCCAGGACCTTATGTTCAATTCATCTGAAAGATAAGCTCTATCTTAATTTAGAGTCCTTACACATGCCATTTTCTCTCCCTGGAACTGTTTTTCCTTGGTCCTTGGATGGTGATTTCAGAGCCATTCATCAGTTCTCAGCTGAATTGCCTTTTCCTCAAGAATGTCTTAGAAATACCTCACCTTAAAGCCAAATTACATGACCAACACAAAACATAACATCACACCCTTATGTTTGCTTATATTACTCATATGGTATTGCATATTTTATTGTTTATAATTGTTATTTATTTGCCTGATGATATTCATAAAAGTTCTCTTACTTAATGACAGTAAACTCTATGAAGTCAGAGATGTTATCTATCTTAGTCATCTATCTTCCATATCTAGCATAGTACAAAGACATTCAATACATAGTTTTAGAATTAATAAGTGGGGAGCAGGCTTGTATTTTTATTCTTCCTTAACTTTATTTCAGAATTAGAAAAGAAAAACAAGGTTTTGAGACAAATGACACTGTAAATGTAGGTACATGGTGCTTGCAATTTACAAGTCAATGGGCTTGGCATACATAGAAGTAATCCCTCCTGCCAAGTTCTTTATAAAGTGTTTCTGATCTATCTATACCTTATTCCCTAAGACTCTACATCATGGGGCACCTATTCTCAATGGCAATACTGTTTGATTCTAGGTGTACTGCTTAAATATAAAGTCAAAATTCCTTTGTATGATGCATAAACATTTTAGACTTTCGATTACTATTTAACTTTGCAGTCACATGCTCCTATTATGCTCACTTAACTGTTACCTAACCAAACTTGGGTCCACTCACCCACGCACAGTAAAGTCAATCTACCGACACCGGGTTGTGGTGAAGGAAAGTGCAGTGTTTATTGTAAGGTGCCATACAAGAAGTCCAGGGCGGCTAATGCTCAAAAAACCTGAACTCTCAATGGGTTTCAGAAAAACATTCTTAAAGGTCAGGTGAGGGAGGGGAGTCAGAGGGTATATGATCAGCTTGTGCATAGTTCTCTGATTAGTTGATGGTGAGGTAACAGAGGGGTGTCACAGGGGCTAACCTTATCAGTCCTTAGGCTCTAGTAGGTGTGCGGGCTACGTGCTCATAGTCATCAAGTAGTAAACTTCCTCTGTTTGGTGTGGGTTGTAGCATCTGCCAAACAACTCACGAAACATGTATCAGATACTGTCACCTAGGTACTTCAGAGAAAAAACAAAGACTCTGTGACTGCTGACTGGCTGATTTACTGGTTAAATTCTTACCAGTTCTTCTGGCCCAACTGCTATTTTTGTCACTACATCCTTTTTTTTTTTACATTAATTAATTAATTTTTGGTTGTGTTGGGTCTTCGTTGCTGGGCACAGTCTTTCTCTAGTTGCGGTGAGTGGGAGCTACTCTTTCGTTGCAGTGGGCGGGCTTCTCATTGCGGTGGCTTCTCTTGTTGCAGAGCATGGGCTCTAGGTGTGCGGGCTTCAGTAGTTGTGGCTCATGGGCTCTGGAGTGCAGGCTCAGTAGCTGTGGTGCACGGGTTTAGTTGCTCTGCGGCACGTGGGATCTTCCCGGATCAGGGGTCGAACCCGTGTCCCCTGCATTGGCAGGTGGATTCTTAGCCACTGCGCCACAAGGGAAGCCCTGTCACTACATCATTTTAATCATGAATTCTTGAGCCAGGCTTTTGTGACTCAGGAGAGGCCTAGGAAACTACAGCTTCTCTACAAACAGAGACAGACAGAGGACATGGGCAGGGGGGTCTGTCCCAGGAAGGCCCCATAGGGTCCTGATTGGTTCCATAACCACTCTGTGTTCCAGACCTATAAAACTTAGATTATGCTTAAATTTGTGTACTCTACGCTTCTACTCATAACCTCTGGTGGGTGTGGGATGGGCAGAGAATGTTGACTCTTTACTCCAGTTTTGTTGGCCTAGTGACTTTCTTCAAAACAATTAACTACCACATTTTTCAGGGTTTTGAGAAGGAAAAAGGAACCACAGTAGGTATCTCAAGCAGAAATTACACTGAAACATACACAGAAAAGCTGGAATAGCTGAAGTGTGCTTGTGTCTGAAGGCATAGAGGAAAGTCTGGGGTTATTGAATTTAAAGACACAGAAAAATTCCTACAACCTTGGTTCAGGGAGATGCTCCTATTACCAAAACTTTAAGCTTCTCATGTCCACAGATTGGTGCTTAGACACAAGAACATGATGTCCTGTCACTTCCACTACTTTTAAAACTGCCATCTCTGTGGCTTTACTTGCTGCCAGAACTAACAATGGCAGGATGAGACCTGACGTATTATCCTTCTAAGCTGATACACTTGCATACAATGGGAAAGTGGTCTAAGCTGTATCCAGAACACTGGCTCATTGCTTGTTTGGTTTTGCTTTAGCTTTCTAAATGCTTTAACTTTAAGGAGAGAGGAATGAGTGCTGAAAAAAAAAACCCTTTACACACAAACTACCACACATCTTCCATAACAGTTTTTCCAGAAACATCAGCAAAATAATGCAGACTCACTTTGAAACCTAATATCACTTCCCTTACTTCCCATAGTACTACAACTGTTTGTGTAACTGTCTTCCCCAACACACTCTGAGATCTCCTGGGCATTATCCATCTATGTAATACTTTCATCTATGATAAGGTCTTCTAAATATTAGGTTCTCAATAAATATATTTTGAATTATTTAAATACTGAATGAATGAATAATCAACTGTATAACCCTAACTTCTGATTTGCATGCAGCTAAGGTTCCTCCACAAATTTTCTGCCATATACATAAGCTTAGGCAAATAATATGGCAATTATCACATTTAAAAAAAAATTCATCTATCACCTCAGTTGCCAGAGAATTCTCCTTCATAACCTTTTGAACATAAGTTCCAAAAATCATTAGCATCGATCTTCATAATTAAACCTTTTTTTTTTAGAACAGTGTCAATCTCTAGCCAATTTTGTAATCAGGTTTATGTAGGCACAGAATAAATATTGATAAATATTGAATGAATAAAGGCATGAATGAATGAATCCAATGACTTGAAAATAAACATCTATCTTTAATTTCAAAGTTATCTCCTGAAATGCTTGAATTCTAAGTTTGTATATTAGTGTAATTTAAATTTAATATGAAATATATTTATATGTAATATGAAACAGAGAACAGTTGAATTCCAAATTGGAAGATAATACAGTAGCTCATTAAATCTAATTTTAATTAGGTAGATCAACAAGTGTAACATGAGTAGTTTCACATGGCAGAAAAACAATTAGTAAACATTTCAAGGATATGTTTATTTACCAATAATTTGTATATTATTTACTATTTTCCAGGCATTATTTTAAGCAACTTACAAATATCAACTCATTTAATTATTTTGACAGACCTGTTATTATCCTCATTTACTGATGAATAAGTTGAGACACAGATTGGTTAAATAACTTGTTCAAGGTCAACAGATAAAACTAGTGAAGGCCAATTTCATTGCAAATGACCTGTCCCTAGAGTTTATGCTTTTAACCATCATACCATGTGATGTCAATACATAATAATTTTTATGTGTTTCACTGTGTAGAATAGACTGTTCTATAAATTGCATTACATGTTTGCTATTATTTATAAATTATAATGACCAAGTAATGTATGGGTTTTCTTTTGCTGTGAACAGTTATGACAACATTAGGAGTGTAAAACAACACCAATTCATTTTGTCACATTTGTGTCGATCAGGAGTCTGGATGCTGCACAGTTAGGTTCTCTTCCTAACTTCACACATTCAAGGTATCAGGTGGGCTTCATTCTGATCTGAAGACTCTGTAGAGCAGTCTGGTCCCCAGCTCATTCAGAATCCACTCATATTTGTAGGAGTGAGTTCCTCATTTCCCTGCTGGCTGTCAACCAGGAACTCTGCTCATCTCCTAGAAGCTGACTGCATTCCATGCCACGTGGCCCCTGCCACCATTAAAGAAAACAATAAGAATCTTCCTGGGGGCTGGGGAGAGAGATAAATTAGGAGTTTGGTGGGCTTCCCTGGTGGCGCAGTGGTTGAGAGTCCGCCTGCCGATGCAGGGGACACAGGTTCGTGCCCCAGTCCGGGAAGATCCCACATGCCGCCGAGCGGCTGGGCCCATGAGCCATGGCCGCTGAGCCTGCACATCGGAGCCTGTGCTCCGCAACAGGAGAGGGCACAACAGTGAGAGGCCCGCATACCACAAAAAAAAAAAAAAATAGGAGTTTGGGATTAACATATACACACTACTATATATAAAGTAGACAAACAACAAGGACATACTATACAGAACAGGGAACTATTTTCAGTATCTTATAATAAGCTATAATGGAAAAGAATCTTAAAAAGAATAAATTTATGTATATATCTATAACAGAATCACTTTGCTGTACATCTGGAACTAACACAACATTGTAAATTAACTACACATCAATTAAAAACATGGTTTAAAAAAGAAAAGACTCTTCTTTATACCAAATCTTTCTTACTCTCCTAATCTCTTCTACCTGAAAGAGTTCAGCCCTTACAAGGGTCCTTCTGATTAGGTCGGGCCCATCCAGAATACTTTATTTTTCATCTTATCTTTGATAAAGAAGGCAGGAATGTACAGTGGAGAAAGGACAGCCTCTTCTATAAGTGGTGCTGGGAAAACTGGACAGGTATATGTAAAAGTATGAGATTAGAACACTCCCTAACACCATACACAAAAATAAGCTCAAAATGGGTTAAAGACCTAAATGTAAAGCCAGAAACTATCAAACTCTTAATTAGAGGAAAACACAGGCAGAACACTCTATGACATAAATCACAGCAAGATCCTTTTTGACCCACCTCCTAGAGAAATGGAAATAAAAACAAAAATAAATAAATGGGGCCTAATGAAACTTCAAAGCTTTTGCACAGCAAAGGAAACCATAAACAAGACCAAAAGACAACCCTCAGAATGGGAGAAAATATTTTCAAATGAAGCAACTGACAAAGGATTAATCTCCAAAATTTACAAGCAGCTCATGCAGCTCAATAACAAAAAAACAAACAACCCAATCGAAAAATGGGCAGAAGACCTAAATAGACATTTCTCCAAAGAAGATATACAGACTGCCAACAAACACATGAAAGAATGCTCAATGTCATTAATCATTAGAGAAATACAAATCAAAACTACAATGAGATATCATCTCACAGCAGTCAGAATGGCCATCATCAAAAAATCTAGAAGCAATAAATGCTGGAGAAGGTGTAGAGAAAAGGAACACTCTTGCACTGCTGGTGGGAATGTGAATTGGTTCAGCCACTATGGAGAACAGTATGGAGGTTCCTTAAAAAACTACAAATAGAACTACCATATGACCCAGCAATCCCACTACTGGGCATATACCATGAGAAAACCATAATTCAAAAAGAGTCATGTACCAAAATATTCATTGCAGCTCTATTTATAATACCCAGGAGATGGAAGCAACCTAAATGTCCATTATTGGATGAATGGATAAAGAAGATGTGGCACATATATACAATGGAATATTACTCAGCCATAAAAAGAAATGAAATTGAGTTATTTGTAGTGAGGTGGATGGACCTAGAGTCTGTCATACAGAGTGAAGTAAGTCAGAAAGAGAAAGACAAATACCATATGCTAACACACATATATGGAATCTAACCAAAAAAAAGGTCATGAAGAACCTAGGGATAAGATGGGAATAAAGACACAGAACTACTAGAGAATGGACTTGAGGATATGGGGAGGGGGAAGGGTAAGCTGTGACAAAGTGAGAGAGTGGCATGGACACATATACACTACCAAACATAAAATAGATAGTTAGTGGGAAGCAGCCGCATAGCACAGGGAGATCAGGTCGGTGTTTTGTGACCACCTAGAGGGGTGGGATAGGGAGGGTGGGAGGGAGGGAGATGCAAGAGGGAAGAGATATGGGAACATATGTATATGTATAACTGATTCACTTTGTTATAAAGCAGAAACTAACACACCATTGTAAAGCAATTATACTCCAATAAAGATGTAAAAAAAAAAAAAAGAATACTTTATTTTTCTTAAAACCAACTGATTTAGAAACTTAATTATTTCTTGTAAAACTGAAAGCAAAAAAGTAGATAATTTCAGTATTATAGTTGCAATTTCAACACCCTTCTTTCAATAACTGATGCATCAAGCCAACTATAAAATCATTAGTTGACCTGAACAGCACTATCAGTGAACTTGATCTCACTAACGTTTATAGAACACTCCATCCAACAAGAGCAGAATACCTATTTGTCAAAATTCACAGAGCTTTACGACACGAATAGTAAATCTTTATATATGCAATGGAGAATATCAATTAGGAGGTTATGAGATCCCAGGATAGAATATAGAATGTTAAAAACTCTTCACCTATATTACAAACAAACATATAAAATAACTCCACTGAAGGGAGTGGAGAGAAAGGGTGCTGACCAAGGTGACTCTGAAAATAAATGGAGTCTCTAAGACTAAAAGCAAAATATCTGTACATATGTATTTTACTTTAATTGATAAAGATGTTTCTCTGTGAGGTATAGTTTATCAATTATTTTACCTCTATACACATATAATGGAATTGAACATTTAAATAATAGATGTCAGATGGTGGAAGTCAGGGTTTTCATTGTTGGGGTGGGAGTTTACAGGTAGGGGGAGAAGGCTAGAGAGTGATCATGTATCAATAGATTAGAGTTGGAGACATAAGTAAGCTCATGTAGATCTTAATATAGACAGAGATGCTTGCAACTATTTATAGATATGCATATACATGGGAAAGAATATATACATACATAAGTACATATTTTTCTTGCTTGTCAGATGAGAAGTCCTTAAAGAAATTACACCACCTTAGCTTGAAGCACACCTAGCATTTAAATATGGATTTTTTATAAAGAAACCTGGGCTCTTTGGAAAAAAGGCCAATCTAAGAATGGGGAAAAGAAATACACAGAAGAACGTGGAGCACCTTGTAGTGCCAGAAATTAAGGAAGTGCTCAAAATATTTGAATTTACAATTATTCCAATTTGAGAAGGAGTGCATTGAAAATTAAAGAGTTTTTATGTGTATTCTGTTATTTCTGTTATGGCTCTAAATCATGCTCTCAGTGGTTTCAGAAATGCATTATCATCAATGTATCTTATAGCATATAAGGCATCAGTATATAAACTGCAAATGGTACTCTACATGAGAAGCTGAATTATGAAAAACTGCATCTATTATGAGAGTCTCACACCTAGGTCAGGACACATAGTTTGGCAGTGGCAGCAGAGAGAGCAAAGCCTAGTGGCCTGGGATGCCATTGTTTAACTCTTATCTATCTGGAAACTAAAGAATTAGATAAGACTCAACTATATAATTTAGGCATTTAAAGTAATTACATTTATTTAGAAATAAAATCAATTTAGAGATGGAAGATCATGTTGGAAATACTTTAACTGAGAATTTTACATTTATAGATTCAAAAGAAAATCATTTTCTGAATAGTGTTACTAATAAAAGAACTTTGCCTTGATCTACATAGTCTGAGCAGAACACTTCTAGACTCTCTAGCAAGAACTTACGGAATAAGATTTACAAATCTCAATAAGCCATTTTTTATGTCAGTGTCATTTTAGAATAAATTTCGGCTGCTAAAACTTAATTTAGTTTGAGTTTCTTCTGATCATATTTGTAGTTTTACAGACAGCCATGTTCAATTCAATTATATTATATCTTACAAGAAATATGCCAAGTTTAAAGTAAGAATCTATTTTAAATGCTCTGATATTCAGGAATTTCTATCAAATTGTGCTAAGGATTTTAAACAAAACCTTTTACTTAATAAAACATTTGATGCCAATAGTAAATTTGTTGATATTAATCTCCACATTTTATTTTTGCATTTTCTAAAGCACATCTGTCAGAGTAATTACAGACTCCTGCAAGTAATCTCTTATTAGATGAAAAGTTTAAACACAAATGACATAATATTAATATACAGAAGAATGAATTGATTTTTATGTTATTCTTGAAAAGAGAGTCCATCTTTTATAAAGTAAATTAAATTTACAAGTAAATCTTGAAAGTGGTATTTTGAATCATTTTAGACAGTGAACTTTCAGTTTCTGATGTTAATCATGGGATGATCATTTGTTGAATAACTTTTAAGTGATCAAATAATGAGATAATTAGGGGGTTCAGTAACTAGAGGAAGGAAAGGAAGAAATATTATTATGATATACACAATATGTTATGCCACTTACTATATCATAGACTTTAATGTATTTTGTCAATTACTTTATTTAGGGACATTAGGACAACTTGACCTAGACTATTTGTTTACTCTTGAAAAATATTTTATTTGTTCTGTTTGGTCCATTGTTAGTGTAAAATTATTTAGAGTTACATTGACTAAAATTAATAAAATATTGTAGTTTCTAGCTGTTCACAGGATTTGTTTTGCCTTAATTTACTAACTAATCTCTTGGCAGAGCTAAAACAATAAAGCTATTAAAGATATGTAGGTAAGTGCCAATGAGGAAAGAGACAAGTGTATTTACATGTCACTTTCCATTACGAGCAATGGGAAAAAGTAAGACAAAATTAATTATTTTTTAATTAGTTGTATTCCTTAAAATATAAAATAGTGAATATTTCTACCCTCAAAATTATCCACTGGAGTTATAGAACGTTTTGATTATTTTGTGTGTGTCAATTACATAGCTATCTCTAAAACTCAATTCAGAAAAAAAGAAAAATTTTTGTAATTTTATATATATATATATATATTTGCCTGAAGTATGTGTATTAATAGGCTGTAGAATCCACGTTTAGAATCTAATCTGTATCTTTTACATTTTGTCAACCTAGTATTCAATTTATTTGTGACACCAAGTTTGATAACTGGTACAAATACGTATACCCTAAATGTGATTTGGATTAAATAACCTTAATTTAAAAAGTCCCCAGTACTCTATTTTATTACGGCCTCTATTTCTAATGATGCCTCCATGTTTAAATTAGCCTGAGTACCTAAATCTTCTTGTTATGCTGATATTTTGGAACATCAGTCTATATCTTAACACAATTAAAGTGGCACAATTAGTTATGAAATTCATTATTGCTTCATTAAAAAAAAAATCAGAATATTTTGAGGGTCCTGGAGGTTAAAAGCTAAAATCTGTTCCTGATTTACTGTGAAAAAAGAATGGTAAATAAACTAAAATCTAAGTCCAAACTTTCAAAGCTAAAATGCTGACCCAAAGCAGATAAGAATTCTCATTCAAAGGAAAAGAAGGGGAGAAGCATAGCATCTGTCATTCTATTCGATTCCAAAAGTTCACCCCAAAACAAGTGTATTTTTCAGAGAAGTGGCATAGTTGAGACATGTGAAGTAAATCACAGAAAAATACAAACCTGTATGGAAAATTCTCTTCCTACCTGATATGTTACTGTTAGAAGCATTTAGAGGAATGCTTATGAACTGGTTTGATTGAAAGGAGGAAACTGATATGGACTTTCTCTAATACAGAATGCAGGGCTTCCCTGGTGGCGCAGTGGTTGAGAGTCCACCTGCCGATGCAGGGGACATGGGTTTGTGCCCCGGTCCGGGAGGATCCCACACGCCGCGGAGCGGCTAGGCCCGTGAGCCATGGCCGCTGAGCCTGCGCATCCGGAGCCTGTGCTCCGTAACGGGAGAGGCCACGGCAGTGAGAGACCAGCGTACCGCAAAAAAATAAAAAAACACACACACAAAAAAAAAACAAAATCAAAAAAAAATGCATATAAGCTTCTAGAAAATTTTCATGGGTAATATATGTCATTCATTATGTAGTAAAAATACCTGCTTTACACATTTTAATTGAAAGATTTCAAGAGGTTGCACTTGGATATCTTGGTTTCTTTAATTTCATTGTATTATAATTGAAGCTGACATTCATTTCTAAATTGATGCAATGTCCAGATAGTGAAGTAGACCAGATGGCTTTTGCATGTTGCAATGTAAAAACACAGCTTTGAAACTAGGTTTATTTGTGATCAAGTCCTTTTCTGTCAATTTCTCAATATCCTACCCCAGTTGATAAGCCTTTTTAAGGACTAGTATTCTTATATGTATAATATGAAAAATAGTAACTCATTATCAGATGGTAGGAAGAACAGAGATAATGAAATAATATATCAGAAACACTTAGAAGAGTGCCAGACATATAAAATATGTACAAAAATTATAGTACTTTTACAGCCTGTAACAAATTACATTTCTTCACTATGATTTGTTACAATGGTATATATATATATGCAACAAATATTTATTTTGTACTTATCAGGCACTATCCTGGGTACTAGAAATGTGTCAGAAAAGGTTTTCGCTTTCATGCGCTATTCATTCCAAATTGTAAGATACTGTGATTTTCAATTAGAAGCACTGATTTAGTAACAGATTTACATAAGGAGAAAAGGAAAGCTTAAGAAATATTAAAAGTGTAAAAACAATTTCCTCCCTTAGTTTGAAATAAACATAAGTTGACATATATTTGGTTTCTAGATTTTCTTTGTTTTTGAATTTAAAGCAAATAAAAATACCTTTTATTGGACAGATTCACAAAAAGTATAGTTTCTTACATTGGGAAGCTTCCCTCTTGCCCTTTTTATTCCAGAATGCAAGGCCTCAGTGACTATCAAGTCTATTGAAGAATTTATTTAAATATCAGCTAGAATTTCCACACTTTGCATCTTCCATACAGATAAGTCATGCCACATAAGGATCAGGAAATATCATCAGAAACCCTCCCAAGAGAATGGCAACGTCTTTTATGACCATTGTCTTTTAGGTCCAGTTATATCCATGTACTTTGGCCTTTGCTCACCTAAACTTCACTCAGATTATATCACACGGCCCAGTAAATGTCTAGTACATTTTCCCTTACCTATTCTCTCTGTATTTGGATTTCTGTTACTTACATTCCAATGAGATACGACAACTCTGGTTACACCATATTACTACACTTAAATTAAAACTGCTCACACTTAATGTAAGTGCATTCACTCTTTCACACACTTAACACAGCTTTTAATATAAAATCCCTAAGATCAGGGGTTCTCTATATTGCTTACTGCTTAATTTCTACAACCAAAGGCAGAACTTGGCACATAGCAAAGAATCAATATGTATCTGATGGATGATTGAATATCATGGAACGAGAACCATGTAAGGATGGAAATATGAGCGAGGTATTTAGTAAATGGAAGTTGAGTGAGGAAATATTTCTATCCTCTGATTGTATCCCTTCCTTCCACCCCCACCTTTTTTTTCCCCACAATTATAAGGGGTTGGTTTTTCTTCCCTGTTATATCACTTGCTTATGTCAGAATGACCTTAAAGTTTGGTTTGGCAGTTTTGCGCTAAGGAATGTATTGCATTACAGGAGAAAAGAGAAAGATAGAAATCTAGTAGAAATTAAATTAGCTAATATTTATAATTTTAAAATGCATATAAATCAATGGGACCTTGTGGATAAATAGATAAAAGAGGGTAGAGGAAATTACAAAATATTTGCTTTCATGCTACCAAGAAAATTAAGTGAGACTCGGGTTAATCACATGGAGTAGAAGGGCTACCAGAGAATAAACAGAACTTGATGGAACTTTGGTTACTTTGATAATGGTGGTCCCATCTTATGGTCATGATGCAATATGAAAAATGACAAATGTAAATGAAATAAATAGTATATAGAGACAGAAGTGCATTTGGCCTAAATATATCACCTGGAAGAATGCTGGGAGTAACTTGAGAGGAATTGATGCAGCTGTCTGAACTTGAGATGATTAAGGAAGTATTTACATAAAATTTATAGGTAGGTGGATAGGTAGATGATAGATAGATAGATAGATAGATAGATAGATAGATAGATAGATAGATGAGAGAGAAGGGGAGAAAATAGCTTCTTGATACACAATGTAACTTTTCTCACTGGTTGAATCAAAAGTAGAGCCAACAGATCAAGTTCTTGCACAACTACTTGGCCTCCTCTGTACATCATTGTTATTGCCTGGACAGAACTTTGGACTGAAAATGACATTCATTATCCTATTTTATTTATGTAATGAGGCTTCTGTTTGTCCTTAGAGGATTTACCACCCAAGGGAAAAAGCAGAAGCAGAAGCAGGAATGAAAAATTTGCCTTTGTCATGTGCAGGCACTTATTTTCAAGTATTTTGAAAGTTTATGACAACTTCAAATAAAAATATTGTTGCCACACCTAGGGATTCATGGCAATGCTGTGAAATGTTTAAACCCCTACACTAGGCATGCAGCATAGCCTTCTTTCATGCAGTCTATGATGATGATAAGACAATAACTTGATTCAAGATGAATCAGAAACAGCACAGGAAGGAGAACTTTTCATTTCCCTTAATATCATCTCTAGCATTGACGTTTAGAATCATGTACTGATTTTCCTCAGCCCTTGAGAAATGTTGTATTGATGAGCATGAAATCAGGGAAGCCAAGAACAATGACAAGCTCCTTTGTGAAAGCTCTCCTCTGCTTTTAATTGCCAAGTCCTGCCAGAATTTCAACACTACACTATGAAACGATTTTGAAATCCAGCATGATTAGGTGAGAGTGAAGCACTGTCTCTCAAGATTATAATCTAAGGAAACCACAGTATTGAAATACCAGATTTGAGACTATCTTTCAGAATGATTTTAGCCTTTAAAATCAGTGTTTCAGCCTATTTAGATTAACACTACACTTTTCTCTTCATGTACTTTTCTCTTCATGTATTTTAATCATGAAAAGCAAAAGCACTTCCTTGAAATAGCCCACATCATCTGAAAGATGCCACGTGTAACATTGATTTGCAGGCATCTGAGAATGGTAGACAGCCAATAAATCATTTAGAACTGTGTGTCCTTCAACTTTAAAAATTTACCTTTCCTCCCTTTAAAAAGTGCATTTCAATATCAAATATATATATTTTTTCTATTTAAACTTATACATCAACCTGAATATTGGGACACGCAGTGAAACTAACTGATTTGGCAATAATCCCTTAGAGAATAACTATAAACTTAATGCAATTTACATTTATGCGACAGATTTGGTTCCCAAACCAGACAATTTGTTAGTTATCAAAAGTATGTTTTAGGGGCTTCCCTGGTGGCACAGTGGTTGAGAGTCCGCCTGCCGATGCAGGGGACACGGGTTCGTGCCCCGGTCCGGGAAGATCCCACATGCCGCGGAGCGGCTGGGCCCGTGAGCCATGGCCGCTGAGCCTGCGCGTCCGGAACCTGTGCTCCGCAACGGGAGAGGCCACAATAGTGAGAGGCCCGAGTACCGCAAAAAAAAAAAAAAAAGTATGTTTTAGTCCTGATTTCTGTACAGAGGAATTTATGAAATTGCATAAATAGAAATATTATTTTTTTAATTCCTGGATTTATGATATCTTGGTATTGAGGATTTATAAGGAAGCATTTAAAAAAATTATAAAGCAAACAATTTAGGTTTCACAAGAACTAAAAGGCAAGAACTGTGATTGGACACAGACACCTCTTCAAGGATGGATTTGCCCCAGCTGCTGGGAGCAATATAATAGGAAAGACTTCGGCTGCCAGCTCCTTCAAGGACTGCCTCAGCTGCAAGAGTTATCTGACCCAACATTCAGTCCTTCCTGAAGCACATGATATCCAAACACTGACGGAGACAGTGGTATAAAAGCCTGAGCATTTTGACCCAACCTGGGGTGATCCTGACAGTTCCTTCCAGCTCCAGAGAAACCCATCACTCTCATTCTTCGTCTTCCACTCCTGCGTCTACAGATGGGGTTCCGATGGGTGATACTTAATAAAACTGCCAAATATCAGATTCTCTCTCAGAGTCCATAACACACACTTTATTTTCTTAATTTTTATTGGGATACAGTTGATTTACAATGTTGTGTTAGTTTCAAGTGTATAGCAAAGTGAATCAGTTATACATATACATATATCCACTCTTTTTTAGATTCTTTTCCCATATAAGCATTACAGAGTATCGAGTAAAGTCCCCTGTGCTGTATAGTAGGTCCTTATTAGTTATCTATTTTATATATAGTAGTATGTATATGTCAGTCCCAATCTCCCAATTTATCCCTCCCCCTTGCCCCCTGGTTACCATAAGTTTGTTTTAGAAGTCTGTGAGTCTGTTTCTGTTTTGTAAATAAGTTCATTTATATCATTTTTTAGATTCCACATAGAAGTGATATCATATGACATTTGTCTTTCTCTGTCTGACTTACTTCAGTCAGTATGACAGTCTCTAGGTCCACCCACGTTGCTGCAAATGGCATTATTTCATTCTTCTTTACGGCTGAGTAATATTCCATTGTATATATGTACCTGGAGAAAACCATAATTTGAAAAGATACATGCACCCCAATGTTCATTGCAGCACTATTTACAATAGCCAGGACATAGGAGCAAATTAAATGTCCATCAACAGAGGAATGAATAAAGAAGGTATGGTATATTTAACACACACGTTAAATACAGAGGCAGCCATGTAAATCCTGTTTCTGGGAATTATTTCAAAAATTCATAAAAAGCATATATAATTATTGGTTGTTTAGGTAAGTATTTGAGGAGAGGGAAATAATGATGGAAAGTAAAAGGAAGTATAAGCTTCTGTTAAATAATGTCTTCCCATATTTAGCAAATATACAAATTGCATGTATACGACACTCCTTCTTTTGAGCTCAGTATTTCAATATTATATGTTTGTGTGTGTGTGTTTATTGAAATCATTGTAGATTTTACTGGATCTCATTATAAGGAGATTCTGAAGAGTATGTCTGGAATTGGGTTGAATAGTGGAAGACTCATATGGACACATGAAGCTTGTTACTTTGGCATTTCATTAGTTTTATTATTGTAACAGTTAGACATCTCCATGATCTAAATATATTTTTACATTTGCTACCTTTTTAAAGTTATTTATGTGAAATCAATAACTCTACTTATTACCTTAGAAACAGTTTATAATGATTTATTAATATGGATTTATTGTCAATAATACATTTTGACTTGTATCTTTGTGGAGCCATTTAAAAAATTAAATTGTAATAGAAGGGAATAAATGCATATTTTAAGCTGCTTGCTTTGTGTAATGGATCCGTTTAACTACAGGACTATTTTTGCTTTGAAAGAAGGTAAGACCAAATCGTTCTAGTAAACTGAACTGGAGGTGACATTTGTCATTAATCCCCTTTTCTCAAGCCCTTACCAGTCTTTAATTCACCTTAACAAACACTTGTAACTAACACACTATGTACTTATATTTTTTGCCTTCTGTTTATCCAAATAGAATTTAAGTTCCATAAGGGGAAGTTTTCTTGTCAGTTAGTTCATTCTTATTAGTACATCCCCTGTGTCTAGTATATATCAAGTACTTAAGCATTATTTGTTGAATGAATGGCTCTTAATTTTAAGCGAAGCCAAAATTTTAGCCTTAATGAAGGGAATCCATGCCCACATCTGGCCCTGGATATTATATTGTTTGTATGACTCTTCTACCAAAATAATTGTTTAATAATAGAGAAAATCATTTGAAGTAACTTTGTGTCTGAAGAATTTTTTCCCTTACATGTGGAATTAAAAAAAAGTGCTATTAGTTCTGACTTTTATATTAATTAAGTGT
This sequence comes from Globicephala melas, assembly GCF_963455315.2. Lineage (NCBI taxonomy): Eukaryota > Metazoa > Chordata > Mammalia > Artiodactyla > Delphinidae > Globicephala > Globicephala melas. Next base: position 17,721,855 of record NC_083316.1, on the reverse strand, counting down.
TTGACAAAGTTTTCTTATCACAGTATCCTATGCACTTGAAAAGTGCTTGTTTATGTGAGTGCTGGCATTAATGGATGTGTAGCTTTCAGGGGTGAGAAAGGGATAATGAAGAGCTGTCCTCCATATACCTCCTTCCCTGTAATGTAATTTACTATGTTGATTTTCCACTCTCTACTCCCCAAATAAAATTTTGCAGTGGGCATTTGGGAAACTCTAAATATAAGGAAGAGAATTTAACATCCTAACTGAGACAAGAGGTGACTTCATTTTGATTTTCCATTTAGAGTTTATAGTCTAATTAAAGAAAATGCACATATATCTAGAGATAATCATGGATAATAAACACACCCAATTACCATTATAAGTGGATATTATAACAGCTGAAGCACAAAAAGAAATGAAAAAGTATTATCAGTGTTATGCAAATGCATATTCTCTTCAAGAATTCCAGTTACAGTGAAAGTATTAAAATAATTCAACACATTCGGAGCCCATATGTGTTGTGATCATTTTTAAAAGTATTCAAAAACTTCTGTGCACAAAACATTTTTATAAAGATCTTGTTTAAACGAAAGTATTTAGAAGAGTACGGTATAAAATTACATTGCGGAACATAATTATTTTTCTCTTTAGAACACACATAATAAAACATAATTATCTATATATCTTTTTTCCTAAACATGAGTTTTAGTGGTGTTACTTGATCCTGTATAATAAGGGTACTTTTTTTATTTGCAGTACGCGGGCCTCTCACTGTTGTGACCTCTCCCATTGCAGAGCACAGGCTCCGGATGCGCAGGCTCAGTGGCCATGGCTCACGGGCCCAGCCGCTCTGCGGCATGTGAGATCTTCCCGGACCGGGGCACGAACCCGTGTCCCCTGCATCGGCAGGCGGACTCTCAACCACTGCGCCACCAAGGAAGCCCAAGGGTACTTTTTTCTTAATGTAAATATAGTATAGTAATTCTAATTCAGAAAGTATAGTTACAGTCTAAGCAGAAAGGATCTGAAGATCACACAGCAAGTGCAGTGAAATATCTCAATCACATCAGCTTCTAGGGAGAATTTTGTAACTTCTTATTTTCAGTGCATACATGTAACATGTATGTAATGCATACACATAACATGTATGTATTATCAGCACATGCATGTAACATGTAACTGTAATTCTACAAAATCATTTACAAAAGTCTCCTCTTTTGCCCCAGAAGTCTTTCCTAAGAATAACCCTTACAGATTCTCTCTACTCCTCACCCATTTACTGCTTGGGGAGAGGTATTAGTTACAAGACTGGTGAGTGTTCTAGAGGAAAGTCTGGGCCTGTGTTTCTCAATCATTCACACTCTTTGTCTCCTTGTTGAGAGCAGTTGCTGTGGTCTGCATTCTACACCACACAGTAAGATTGGGGAGCAAGCTTTTGTCCTTTGGTATGGTCTGGCCGCTTCCTAGGAAAGTTTACATCAGGTGATAAATACGAACAACCTGATAGGACCAGCCTTAGAGGTACTTTTTCAAACAATAAGTAATAGAGCTGATATTTTTATCTTAATCTGTTTAATCACTGATTTTGTAATACTATAGATTGTAACAATGAATGGAGCAGTAAATTCCTTATCAAATATAAACGATAAATACACTATGGCTTTTCCCAAACGTAATGACCTAGGGGCATTTAGTTGAACTCAATTGATTTTAAATGACAGTTTCAACAAATATTTTTTTTCAGTGAATACATTAGGTCTTCATCTTCCAATCCTCTGAAGTTGATTTAGTTGCCAATATCATGCTAATTTAGTGCAAATACTTTAAGGTTTGTTATGGCAAAGGCAAGTCAAGCAACTTATATCTGTATTATTTGGAATAATGCTAGCTGCTTTGTCAACTAGACCCAACAGCATATAATACTTTAAACAAAACAGAAATTTGTTTCTCACTCACATGATGTGTTTTTCAAGTAAAATATCCTCTTCCTTGTCCTCATTCAAGGACCTAGGTTACTAAGATTTTTTAATCTACAGCATCTTGCTTCCCAGACTACTTTAAAATTGGCCATCCTAGTCGGCCAAAATGGAAAAAGTAGATGAGAGAGTGCATGTGGAGGATCTTGGGGCTAAGTCTGGATATACGTTATACTCATCTTTCACTATTCTTAAATTAATTCCATGGCCTAATACAATGCAAATAAAACTAAGAACTGTAGTTTATGTGTCTAACAAAACAGAACCCAAATGTTTGTGAGCATATGAATTTGTGAATCTGTCTCTGCCATATTAAGTGACTGAATTGATGAATGTGTAAAATTTCATTGTGAAAATAATGTTTTAATAAGCAAGATGTTGATACATAGGTATTATTAAATGTTTTATTTTAATTGATAATTAGTCAATTAATTCAAATATGATAGTAAAATATTTAGTCATCACTAAATACAAAGTTCTCAAAAGCAAAACCTGATTATCATGCTAGTGCTGTACTATCTTTATCCAATAGTAAACTAAAGAAAGCAGACTCTGGATTTACTCTTTTAAATATGCACCCTCGGTTGGCAAAGAAAACACCACCTTATTAATATTCAGCATCACAGATCATGGGAATTGACTTTTCTGTTTGGCCTTAAGATCCTAAACAAATCTCTGTCCTCACCCATTGGAGTTATTAACCAGACACAGACTGGTATAAGGTGTGCTTAACATTTTTGCTATTAGCTTTTCAGCTGTTGATTTTAAAACTTTAGCTTTTGGTTTTCAAAGGTTCTGTGCGAGCTTGATGGCTTTAGTCAACCCAGTTGAATTTGAGGGTTACAAGGGTCTGATTCCTTGTGGATATCTGTAATTTAGGTTTGATTTAGTCAATGTTCATATTAGCTAAGACTTCATTATGAATTGAGGAGGCAGAATGGGACCTCAGGAATTTGAAAAAGCGCGTTCAGTCTAGAAATTCCATTTGCAAAACACATCTTTCACAAAAAATGAATTAGTGGATGTAATTTTACAAAGGAGGTAAAAAGTCTTACTGAAAGATCTGAGGGTACAAGTCATGATATCAGACACAGGATGATTGAAGGTTACTGAGGACATCCACCACCTGAGTAATTAGTTGATTCCAAGGGAGAGTCTCTGTGAGAGTAGGAGGGTTTAAGTTTGATATTTTAGTATCCTATCAATTCAAAGTTTGCAGTTACCATTTAATATTCAGGAAATTTGTTCTTTGTGACTTTATGGGCAAAATTGTAAACTCCATGTTCAGTTCTCACATGTAAGGCTCTCATCGATCGCCTACTTTTGTAAAGCTACCAGTCTATTTTTTTTCTCATCCTTTTTTTAATATTTTCAACCAGTGTTTTTATATTTTCAACCAGTGTTTAAAATATTACAAAACAAGAGATCTGGCAATATGGCTAATTTCCCATTACAGATTTTAATTTCCTATGGAATCCTTATATTGTTTACTTAAGGTTATTCACAAAACATGCAGAAAGGTCTGGCATCACATTTGTATAAAGATCTACTCCTGAATGTTGTATAGAAGTGTTACAGGGTCTATCAAAGATATTTCCAATGAACTTACCCTTTCAATGTTTTTAAGACTGGAGTAATGTCTATTCTATTTTTTTAGATGAGAAAATCTTAGGGGTATGCATGATGTCTACAGGTTTCTAAATTTTTCTGAGTTCTCATGCAATTTGAGGTATCATGTCATCTTCTACCTATCTTTTTTTTTTTTTTGCAGCTGAGATTCCTTATATCATATAAACCAGCTGATCTAAATCTGGAAGCTGTGGAGTATATGTTATTAGAAATATACTATCCTTTTGTCTAGACTTTGGAGAATATTTGAAAGTGGATCTTAGATGAATAGCAGGGATAAAATGTAACCACATGTACTTTCTCTATAATATATAGAGTTTAATTTTAGAATATAATTGAGCTTTTGGATATTTAGGGTGGGAAAGAGGCAGAAAGAATGTTATAAACAGAGAATATAGAGGGAGACAAAAATTGTGAGATAAAGACTTGTAGTTTTGAGTCAAGATTTGCAGACAAGGGGTAATAAAAACAATCTAGCTTCAGATTTTTCTTTTGCCTTGCCCGTATATTTCTTTTTAAAATTATTTTAAAAGAACACTTTGGAGAATTTTCTGGTGACACAGTGGTTGGGAATCTGCCTGCCAATGCAGAGGACATGCGCTCAACCCCTGGTCTGGGAAGATCTCACATGTCGTGGAGCAACTAAGCCCATGTGCCAAAGCTACTGAGCCTATGCTCTAGAGCCTGTGAACCACAACTACTGAACCCACGTGCCATAAGTACTGAAGCCCGTGTGCCTAGAGCCTGTACTCTGCAACAAGAGAAGCCACTGAAATGAGAAGCCTGTGCACAGCAACGAAAACCCAACGCAGCCAAAAATTAATTAATTAATTAAAGTAAATAAAAAAATAAAAGAACACTGTTGGAATCTGAATTTCTTTTGGAAGTTTTCACATAACAATAAACATTTTCAGGACTTTATCCATTATCATTCTAAGTAACTTGTTAAACATATTTATCCTATAAAATTGTCTCCAAAGAGATGACTGTAACTTTAAATGATGCTTGGTGACATGTGTTCTTTAATAAGCATACAAAACAGAATTATTGTGTGAACTATGAAAGAAGAAGGAGTCTGCCTATAGAAGTTGTGAATCTAAATTAAGTTGAACCCATTAAGAGTTTGGTGATGAGTGAGTGAAGAATTTGCTTTTGAAATTTGTCATGGGACCCTAGCACGGTATTTGGATCTCTTTATGTATTTATTTTTATATTCTTTTCCAAATTATTTTCCCATTTATTACAGAGTATTGAGCAGAGTTCCCTGTGCTATACAGTAGGTCCTTGTTGGTTATCTATTTTAAATATAGCAGTGTGTACTTGTCAATCCCAAACTCCCAGTCTATCCTTCCTCCCCACCCTTCCCCCTGGTAACCAAAGTTTGTTCTCTAATCCTGTAAGTCTATTTCTGTTTTGTAAATAAGTTCATTTGTATCATTTTTTTTAGATTCCACATATAAGCGATATCATGCGATATTTGTCTTTCTCCATGTGACTTACTTCACTTAGTATGATAATCTCCAGGTCCAACCATGTTGTTGCAAAAGGCATTATTTCATTCTTTTTATGGTTAAGAAATATTCCATTGCATATATGTACCACATCTTCTTTATCCATTCATCCATCAATGGACATTTACATTGTTTCCATATCTTGGCTATTGTAAACATCTCTACAATGAACATTGGAGTGCATGTATCCTTTCAAACCATGTTTTTCTCCAGATATATGCCCAGGAGTGGGGCTGCTGGATCATAAGGTAGCTCTATTTTTAATTGCTTAAGGAATGTCCATACTGTTCTCCATAGTGGCTGTACCAATTTACATTCCCACCAACAGTGCAAGAGGGTTCCCTTTTCTCCACATCCTCTCCAGCATTTATTCTTTGTAGATTTTCTGATGATAGTCATTCTGACATATGTGAGGTGGTACCTCATTGTAGTTTTGATTTGCATTTCTCTAATAATTAGTGATGTTGAGCATCTTTCCATGTGCCTCTTGGCCATCTGTATGTCTTCTTTGGAGAAATGTGTATTTAGATCATCTGCCCATTTTTTGATAGGATTGATTTCTTTTTTAATATTGAACTACATGAACTGTTTATAAATTTTGGAGTTTAATCCCTTGTAGGTTGCATCATTTGGATCTCTTTAATTGAAGGCCAATAAATCTGAAATCCCAAGCAAGCAGAACATTTGGAGTTAAGATCTCTTTCAGGAATAGACTCTCACAGGTAAAACATGACAAGACTAAGATAAGTTTTCATAAAATTCTGATAGGTGACCCAAAGCAAAATGCATTCTATAAGTATGCTGATCTCTGAGATCTTCTGAACTCACTAGTCCTAGAGTCAAATGGCACAACAAATTTATTAGACTTAAGCTTGTTCTTTGTTCTATGAACTTCATTTTATAAGATCATAAAAATATGATAAGAAAATACAGAAAGAAAGTCAGCAAGTACTATGACAGGATTTTATAATGGATAAAATGTGATCAAATGATCAAAGTATTCCTAAAAAGCATTCCTCATTTCTAGAAATCAAAGTAAATAGAGAATCTGAGAATCTAATGAAAATAATTTAGATTTCAGATTCAACACAAAATGCATTTCATTACTGTGACCAGGGAAGCCCCCAAGTGAATGGTTCAAGGAGCCTCAGGGAAACTCCAAGATCCTGACCATAATGGGAAGGGTATCTTGGCTGGTTCTTGTGGAACCTCCAGATATTGCCTATTGTCTCCCCAACAGACCAACTAACACATGTTGACTAAGCAAAGCTAAGTGAAATAGAAGTGTGTCTATAATGGAGAAGACCTCTTTGACAAGGTGTTTTTAGATGAGCAGATAATGAGATGATATTTATAACTATTGAAATCTGGGCTCAAGTGGTTAAGGTGGGCATTTCAAGGCCAGTAACAGATTAGAAGAGATGAAGTTCATGACATAAGCATTTAGGATGGAGGGACAGTGAGTAGAGAGCCTTGAAATTAGTCTTCATAAATGAACTGCTGTTTAATAAACAGCACTCTGCCCAGGTGAGCAATCTATTGTCTGAGAGGAGAGTTGTTTGCTCACACAAATTTGTTTGCAGGAATTTTCCGAAGCAAACAATGATGTTGTTTATGGATTTACAGCCTTACCTTCCTGAAAAATAATTTTCTGAAATAAATTTTTAAATCATATTGACACAGATGGCTTTAGGTTTCATTTCTGACAGTTAAGCTACATAAATACAGATAGTCTAAAGTTTCTGTGTATGGTTGATTAATAATATCCAGCAAAGATCATATTACCCTTATTTGCTATGAGTTTCAGCTGAAAGTCGAAAAGAAACTTTAATTTCTGATCTTTAATGAAATTATTGTAGCTGAGACAATTTTCTTAAGCTGGATGTATGTGTGTGTGCATGTGTGTGCATACTCTGTCAGCATATTCCAAGATATCTTCTCTAAAATTTCAATTTAAAATGAATGGAAGAAGTATTAAATTGTTTAAATCCTTTATTACTCAAGTCCTATATTACTTCAATTGATTGTTCTGTATTTTTATGGCAAAGTTTTTGACATGTTGTCATGAATTTAAATGAAAAAGCTATTCAGCAAGAAAGAGGAGTATTTATTTTCAAAAAGGATCCACGACGATATGTCATTTACAGAAAAGAATCAATTCTTCAGGGCATAAAAGTATAAATTTCATTTGTTGGTGTGGAAGTAAGCAAAATGACCATTATTACAAATTCTTCACAGGGTTCTCCAAAGCTTCAGGTAAAACTACTTAGATGGAGAAAAATAAAAATGAATTGCTAGAGGTTCTTAGTTACAAATTGGAAAATAAAAAAGAAAGTGTTGCTAGAATTTTGTCCTTCTCTCCAGGGAATTAAAAGCAATGTATAATTTTTTTTTTACAAATATTGATATAGTTCCATGCTGATTCCATATGTGAGCAATTTCCCTTCTGTTAAGCTCACAATTGCATGTTTTTAATTCAGACTGGAGTGCACTTGTTTGCCAGAAATTTTGATTTCTTCATTTGAAGTGAGGTAATAACACATTCTAAAGTAAATATATATCTCAGAATTACAAAAATGTTGTGCTTTTGACTAATATATGATTGAATAAGCTCATATTTGATTGAACCTAAAGAACAATATTTCATACCCAAAGAAAATTAAATAGCAATGATGTACACACACTCAAATCTGACATTTTATATAATATTAAATATTGTATATAAATATTATATCAGTATAATATAATGAAGAAAGTTAAAAAGGTCTCCTGAATAGCAAATTTAGACTTGAATATATGGAAAGAAATATCATATTCTCAGAAAAGACTCAAAATTATAAATGTATCGGTTCCCCTTAAGTAAAATTTTACCTTTTATGTTATTACAATATAGTGTTTTCTGGGGCTTATTTTTCTGGAGTTTAGATAAGTTGACTGAAATGAACTTAGAGGAATAAATAAACAGAAGTCTGAGACAAGGTATTCTCAGGACAATGCTCTCTCTGAAGGCTCTATGGGAAATCATTTCCATGTCTTGTTCTCTTGGTTGGTGTTGCCAGCAAGCCTTGGTGATCCTTGGTTGGTAAATGCATCCCTCTAATCTCTCTGTTTCTATTTTCACATGGCCATCTCCTTGTTTGTCTGCATCTTCATGTGGCTTTCTCCTCTGTATATCTGTGTCTCTTCTCCATTTGTAAAAACAACAGGCATGTTGTATTAGGTCCCATCCTATGATATCATCTTATCCTGATTAGATCTGCAAAGACTCTATTTCCAAAAACTGTCAAATTCATGACAACTGAATGTTAGGACTTCAGTGTATGAATTTTTGGATGACACAATTCAAACCATACCACCATCTTACTGTTTCACTCACTAATGAATTGATAAATCTTTGACACATAAACTTACTTACATTTGAGTGAGATTATCTTAAAATTATACTTTATTGTGTAGCTTGTTCCACCCAGATGACCAAATGCAATCACCAGCCTGAACCAATTAAGGTATGTTGTTCAAGAGTGGATTTCATTGACCACTGACATCTAAGCACAAGAATACCTTTAATTTTGTCCCTAGAAAACAAGAAATAGAATATACCATTACTGCGTTCCTATTTCTCTTTTCCTTGACTTCATGTTTTGTTGTTTCTGTTATTTATGGTTATTGGTCAAAATTAGTCAAGTCCTACTTCTGATGGTGCATGCCAAATGAATTATTCCCCACTGGTCTATCACTGGATAGTATCTCCATTACAATGCTGAATAGAAATAATGAGAAGTAGAATAATAGAGAATGAGAAATAATTTTTGCCTTATCCTTGATCTTAAGGAGTATTTAACATTTCATGGTCTACAATGTTAATTGTAAGTTTTTACAGATGTCTTTTACCAGATTAAGTTATTTTCTATTCCTACTTTGCTGAGAATTCTTATAAAGATGAATTTAGTCAAATATTTTCCCTCATATAGGTACATGATCATATTAATTTTTTTTCTTTTATTTTATTAATTTGTTGAATGACATTTACTTAGTTTCACATTGTGAGTTTATTTTTTGCTTAAGATAATATTTTTATTACTTTTAATGGTGGTCATATTTCCAAGGGGACTAGAATTTTATCAGCCAGAGAATGGACTACCTGGTCTATGGCCTACTTCCACTCAATAGCTCACTGTGGGATCTGAGTGAATATCTGTGTTTATCCATACCTAAAATCCAGACACACTTTCCTGCACATCATAGCTAAATAGGTCACTAGAAAAGCATGAACAACTTAAGATTCTGCTATTGAAAGTTTTGCATTTTGTTTCAATTCTTGCCTGCCAGTTTCTCTTCTTTATTATAAATTTCCTAGTTTATATATTTAATATTTTATCATTAATATGTCAGTAATAATTAATTCACCACAGCATCCTCTCAGGCTTTTATCTATACATTGATGCATGCTTAATACAATATTGTTATGAGCTCTGTTTCACACATTATTAGCTCTGCTTCCTTTTCATTTTCTTTTCTCTAAAATATATCCCAGTGTATCTTCAGCTAACCTTTGATTTTTCAGCAGTGTACATCATAGAGTTTAAGAATAATCTCTTCCTTGTTAAATTTTGATTTCCACCTCTTAAAGGAAAATTAGATGGACTGCATTTACTGTTAGATATGACAGAGCTTTTCTGGTTTTTGGCTTCCAAGCAATACCTTAATATATTATTTTGTGT